>NW_027526422.1:5083418-5341533 GCF_048455015.1 Haemaphysalis longicornis | reverse complement strand
GGATCGGCCTCTAACGACGAGGTCTGCACAGCATGACGAGCACCGCCAATCCTGATAATTTCTCTGCGTTGTGTCAGCACCGAATGAAATCTGAACCCAAGCGGGCCCGGCCGGCTTAAAAAATGAGAAAAAAGAATGGCAGTCGCTTAACTTTCCTAGTATGGTGATCAAAACCCTTCAACGGGTTTGTATTGGGTTAATTTACAAACAGACAACTTGAGCATACGCTAGTAAAAAAAAAACCACTCCGGCGTTCAAATTAGGCGCGCTGCTGGTGAGAACTGCTTGGACTTAACGCCTTGCTATACAGCCCGAAGAAAAAAAACACCTAAGTATTTATAACTGTTGGCTTGCTCCATGCAATGGTGATGATCCTAGCTTGTATTCGTACTGACACAGTACTATTTTTCGGGTTATGCGGACACACGATTTTCTCTTTGTTTAAAACCATACCCCAGTCATTGAAACAACCAGTAGATATAGCTGTAGTAAATCCAGGCTTATCGGCAAGGATGCAGCTCCCCGAAATTGTAGCTTCGTGGCCCGGCGGGAACGAAATAGGAAGGCCAAAGAGATCTCAAGTAAAAGCTTTCCACTATAACAAAGGGGAAAAGTAACTCCGGAACCTGCATCTTTAAAATGTCTTCCAGGTGCCTTTTAGTACGCACACAACTGCCATCCTGCCGCCAGAGGCTAAACGTTGGGAATGCGGATAGCTTGAGAGAACAAGCAGAAATGCGAGTCGTAGGTGCGCGATGCGGCGCCTCTATTCACCTTGATATAGAAAGCTGGTTGAAAAATGCAAAAAAAAAAAAAAAAAAACTTTGGAACCGCGCCTTGTGACCTAAATGGAGCGTCCAACGGAGCGCTGAATGGGAGGCCGCAAAGCCGCGCTCTCCAAGCAAAGTGACGGAGGCGGGCTTCAGAGTAATTACCTGCCAGATGAGCGCACAGAGCCGGCCGGGCTGTTGTCACACTAACGCGGCCGAGGCTTGGCAGGGTTATCGAGCGGCTAATTAGAGGATGCCCCCCGATCGGCCGGCGCGGTCCGCCAGAAGCGCTGTTCCGTGTCGCCGCTAAAAGATGCAAGCCGGTCGTCCCCAGTAGGTGCTGCTTAGAGGCTGAACGCCGAGAGTTCGCCCCGTGGGAGACGCACGAAAAGCAGTCCAGAAGCTGCCAAAGCTGTGAACGAAGATAAATCGGATAGAAGTGAAGCCATTGGGAGATTTTAACGAGCACCGAAGAGGATTTGTTCATTGCGCGAGCGGGCGCTATGCAGCACCGCGAGGACGACGAAGCAAACAAGGTACAGCTGGCCCCAGGCACAAACAAAGGAAGCAACGCAATGTTTCAGGGTTGCAGTTTATTTCGTTTTCTTTACGCGTAGTGATTCATTTCACCCGTCGCACTCGTATCCCAGCGAACGAAACAGAAGCGATCTATCTAACGGCTAAAAAGATTATGAGAGAGGATACAAGCTTAATGCCAAATGCGCTTCATTATGCTATCAACTGGAAAAGTAGAGCAAAGGCTGGCCACGTCTCCAGCCGCTTTCCGGCACTCACGACAGTCGCCGTGTGGCGGGTTGAGACTGCCCACTGGCACGCTGTCGGGCAGCATATCGCGCGACGCTTGTGCTAAACGTCACAATGGCCACACTGCTCGCGCCCATTCATTCTTGGCTTTACCTAAACTAGCCTGACATAACCTCTCCTGTGTATGCAAAGTACCTTGCGGACGTACTGAATCGAAGGACATCGGAAAGAAAAGAGTGAAGGGCTCGAATACTTGTCCAGTTCTGAGAATCGATATATATATATATATATATATATATATATATATATATATATATATATATATATATATATATATATATATATATATATATATATATATATATATATATATGTATGTATATATATATATATATATATATGTATATATATATATATATATATATATATATATGTATATATATATATATATATATATATATATATATATATATATATATATATATATATATATATATATATATATATATATATATATATATATCCCACCTGGCGGGCATTTTTTCTACACTTTCTTTCTTTCTTTCCAAATTCTTTACCTCTTTCAATGACCTACCACATCCTCACCTTTGCTTTCCGAGGTTTTCTTGACTGCCAACCCCTATTTCTGTCTTATTTCAACAAGCCCCTCATTTCCTATTCATTTCCTATATATATATATATATATATATATATATATATATATATTCGTTATTTTCGACCATGTGGAGAAGATATCCGACGTTTGCAGAGATCTCCACACACTGGCGTCCTCGCTTTGCGCCTGCATCTGAAAAGTAGCGACCGCGGCTGGGATCGAACCGGCGGCCCTGGGCTCAGGAGCACAGTGCCGCTGAGCCACCGCGGCGGGTAAACAGCGCTCCGTTCTCAGCTTCGCCCAGTTCCCAAGCGAGGATCAGACCACGCATTCGGACACCAATCATGGTTTGTCACAGTGCCGTGTGAATCGAGGAAGCTTAGATTACCAAGCTCCACCTTCAAAAAAAAAAAAAATGAATGACTGAATGAATGAATATAATTAGCTAGGAATGACTCGTTTCCACTGTTTTCCCACGACGCGTGATGTCATTGCGGCGAACAGCGTAAGCGCCGCGTTGTGCTACGGCGCAACCTTAAAAAGGGCTGCTCCGTATGGATGGGCTCCGCACTCGAAACGTAAAATCACGCTGAGAATTCGAAAGAGCACCAAGTTATAGCGATAAGGCAATTGACAGCTTAAGCTAACTTGTAACATCGCGACGCCACCAAAATTGAAAGAAATGCATTGCATTTGCGGTGATGTATTTCTCACCGGAACCAGAAAACAAAACATTATCCCAAAAACGTATTAACGAACGGGGATTCAGCAAATCAAGAAAGCACGCTTACTCGGCCAGAACCCTCTATTTGTTCAGCGGTCTTAAAATAGTTTGCCGGTTTCCTCTGCTGGATGTCTTCCTTTGCTATATTTCCACAGTACCGCTTGAGGAAGTTTAAACCAAAATTGTACTCGATCTCACCAACCAGTTCGGCGTTTCTAAAGACGCCACAAAAGTGTCCAAAGTAGGAACCTGTGACAAGATATCAATTTACATGAAGGGTTCAAAAATTAAAACGAGCGCAAAGGACGAGGACACAGAAACACAGTAGACGGGACGAGCGCTCGTCCCGTCTACTGTGCCTGTTGGGTTCGAAAACATCCGCAACCACTTGAAGAATGTGCGGTTTCATCATTGCCTATACATTGTACCTTGTTCGACCAAGCGGCGGCGACCACGAGGCGGAGATCAGAGCCGAACCACGCTGAACCTGGCATCACATGAAGTGTTCTCGCTCTGCCAGGAACTCGTGCGAGCGGCCATGGACATACGATATCCCAACGGATCGCGCGGAGCTACGTGGCCGACAATGCCAGCGCACGCACGTGTGCGTTATGACGCCTTCGCAGGTGGCGTGATAATGGTGTGATGTTTGCACCACAATGGGAAAGCGCACCACATTGCGGAGGATCCATTGAACTCGAGGTGACCCTGTGAATTACGAAGAATGAGGCAAGGACCGTGCAAGACCGCAAGCGACGAATGATCGCCTTGAGAGAGGCGGTTGTGCATCGGATAATTGGCCGGAAGGAACACGGACCGGACATTTCGTCTGCAGCCAATGGGAAGTTCACGAAAGGGGAAGTGCTGTTCTTTGATTGGACTGCAGGGAATCCTTTGTGTTTAGAAAGCCTATATAACCTCTTGTAAATACACTCTAAATAGAGCAGGAGACGCATTAAACACTCTCTTCTCTCAGATGTCGTGGTTGTCTGATCCTCAAGGTGCCAGCAGATAACGAGTTCGTCTTCATTCCCCATGTCAGCGGCATCCATCTGCCGCTCAACCAGCAAGGCGAACGTAAAGAAGAGAGGGGAAGAACCTGACTGTGTTTCTGTGTCCTGTGACGCCCAACAAAGCATTCTATTACATGAAGGGGCCGATAGAATGCCGTTATAACCGTATTCAGTTAGCTTCAGTGCATAATAGAAAGACGATACTGTAAATCATAGTTATAACGAGAACTAGATTTCAAATAAAGCAATTACATCATAATGGTGGTTTACAGCATGTTATAGCCAAAAAAAAAAAAAAAAAAAACAACAACCCGCAATGGATGAATAACTTATGCAGGCGAAATGGCAATTGACATCAACCCGATTTGAAGGAGAAGCGTTTACCCATTATCATTATCATCATCATCATAGTTGTTGTCTTCGTCAGGACTGTAGGCGTCATCACCAT
Organism: Haemaphysalis longicornis; assembly: GCF_048455015.1. Taxonomy (NCBI): domain Eukaryota; kingdom Metazoa; phylum Arthropoda; class Arachnida; order Ixodida; family Ixodidae; genus Haemaphysalis; species Haemaphysalis longicornis. Next base: position 5,337,197 of record NW_027526422.1, on the reverse strand, counting down.
CACAGAGTTCCTTTACACAGGTCCCCTCAGATATGCCCCCTTCGAGAAGCCTATAGAGAAACTTTACCCGACTGTAGTGTTACTCGATATTCTATATCAGGATATATGCTACAATGATTTGTTATATAGAGGAACTACATGCAGGAAATCTACCGGATTCTAATCCCAATAGGTTGTTGTAGCAACTTCGGATCCTTAAATTTATTGACCACCGATTTTCGTGCAGCGAAAAGCTACATCACGGTGAAGTCGAAGATTCGCAGTCTTTTATTTATGTCACGCGAAAATACGATCACACTAAGCGTAATTTATTGTGACGACACATTGGCTGAGAATATAATTGGTTGGGGCTTAGCTCAGCTCAGCTAACCTTGGATATGCAAAGCAAAAGCTTGGCTTAGTCTGGTTGAGCCTTGGTTTCGCTTGGTTAACCCTTGATGTAGCTGTATTGCCAACTACGGCTCAAAGCCATTCGGTCCCGTGCAACGCTCACAGAAGGAGGCCCGGCCTCGCTGTCATTCTCGGCGAACGCGGCGTTCCTTTTTCACGGCGAACGCGGCGCAAGATGAGTCACATAGCGCGACACGACCCAGCGGCACATGCGTGGGAGGCTGCGGGTTTGGTCGGCTGCCGATCAGCTGAGCGGCCGCTCCCGTCACGGCCGCCGCCGCTAGTTGAGCAGAACGACTGAAAACGGGACCTTGTGCGCCGCGCCGACAGCGGGCCCGGCGAATCCCACGATGCGCTTCGAGGGGCCCAGAGTTCGATATATCGGATGTGAACTTCGTTATAAGGAATATGTTTCCCATGTATTTCCGTAACTGAAATATTTTTGTTCGATATATAGCATACTTCGCTCTATCCGGGTTCGTTATAGCCGGGTTTGACTGTATATCCATTGTGAGCGAAATCGCGTTCGATATAAAAAGTTTTAAATGCGTGCAATTTTTACCAGAATTATTCAAGGGTACGATATAGACAAAAATTCGATATATCCGTGTTCGATATAAACGGACTTTACTGTAGAAGCATTGAGGTTGACACTGGCAGAAGTGAAACGCTCCGAGGACTCTCTCGTACCTCGGGAAACTAGAAAGTGGACGAGGCTGCTCGCAGGGGCCCACAAATTAGGAACAGAGGGAGGACTTTCTCCGGTAAAAATGATACGTTGCAAGAAACGCTGAATCATACACTGCGCCTTAACGCAGTGTTTACAAACTGCGCTGCGCAGGCCACACTTCTATTTGGTATTGTTGTGGCTCGCAGGAAACCGTTGAACATGCATCACTAGAGATGCAAGATGGAAGTCTCTCTTCTGAACCCCTTGCACTAGGCCTGATACGTGGGCCATTTCTCCCGCTCAGCCCAAGGCGCTAGCAGCATCATTTGCTACATTGAGGACATTGGCGCTGCTACGACAATGTGTACGACAGTTGTAGGAAGGGCAGACAATTTACTTTTTACTCAATGCGCCGGAACATGACACTACTAATTGTTGGTTTTTGAAGTTTTTCTCTCCCCCCCCCCCCTTTTTTTTTCATCTACTTTCTCTTTAGATTAAATGCATTTTTCCCCACTCCCCAGTTTAGTACACAGTAGCACGTGGGCAAAGCAGCTCATAGCGTTTTCCTCTGCAATAAGGAACCCCTGTCTCTTTTTACATGCTTGGTTTTACTTTTAAGGTTTTCATCGGACAGCGCTGACATGTTGTCAGTGTGTCCCGACTGTCCAGGTTTGGGCACTATCCCGTTAAGAAACGTCATAATAAATTTGGGCAAAGCCGCGAAAAAACGTTTACGGACCAAGAGGTTGCTAGTTTTTGTGAATTCCTCTTCACCCTTCACCAAAGGGAAAAAAGCCCTTGCAGCCTATTTGTGGGTGAAACTGTTTGTGGGTGCCAGTGACTCCATAACTCCTAAATTATCAAGAAAAAACCGAGTCACATCACTGCCGAACGGCCATGCTCGAGTACGCCGTGAGGCTTATTTAGAATGCGAAAAATTTAATGTGTGTCTTTTTAAATGCAAACTTCTCTCCGATAGAAGCATACATTTTCACCGAACGAAATTACAAAAAGGTGTGAAACGACAATGTTTTGAGCAAAGCGAATATGTATGTTTTCTCCCCTTTAACAGCAAAGTAATTGGCTCCCCTTTCCATGTGTCCTATACATGATACGTTGTTGTAACCCACACAGCGCTGCTGGGGACTCGACATGATGCCGTAATCGAGAGTGCACCCGCGCATGCCATCCACCGCCAATCGATCAAGATAGCGAGGCCTCACCAGACCAGACCAGACCAGATTAAAAGAAACATACCAAGCCGGACAAGCCCAGACAAAATTCCACTGATCCGTACTTAACGCGTCAAAATGAAGCAGACAGAGCCAGGCTAGACAGAACAAATTTGGCCAGACAAAGCCAGACAGGCAACTTCCAGGCATAGATTTTTTTCCCTCTCTTTTCGCGTTCTCTTATATTGTGTTCAATGATAATAGCAATAACTAAATAGGAAAGGTTTGGGACGCCGCACTGGCGCCTCGAGTCAGAAACGATGCGGACGGGAGGGGGCGCACATGCCGCGTCGCGACGGGCTGCTACCAGGCGAATGAAAACACACTTTGGCGGCGCCAGGGAATCCAAGCTGCAGCCTCGCGTCGATACAGCGTTGACAGAATAGCGCGCCACAGTCTGTCCAGAGCGACGGGCACAAGTATCTTATGCGATTCTGGGAAGAGCCTTCCTTCCCTGTGACAGGAGACACCAGACAGCGTACAAGGGATGCTGCCCGGCTCCCTCCTCCTTCATCGTGAATCAAATGGGCAAATTTGCACAACGAAAAAACGCTGCCATGCCGAGCAGACCATTTGCGAGTAAACAGGAGGTGCGGGAAGTAACAAAAGGGGAGCAAAGAGAATACAGAGGCACGTCTGGAGCGTTTACTGTCAACCGTTTCGCTTTCTGCTGGTCCGGCGGAGGAGCCCCCGCACAAGCAAAGCAGAGCGAATATTTTGCTTTTACTCTGTGGGGAATTCAGTTTTGTGTCCGCAACAAAGCTGCTCAAAAAACTGCGACCCCTTCTTTTCTTAAACGCCTGCCTGGCGGGAGGCCAGCGCGCCTCCTCGTATCGATTCCCACGCACGCCTCGCTTGTTTAAACACGCGTCCATTTGGGCACTTACGCTGAGTCACCAGAAACAGCGTGCCAGAGAAACGTACAAAAAGTCAATACGAAACGAAACTAGAACGATACCCGGCTGCGCAGTCTTCAGCCCTTTCCGTTATGAACGAGTTCTTTTCGGGATGTTCGGACATCGTGACGCATCCTCACACCAAGCGAATCTCTCGTGAACGTATTTGAGGCTGAGGAACGACAACGGGCGTGCACGTCAATTTTGGTGCTAGGCCGTAGTGGCGTCCTGCGATTACTCGGGTGAATAATTGCGGCAGCAACATCTCGTTAAGCTTCCGTTCCTCGAAGTATGATGGCAAGAAAGTGCCTTAGTTAACATGAATATTCTGACCAGATCGCGTGGAAAATGTGGAGACTGAATTGAAATAGGGCAGGAGAAAATGCAGTGTCCTAAATTAGCGTAAGGTTCTAGAAAATTTCCCACACCCCCTCTTCCAACATGGCGGGCTTGGATAGCCTTGGACCAGCTGGTGGACAAATTGGATTGGGTGAACCTGGCCCGGGACATCAACGACACCTGATTTTTTGTCGTGATAAGGTTTTTCTCCTTTTACACCTCCTCTACCCCGCGGTTGCCGAAAGAAACTGCACAATGACAGACTACCTCACATTTACTCAAAATCTCACATTTACCAAAACCTACCCGACCACTTCCGTTGCGCCGATCTCACTTCCACTGCAGCGACGAAAAATTAAAAAAAAAACGCCATATGATGGAGATTTTGCTTTTAACAACAAAAAAGATTAAGCATTAAGGCTCGCTATCGCATCTTCTCCGATTCAACTATCATCAGTTCAGCGTTAGGATAGATTGGAAGGTTAAAACGGGAAGTCGATTGCCCCATCGTAGACGCATGTATAAACTTTCTGAGCAATGACCCGAGGTCGTTCAGGTTCTTATTTTTCTTCGTCGCGCGTAAAGTGTTCCCGCGCACAGATTGTAAAAAGGTGGCAGCGCCAATTAAAGCGACCTTTAAGTTTTTAACTTGTGCCGGCGCGTCGCTGGGAACACTCGCTGCCGTGTGAAAACGGCTGGTAGCGCGCTTAAGTAAGGCCGCTCTGGGGAGAGTCTTGACGCCGTCCCGTAATGATCCTGTCGCCAGCCAGCGCTGAAAGCGGGGAGCCCATAGCCGAGACGGTCGTTGCTCCCGCTGTGTCATTAAGGCGGACACGTTTCGACAAGAGACACTGTAGCTACCCACGGCCTAAACACCGGCTGCATGCAACACCATCCAAGCCGTCTCGCGCCCGTGGCTGCGACCAACTTGTACTTTTGCGCGTGCAAGGAGAAAGTGCACGTTTTGCATCCCCAGCTTCCTCGCTCAAAATTCATACCTCTCAGGAACCTCGTAAAATCGTTGCAAGAAAGTGACATTTTGCACATAGCGGAAAGTCGACGTGGGTACGAAAACTGCAAAAATATTTTGCACATCTTTAACTTTTGTGTAATTCGTTGTTTAAAAGTTACTGCTCATACATTTACATGGGGCAGCTTCCATGGCTCTGGAACGTTGTACTACGGCAAAGTGAAAAGCTTGAAACTCAGCACATTGCAACCTTTCGCCCTCATAATTAGCTGGAGCTGGGCAGAAATTCCTTGCATTACACTAAAAAAATCCACAGTAATCACATCTGAAAGAATTGCTATAAGCCTGTAAGCTGCACCTGTTTCAATTAGGGGGGGGGGGGGGTTTATGCGACGAAGCCGTATATGGGCTATGAGGCGCGCCGTAATGGACGGCCCCGGATTAATTTTGACACCTAGGAATCTCTAACGTGCGCACTAATTTCGTCACACGGGCGTTTTCGCTTTTCGCCTCCATGTGAACACCAGCCGCCGCGGCCTGCATCCTTGGGCTCATCAGGATTAAGTCGACATGAACCCAAAGGCGCAGTTATTCAAAATTACCCGCCAGAGCGCTGTGCGGGCGAGACAGAGTACAGAGGGCCTTGCCACGTGTGAAGAGCAACGCCATTCGGAAGAGCGTGTCATATGGCGAGGGAAACGACAAGAAAGGAAGCGCTGTCGACCAGACTGTACCCCATTTTGTTATCGTGCACGCGAAAAATGGGAAAGGAGGCAGAAATGAGAAAACAGTTCTAAGAAACAGGCCGTTGAGAGGTGTGACCAGCATCAGGGCAGGAGACGACCTAGTTCAGTGATTGTCCCTAGATTATTTCGATCCATAGTTTATTGTCCAGGTTCGTCGTTCTCAGGGAACGCAGGATCGTTGTCTTGTGAGTGGGTGATGGTGAACGCCACTGATGTAACATCTCTTCCTGTATCAAACTTCACTGTGCGTTCGCTCCTACAGCGCACTGCGCAGAGCAGCGTCCGTGCTTTGTCTTGCCGTGCAATTGTTAGCGCATTCACTGCGCGCCTTTTGCCTGAAAACCTAGCTTTCGCTCGACAAACTAGGCTTCATCGCATTCAACCACGGCAAGATTTATGGCTACGGTTGCGTGTATGTACCATGTCCGAGACTCAAAACTCTTACTTGGATATGAGCGCCGTCGACACTTGAAAGAAATGAATTTGTTCATGCCTTTCACCTAAATTCTGCGTCACCTCAATGTCGTGCGCTAAAAAGCTTCGCTGGTTGGTGATCCACCTTCACAGAGTGGAAGGGCTCCTGATTTTTAACACGAAAGTGTTTTATTCCCGGATACGCAATGATTTGGCTGACGTCATATTCGTCACGGAAGTGACGCCAGTACAACAAAGCAAGCGGCCTGTAAAGGGTGCACCCCTGCACACAGGGTCTTCTTGCGGGGAAGCAACTTTTAGTACCAAACAATACGTTATACTTAGGGCTGTTCGTTTTCGGGTATTATATTTTAACACGAAAGTGCTTTACGCCGGGATACACCAACATTTCATTGACGTCATATCTGTCACGGAAATGAAGCCAGTACGCCTTTGCCGAAGCGACCCGCCAGCAGGACGTCGCTCGCCAAGCACACCTACAAGACAGCCACCGAGCCGCAAATCATGCTCAGCTGCAGATTTCGCTGTACATTGCACTTTCGTGTTTTACCGATTCCTATGACTGAGGAATCAACCACATTTTTCCCCCTCCATAGGCCGTTGAATGCTTTCACCTCGCGTTCCGAAGTCTTTTGCGCAGTCATTATGCTAAATGTGTACCATTAACCCGTCCAACTATCCGTATTGCTACCGAAGCACTCAGCTAGGGGATACAAAAACTTGTGAACGAGGTTTCTTTCAAAGAAATTCGTATGGTCCGGGAATCGACCCATCCCGCCGCAGCAATGGGAATAGCCTCACCATTCAGAGCACTCAGAAACTGTCCCGGCCATTTCCGCAACAGCGAAACAGTTCTAGGGCTGAGCTTGACGACGGTCGGGTGCGGTCTCGCTTCACGATCCCTTTGGAGCAGGTTTCTCCGCCGCAAAAAAACCGTTTCCAGTGTAGCAAAAATTCACAAAAAAGGTCACAGGGCTTCATATTTGGATATAAGACGCTAATATTACCCCTTAAAACATTTTTTCAGCAATCTACTTGTGTTTAAGACTGAAGCCGGCTTTAAAAAGATTGGTGTAAGCTTGGCTGTTGTAAGCTGGCTTTTCCACAATGTCTGTTGCACAGTGAAGCATGCCCATTACCGGAGGGAGTATGGTTACAGAAAAAGGCTGTACCTGTTGTTTTAGCGGAACTAAAAGATTAGCCGCCAAGACGACCTAACATTGCTTCGCTGGTCATGCGCCTTCATAGAGTCGACGGGCACTGGATTTTTTTTTTCTTTTCGCAGCTCTTCTTTCTTCCGCGTCGGCTTGCCCGCAACGCTTGCTCCTCGGCATACAAACTGTGGCGCAATGTACCGAGCCGGTTGAGCAGCACTCACCGTAGGACGACGCCCTTGACCGCGGGGAGGGACTCGAGCAGCTGGATGTCGCCGACGTCGTCTTCGATTGTGACGCCCAGGTACTCTTGGCTGGACGCCTGCGCAAACAAAGGGCGCGAGCGCGCGTCGATATGGCTGGTCGGTTGCGAACGCGAGAGGACAACGAATGACGACAACTAAACGCGCTGATTATGCGTGCAAATGAGTTCTTCCACGCAACGCTGATCTCGCAGAGAGTTTTGTGCACACACGCGACGTCCTCACGCTAATCCCCATCATACCGGAACACTGAAATTTCCTGGGTTCATAATAGGGAACGTTGATTAGCAAAGCGAGGAAGAGGTTTCTCTTTCTTTTCTTTTGAGGGGGGTGGGTGGCGGAAATGCAATTAGAAAAGAAATTATGGCATAATAACAGTGATACTTCGCGGCTTATTAAGATTCTCAGCGGAAAACAGTGTCGCAAGGTCTGAAACGCGTTCTGATTCGGGAAAGCTGTTGCAGCAGTTTTCTTTCCCATGACCCTCCGACCCCTGGCGCCTGTTTTGCTGGGTTAAATGTGCAAGCCTTATCATAGGGTTTGCAAAGCAAAATACTGCATAAGCATTTAGTTGAAAAATATGCACATAGAAAACATACCGGGAAACTGCCGTGTTCGCGATAATAAAAAAAAGGGAGAGCCCTCCTAGGGTTGAAGGTCAAATGTTTGCATTTTGTGCCCACATGCCCAACGCCACCCCACGCGGTTCCATCCTTTAGCACACAGCGTGCTTCCGTTCCGAGGCCCGCGCGCCGGCGCTCAGTCGCTGATGCCACGCTTTCCCACTGCGCAGGCGCCCCCGTGCCAGTTCAGCCCCCGTTCCGGAGGGTTTGCTTCCCCGTTTTCGCCCTACACTGAGAAAGAAACCCGGTCGGTTTTATCCTCCTATGGTTACGCATAAAAAACCGCCGGCACATTCTAGGCAAAGTATAGTGCTGGACTTGCGACCCATATCTGTAATTCCTTTTCTTTGACCTGCGACGTTTTAGGTTGAGACTTTATCGAGAGGTATTTTTATCCTTTACGTGCAGCCCAGTTACGCGGACACTTGCACTGCTCAAATAGAGCTCGGAAACAAAGCTTCAAGAATACTATTAAACAGGTCAGAACGATGAGCACGGCTAGCAGCCACTAATGTATGTATGTATGTATGTATGTATGTATGTATGTATGCATGCATGCATGTATGTATGTATGTATGTATGTATGTATGTATGTATGTATGTATGTATGTATGTATGTATGTATGTATGTATGTATGTATGTATGTATGTATGCATGTATGTATGTATGTATGTATGTATGTACGCATGCATGTGTGCGTATGTATGTATGTATGTACGCATGTATGTATGTATGTATGTATGTATGTATGTATGTATGTATGTATGTATGTATGTATGTATGTATGTATGTATGTATGTACGCATGCATGTGTGCGTATGTGTGTACGTATGTATGTATGTATGTATGTATGTATGTATGTATGTATGTATGTACGCATGCATGTGTGCGTATGTGTGTATGTATGTATGTATGTATGTATGTATGTATGTATGTATGTATGCATGTATGTATGTATGTATGTAGGTGTGTATGTATGTATGTATGCATGTATGTATGTATGTACGCATGCATGTGTGCGTATGTGTGTATGTATGTATGGATTCCGAGTCAAGAGATCCAAATAGTCAAAAGATCCAACAAGTCAAAAGGTCCAATATTGGATCTTTTGACGCGTTGGATCTTTTGACTCCTTGGATCTTTTTACTCACTGTGGACCTTTCGACCCATTGGATCTTTTGAGTCGTTGGATCTTTTGACTCGTATTGGACCTTTTGACGCGGCTAAGGCGAGTCAAAAGGTTCAACGAGTCAAAGGTCCAATATTAGACCTTCTGACTTCTACCTTTTGACGCGGCTAAGGTCAGTCAAGTGATCCAGTCTCTGTATGGGCCTCCACTTGGCGCACTTTTGGTTGCCAAGGGTCAAGACTATAGTTCCATTGCCTCTTCGTGTTTCCTACAAGGAGCGTGTTCATTCGTTCTAAGCACCATTTTCCGAGCATTATGCTAGTTTTTCTTTCAAGTATATGCATGGTGCTCTCATACAAAAACACGTTTGCGTCACGGGCATGGGAAATTATCTCAATGGTTAGCGCACATTAACAATGCAGTTTACTGGCTCCGTTCTTTTCAGTATAGGGCATTTCGGTTTCAGGGCCTTTAGGTACACGGAGCTTTCGGTACAAAAACCAATTCAATCGCGCGGTTTAGGCAGCAAGATATGTGCGTCGTGGCAGTTGCAGGCACAAAAATCTTACGTATTTATTACACGTGATCTTGCTCGCAATTCTGCGTTATTTTAACGTAGTGAAAAGGTTATGCGGCCTTACCAAATGAAGCACTATTTATCTGCGGAATAGTTGCCGGAATAACTGTAGCTTCGAGATAATATTATTGTTGCACATATCGTTTTCTTTCTAGCGACTTATTATCACCATATCTTTGTTAAAAAATCAGTGAAGGTAACATTTTTTTTCCACTTTCGAGTACCTGTGATAACAGCTGCGTAATTGATCGCCTTCGCTAGGCGATAGGAACCAGTCGCTTTCTAACTCAATCACAAAGAACTTGTAATTTTTTGGCATTTTGCATCCATGTGCTGTTCTGTTTGCTTATGACGCTACGCACATAATGCCTTATTACGAATGCGTTACCAAGGGCACCTTCTCTACCCCGCCGCACGTTTCCGTTTCGGCGTCACCCCCATTTCCAGGACATCGCTGTTTAGTGTGTTTGTGGTTTTAAATACCCAAAGGAATTTTTAATGCTTTCTGGAATATACATAGATTTAATTTGCTGAAAGGAGAGGTCATCTCTCATTTTCGGCGTTCTTCCTCGAAACATACTGGGCATACTTTGGCCGTGGCTTTGCTCTTATCCGAGACCAATGTCATCATCAGCTCCCCACCGCCTGTACCTCTTTAGCTGCACAAAAGGGGAAAATCACTTATGGAAGTGAAGCCGCACAAGCAGGGGTTGTCACTGCATTATCGAGAGTGTAAAAAAAAAAGAAAGAAAAGAAGAGGCACGCAAACTGCAACTAGCGGCTTCAGGTTATAATGACGTGCGTAAACTCGGATCGCCTGGAAACCCAGTAACGAGCTTCCCAAAGTGTAGCAATGTAGCACTGATATTCGAACTCTTGATTTTTGTGGGTGTATAAACATGAGCCATATAATGGTCATTTATTTGATGGATGTTGACTTTGATTAACAAGATGCAAGAACATTTGTCCGGAATACAGCAATCATAAAAGTCAGCGCAGCGTAGCCGAATATGAGCGACATGGGGTCGTGGCTCGTTGACAGCACTGAAGCTCATCTACACAATAACTACCAAATTATTCTAATGTATCCAATGACAGAAGAACGAGAGAAGATAACAGCTTAAGAAAAAAATGAGAAATATAAACAAGCCTGATGAATGGTGTTGTTCATAACGTTCAAATTAGCCACAGCTTAATTCGGAGCGCCAAGTGCATGTCTTCTACATTTTAGAAGCGAAAGTTCGAGCATGGGAGCCAAAACAAACAATAAAATGACGTAGTCTATAAATTGCATACCCTAGCCATGGCTCCGAAGGTTCTCATAATTCGTTGGACCTTCTGACGCGGTTTTGGAATTATTGGACCTTTTGACCCATTGGATCTCCTGACTCGTTGGATCTTTTGACTCGTTGGACCTTCTTACTCTTAAGACCTTTTGACCCGTTGGATCTTTTGACTCGGCTGTCACGCGATTATTGGATCTTTTGACTCTTTGGACCTTTTGACTCTGTATCTCTTGACCATAAGCGTGTATGTATGTATGTATGTATGTATGTATGTATGTATGTATGTATGTATGTATGCATGTATGTATGTATGTATGTATGTATGTATGTATGTATGTATGTATGTATGTATGTATGTATTGATCATTACGAAGAGAGGAAGGTCCACCAGCAGGCGTAAATCGTGTCGCCTAGGGGCGGAGAACAGCAGAAACATGACGTGAAGTTCAAAAGAAGACAGTGCAGTTACATGATAGGAGAAAACGAGTACAACGTACGGGGCCGTCCGTTGCACTGGCGTTCTTCTGTCCTCTTACTGCGTCCTTTTTTCTATAAGCACTAAAGAGAAATATCAAATATGTGGCCCTCCTTTTGCGCCACGTGTGGGGCTGGGCACTTGTTCAGGTTATTCGGACAACATCAGCGACAGCGGACTGTCCCTGAAGCAAGTTAGACCTGTACCTTTATTTGTCACTTTTCTGGCCGTGGCCAGCCCCCACGACGCTTCATTCGGGCGTATACACTGGCACCGAATCAAGCGTCGTCTCAGAAGTTATCATTCTCCTTGTGTTTCTGTTCACAATAACGAAGTCTTTTTCTCTTTTACACTCTTTCTGGCAACATCAAAATGTTCAGGTCGCTGCAATATTTCTTCAGACACCGCGTTCGGCGCCGGCGGGACGGCCACTATAGAGCGGAGTTGGTGCAACCGGCAGAAAGAACAAAGGACGTGACGATGAGAGCGGGCCGCTTAAACGATGAACATGTATGCGCTCGAGCCCTCAACGCCCGCTAATGCACGTCCGCACTAAGCGTGACGCAACTAACGGCGGCGGCGGAAACGAGCGCGCACTGACAGCCGCAAGACAGCCGAGACGCCGGCGGCGCTAGTTATAGCGGGAGTCGTGGCAGGCGCTCCGTTTTCTCGAGTTGTTCGGCTGGAAAGGGAAGCAAGGGAGCTCTGCTGCTGCTGTGGCTCGTGCTGATGGTGGTGCTGGTGGTGATGGTGGTGCTGGTGGTGATGGTGGTGCTGATTTAGAACAGAACGATGCCGCTTTAGCCACTGTGCCCCGCTTTGCGGGCCCACATCTCTCCTCCGGCTCTTTTCTTTTTTTTGCCGGCCTTTTCATGTTCGAAGCACCCATTTACCAGTGACTTCCTGTTCGGTCTTGGTAGATTGCGCCGAGGTTTTCTCGATGCTAGCGACATCACAGAGCCTCTGTTCGAGCTTGCACTTCCTTCCGCGGACGGCAGCCGCTTCCGGCGTAGACGAGTAAATGAACGGCTCTTATGCAAACTTGTCGGAAAAACCCTTCGCTAAGGTTCCCCCTTTGTTCATTTTTGTTTCGTCGCAGCAGTTGCGTAATGGGACGATAGAAAATGGAATAATAGGCTGCAGTATCGCGAACGTGGCCCTGTATATTTTTGTCGTTTAGCGTGCTGTGCGCTGCACACGAGTGCACTTACGTCTCGATAAGATGACAACGCATGTACCGTAGCTTTATTGGCCAGTTACAAAGAGAATTAGCGCCAGGTGAACATATGCCCAGTTGGCAATAAGAATCCGCATTTGTAAGCAAATCGCGCCCCTATAGTGTTTTGAGGGCGCAGTACTGCGGTGCTCCGAGTCAGTTACCCGGTGTCTGTACCGCGCACGTGGTCTGTATTTCGTCACAGTCAAGCTTAACTAACGGCCACAGCTGAAAGTACGGCATAACCCGATGATAAGGTCCATCGTAAAAATTTTCAAACCACTAAAAAAGCATTTGAGTCTAGATGGACACGCATTATTGGACTATGAGTTTCACGTGAGAAAAATCTCCCTTATCGCGATTCTGACCGACTTTTTCGCTTCTCGTGCCACAGGCTGAAGTTTATACTAGATGATCCGCCAAAGTCAGAAGCATTTCAAGCTCCTTTTTATGCCAGCATAAGGTCGCTTATGTACGCCTGAGAACCAAATTTCAAGAAAAAAAATTCTCGCTTTAAGAGCCATAAAGACAAAATACAAGTTTGTGTTATTCGAAAGATTTCTTGTTTTATATTGCCCCAGCGCTTGTCCGAAGGCAAACGAAGCTTTATTCACAAAGAAATTAATTAATTTAAGTTAAAATTTTGATTTTCCCGCTAAATCGTGCATTTTCGTGATCTGCAATGACATCACAGGAACCGACCGCTCTACTATGGTCTTTCTAGAGAACGTAACTCTGCAGCAGATTGGGAGGCCTTGTTTGCCGTTAGTGAACCTAGATGGCGCCACCATACCGTAGCAAGCCGTTTCTGCCTTTGGCACGGAGCAAGAATTTCTTTCTCCGTGGCCTTTGGTTTGTTTTTGACCGTATTTAAACCTGGCTTGTTTTTGTTCACGGAGAAAATAATTGTTTCGTGAAATATAGTGCCCGTTTGACAAGTATGGTCACGTAAGACACCGTTCCTTGCGTCAATCGGCAAGTGTAGTCTGAGACAACCCCAAAGCCCCGCAGTCACCGCAGTCGTGTGCAGCTAAAGCAAGCATAGTGCGCGCAGTACCAGGATCGGCACTACACATCGGCACTTCTGTTTACATGTGCTTTCGTAACTTCCACTGTTTGTCCCACCATTCTTACGGCTTTGAAAAGAATGTGCCCTAAATTTAAGCACAAATAGCTCGTTCGGCAAGCTTATAAGCTCTGCCTGATTCGCGTTTGCTTTTGCCGCCCTCCGCCAATCCCAGAGATGTCACATGTGACATCATAGGTTCTGTTGCGGGAAATGAGCTAGTGGGTCGCATGGCCATTCCATTTCTTCTAATTATGTAGCTTATTTGAGCGAAGTTTACGTCAAAAGTGGTGTCAGTATAATTCTAACGAGGCAATCTTTTGAATAAACCAAACTTGTGTTTTCTCTTCACGGCTCCTTTAAACAAAATTTAAAATTGTCATTTTTTGTGGCAATAAGGTCCAAAATACGGTCTGCTTAACGAACTATCGCACATATTTTTATTAGGATTGCCACATTGCGAAATTTACGTCCGAATCTGTGTCAACACTGCGTTTTTCGCAGGATTTGGAGTTTAGTTTTCGAAAAAGGCTTTACTTGACTGCTCAAAAAATATTTTTATAATAAAGTACACCAAGTAGTCTCACTTCGAAAATATTTTCGTTTTGCTTTACGCAGCGGAAGATTGTTTCAAAAATTGTTGAAATTGCGCCATTTTTGCTGCATTCTTTTCGCAAAAACAAAGAGAAAATACAATTTAATGACACTTCAGTTGAATTGCCCGAAGATACTAGGAAACACAAGTGCCACGACCATAGTTTCCTTTTTTCATCTTGTCCAGGATGTTAAAAAAATTACAAAGTTGACGCAGTTTTGGCAAACACCGCATCTCTAAAGGGTTGTCGCGTGGAGTAAACATTCTTTTCGCGCGCAATATCACAACCAGAGCTTTCTTGGAACGCGATAATAAAGAGAAATTTTTTTTAGAAAAATTCTAGAGGGTCGAGCGCAAGACCTGGGACGTTTGGCGTGGAATGACCCAAGTGTTGCTATTAATGAAGGTCCATCTCTGCAGCTCGGCAGCAAGCGCTGGTGCATTGGCATTCTGAGCCGTGTGCAGCCAGTTTCGCGCGATTAAAAGTTTGAAGGCCACGGAGAAAGGAACAAGGTAGGGGCCGAGTACGCGGCAGGACGAGGCGCTAATTAAACTTCGCAACTTCTTCCCCGGTCGGCGTTCTCACGCGCAGCCACAGCTGGGCTACCCCCAGCGCCCCGCAGTCGGGGCCCCCGTATCAGATGCGCCCTTTGCGATGGCGCACCGCGTCGCACGTCAAACGCTGCCGACGCACCTCAGCCATTGATCCGCGCGAGGGGGATCGATAGGCGTCCTCCGCGGAATCAACTGGCCCTCCACGACGGAGGGGGAGGGAGGGGGGGAATCTGGTGCCCTTGAAAGTTAACCGAGCTTGAGAGCTCGAATAAAAAAGCCCTCTCGAGCGTAGACGCGCACTGAAACCACCCGCGTGTAACGGTATGCGATATCAAACTCGCGCGCCACTTACTCAACTCCTTTTTCTTTGAATTGGAGAGCGACGGAGCGTTCTACGATGGAAGTGCCAATGATGACTTTGATAAAGCGGAATGAATACTCTTTCGAGGCATACAATGTACAAAAAGAGCCGTACGGGACGCGCGGGCGAAGCTCTTCTGCACGCGATCACACGTTCGCAAAGGGATGGCGCGGGAGGCGGACGTCTAAACGTCGAACGGAAGGCCGCCGAGGGTGTGGGACTCTTTCGAGGCGGCTGTCTCTGCTGACGGTGTCGGCTGAGACACGTGCCTCGGTTTGTACCCCCTTGTGACAGCTTTCGCCGTGGTCGGCTCACTGCAAACATGCTTATGTAAATCTGCGCAGTTCTTGAGCTACAAACATACGTCCGGAAAGGTGTAATTTAAATGCTAATTGAAAGAGGCAGTTTGTTTAATTTCCTAGCACCCTCGTAGCACGTGCTGGAGTGAGACCTGCACGCGTACGACCTCAGAGGCGCAGAAACCTTGCTTAGAGCACCGAAAATCAGCGAATTTCATTGTCCCGTATTCGAAGCGAGGGCATCACTAGCGCGTTGCTGGTGCAGTCGGCGAAAAACGTGCCGTCCCCAGTTCCGCGCAGACCAACATCGTCGCCGGAGCAGCGTGGACAGAAGCGGAGGACAAAGTTCTGCCTTCGGCGTCTATTCAATTGCGCTATCCATGGAAGGAACGACATCTGCATCATTGTTTGCATACACGTCGTCTAAAGGCCAGCCGAAAAGCGCCGTCGAACTCCTGCTGCAGCCTTACTTTAAGGAGAACTACTGCAAATCAAACTCAGCTGAAACGTCTAAACAAGGCCTGTTATTGTCTTTGCGTGCTTCGCGACATCGTGGCCCTCGGAAGCAAAAAGCTCTGACACGTACATCTCGTCAAAGCAATCTGACGGGCTAGTTAGTCTGACATGATGGAAAAAATTCGAAGGAAAAAGGACAGGACGAACAGAAAGAAGACACACCACACAGCGCAGACTAAAAAGACTGAGTTTGTTTACACGCGCGTGTATACTAATATCATGTAGACACGTGGGAACGAGAAAAAATAAAATAAGAAAAAGTAAAAGAAATAGAGACACATTCACCATGACACGCATGCGCCCTCCAACAGGTCAGTCCTCATCAGGAAATGCGATTTCTTTACCTACCATCATTAGTAAAGCAGCACTTATGCAATCCACCACCCGCACGCACAATTTCCCGGGCTTCTATTATTTCCCGCGGGAGCGAGTCACGGCTTCTGGCGAACACCCGAGTTTTCTTTAAAAATGGTAAGCAATCGCAATCGCAGCAATGAATGCCAAGATGCCCGTTGATCGAGTTGCGAACGCTATTCTTGTGCTCACGAAGCCTGTCGTTTATACATCTGCCAGTTTGGCCGATGTATACTTTTTTGCAGGACAAAGGAATCCTGTAAATTATTTGTGCACGTGGAAATTAACTCAATCGGTTCGTCTGCGCTGCGTGGTGCGTCTTCTTTATGTTTTTCCTGTTTTTGTAGCGCATTTTTTCCCTTCACGTATATCTAACTCAGCAAGAAGACATATACGCAAGCATCCTCACAGCACAAGAGAAAACTTAGGAGCCCCCACAGCTTTATTTCTTTATAAAAATGGATAATTGATCGGTATTTCGCGAATGTGTCGGCATGTAAGACGGATAGCGCGTATAAAATACAGATGGGGCTCCATAACGGCCATTTGTGTCTGCGGGCAGTCTGATTCATTTAGACGGTTAGTGAACTGCGTTTTGTGCGGGACTGCCGAGCGGTGTGGCCCATACCTCACTCGGTCTCTTACGCAGCACGTCCTCCGGCAGTGCGTGTAAACTCTGGATAGATTATATCATCATTTAGGCTGAAGATCCTCAGGCGGCGCGGAACAAATTCATCTCACAACAGCGCTCGTGATGTCATTTATCCATTCGTTGTGCCCCGTCCTGATTACTCTGTGTCAAGATGCGAATGCATCACGTCTGCGGTTTCCTACGCTTCGACAGTGTTTGGTGCATAGGAATTACAAAAAGGAGAGAGAGAGAGAGAGAGAGAGAGAGAGAGAGAGAGAGAGAGAGAGAGAGAGAGAGAGAGAGAGAGAGAGAGAGAGAGAGAGAGAGAGAGAGAGAGAGAGAGAGAGAGAGAGAGAGAGAGAGAGAGAGAGCTTTATTTAGAACCAAAGGCAGTTCAGACAACCCAATTACAGGTCTGAACTCGGCTCTAGTGCGTTTTTGATGTATTGCACTAGAGCTAGCTGCTCCTCTAAGGTAGAGGCGAGAGTCGGCCAGGTTGGGTCAATGGGATATGACAGCTGCGTCGGTGTGTGTAAGTGAGTAATGCTGGGAATAGTGTGAGGACATTCCCATAGGACATGTTGCTGGTTAGGATATCCACCACAGTGTTTGCAGACTGGTGGTTCTTGTGCTCTTCCTTTAGAGAAAAGATATCGTCTAGGTGGGGTGCATGTCGTGTTAGTCTGTGCTTGTCTAAGTAATACTTATTGCTGCCTGTCTAGGTTAGGGTGAGGTGGAGGTAATTCTCTTCTGTTTAGTTTAAGGTCTCTTAGTGTATTGTTCATGATGCCACGACAATTGGACCTGTGCAGGTCCAATTGTCGTGGCATCATGAACAATACACTAAGGAGAGTAGGGGAAGTTAGTCTCTCCTATTGCGGCATTGAGAATTCTTTTGAAAATGACCAATTATTGCAGCCAGCTTCGCTTCAAACGTGTGCGCATCGCTGTCGGTTTAAAAAATGGCTGCGGCTTAGCTGAGATAACCTTGGATATGCAAAGCAAAAGCTTGGCTTAGTCTGGTGGAGTCTCGGTTTAGCTTGGTTAACATTTAAGGAAGCTGTTTTGCCGACCACGGCTCAAAGCCGTTCGGTCCCGCGCAGCGCTCACGGAAGGAGGCCCGGCCTCGCTTTCATTCTCGGCGAACGCGGCGTTCCTCTTCGCCGGGCGCAAGGCGAGTCACGTAGCCCGAGACGACCCAGTGGCGCACGTGGGAGGCTGCGCGGTTGGTCGGCTGGCGATCAGCCGATCGGCCGCATCCGCCCTGGCCTCCGCGCTAGTGACTGAAAACGGGGCCCTGTGCGAAGCACCGACGGCGGGCCCGGCGAGTCGAGTGATGCGCTTCAAAGGGTGTGTCCGCGGCCAAAAGGTGAACGTGCGCATTCGTGGCGGAACCGCTGGACGGGAGTAGTAAAGCTTTGCTTTAACAATTCAGGAGCACGTACGCAGCTGTAGTGGAGGACTGCAGTCCACCACGTCATCTTTGACGTGCGCCGAGATCACGTGCACTGTGCAGCCCCTGTTCTTTTCCTCTACCGGAGATGTAGCCCCTCGGCGTCCGGGAGCCGAACCACGACCTCCTGAAAGGGCTGTTCTGGTTCCGAGAACGCGGCGCTCTCACGTAACGTTTTTCCCGTTATTTCGTTTCCTTGAGCACACAAGCTGAGCAACAGCTACAACCAACAAGCAACAACACAGCAACTGACGTACGCAAGTAAAATATGCAAACCTTCGCAGCGCACTTAGCTTTTAACGGGTAAGTTTTCAACCGAAGCTTCCTTGGGCTCTTCTTCGGGGTTTGCGCATTCGTATTCGTTTACGGTGCCTAACGCGATCACCCAGAATAGTTACGCCTACGCGTGCATAAGAGCAAGGAAAAGAAGCCAGACAGGTGAGCCTGCGCGCATGAGCATCTCTTAGCGGGTTTGGCGCTCTTGCCCCCGCCTACTCGTGACAACTGAGAAACAATAACCCCTGTGCCTGGACAATAAACCACCCGCCGCGGTGGCTCAGTGGCTCAGGCGTTGCGCTGCTGAGCACGAGGACGCGGGCTCGATTCCCGGCCGCGGAGGCCGCTTTTCTGATGGAGGCGAAAAGCAAGAGCCCGTGTGTACAAGATTTCGGCACACGTTAAATATTCACAGGCGGCCAAATTTAATCCGGAGCCCTCCACTAGGGCGAGCGTCATCACCTGCGTTGCGTCGGCGCATTAAACCCTACAATCAATCAATCAATCAATCAATCAATCAATCAATCAATCAATCAATCAATCAATCAATCAATCAATAAATAAATAAATAAATAAATCAATAAATAAATAAATAAATAAATAAATAAATAAATAAATAAATAAATAAATAAATAAATAAATAAATAAATAAATAAATAAATCAGTCAATCAATCAATCATAAACTCGGAATTACCAGTGAGTGTTACGACAACGAAGCGCCAGTGAGAAATACTTAGACATTTCGTCTACTCATTTCATAAGCATGCCCAGCGATGTAGGTTTGAAGAACTATGAACTTGAGCACAAACATTATATGAAGGTTTTCTCATTCATACGAACATGTGCGTTCGATCTGCGAGTGTTTTTTTTTTTTTTTTTCTGTCGTCAGGTTTCTGCTCGACAGCGCAGAGTTCAACCGTTTGCATCAACGAATTTTTCCATTCCGTCATGCAACGACCCTATACCCGCGCAGCAACTATAAAACTGTACGCGCATATTGCGTAACAATGCATAGTGTGTGCATTCTCCTAGCGAGAAGGTAAAAACGGCCTCTGGGTTCCGACGTCTGTGAACGAAAATACATCGTGACAACTGGTATACATAAAGATGGGGCAAAATTTCAAAAACTTTAAGTGAGAGGAAGTCGCAAAGACCCATTTGAAAGGAGCCATCGTCATTGCAAGGAGCGCCTAGACCCGAGAGGCACTGAAGGAGAAGGGGAGAGAAAAATACAAGTTACACGCCCAAGTTTATTTTTCATCGTGTACTTTCGTATTAGAATTTTCTCAGACGCCATATACCAACGCGCGCGCGAGAAAACGATTCGCGGGTGCATTCTTCGGAGTCGACAGATCGCTCGATTTATGGGGGGCGCGTCTATAAATTCTCGGCTCCTGCGCGCACCGCACCGCGTGAGGAGCTGTACGGTCGATGAAGAAGATAGCGGACGGCTGTGTGCGAGCAGGCGGCCGCGCGTACACGGCAGAATAAAGAAATAAGGTGAAAGGCTGGAAGTACGCCAAACTGGCGGGGCAAAGACGCCGCCGACGACAACGACAGTGGACTTCGGCTGCAGTCCTAGATTTTTCTCCCTACACGCACTCGCACCGGGGCACAAAATTGCTGAATGACCAAGTTGTTCGTGCGCAGAGAGCGCAGAAGACGTGGGACGGAAGAAAGCGGCGACGAAAAAGAAAAAAAAAAAAAAAAAAACACAGCTGCGGGACTGCGTATACTGCATGTGATTCTAACTCGAAGCTTTCTTTTGCGACCATAAGTGCGGGGTTCATGAAGACCCTTCTCCTCCCTTGTGATGCCACGCGTAACAACATACGGAAGGAGGTAGCGGAGGAGTTCATACGATTCGCGGGAACTGCCAAGTACCAAAAAGCACTTCCATATTTGAGCGGGTGAGCGAGATAATCACGAATTTGGGAAAGCACAATTTCCCTCTTTTTCATTGTTAGGGGTATAATTTCCGAAAATCCCGCCTTAACGAGCCCCTACGCCCAAAGAAAAATATACTCCGAAAGTTTCAAGTTTCTGGGTTGCGCCGTCTGGACTGGGCGTTGATGAAGCAATCAGTCCGTCAGTAAGGCACTTCATTTTATCGGTACAGATACGGAAGTTTCCAGGGGATTTTCCGCCGTTCAACCACCTCTCTTAACAGAGCGAGAAGGAAAGAATGAATGGCTTTATTGAAGAGAGGAGGCTATTTTAAAAAGCCCTGTGGGCAGGGAATGGAAAAGAGGACAGGGAAAGACGTAACTAATAAGTTGTTGTACATCCAAGAAATGTTCAAGTTTCACTATCAATGTAGCTGTCTCTCGAGGTCCCGTTCGAGCAGCACGCACACACTGGCGAAAGTATAGCGAAAGTGTGAGGGGGAGGACGGTATGCCATGGCCGCGAGAGACGTGGTCTGCGGCGGCGGCGGCGACGCGCATTGAGAGTCTTAGTATAGCGGGAGCTAGCGTTTAGCGCGCGCAAAATATTGCGCTTGCGCTCCTAAAACGTTTTCTACTAACCCCGCTTTTAGTAGTGCGCCAGCAACGCTCCGCTAATAGCGTGGTCCTGCTGCTGATGATGATCGTTGTGGCCAAAAACCCTTTGTATATGGTGGACACCGAAGTGTCCAAGCCAGGTGAAAAATTTTGCAAAATACATGTAAAAAAGAAAAAAAAAAAAACGGCCGAATGCCCAAAGTCACTGCACCGTCCCCACCAGCGAGAAGGCTCAGTGTCGTCGCTAGCGCCATCTAGGATATCAACAAATAACTATAATTTCGCAAGGCAACAAGCCCATACAAACGCGACCAAAGGTAAACTGCGGTATCGCCCACACGGGTTGTGTTCGGTACGGCTTGGCACAGCGATACAGTGAAGTACAGTCTAGTATTCTGTGCGACCGCAGGCACCTGTCAGCAACGCGAGATCATCGGTGAAGGCGAGGCGCGCGCGCACAGAACCATTCCGGCCGGCAGCGGCCATCGGGGGCAGGCCGTCTCGAGAAAACAGGTTTCGCGAGACCAGCGCCAGCCGCGCGCGGCCCGCAAAACACAAACCCTCCTTTTGCGGACTGCGCATGCGCACTAGGGCACGCGCAAGGAATAGCGCGCGCTAAACGCTAGCTCCCGCTATACGCCATAGTAGCGGGCGCAATCATGCGCTCGCCGATGACGCGTTCACTACCTGAGGCGAAGGAAGTGCTCCTGGAGCTGAGGAACAGAGCCACCGAAGCAGCAGGTACGCGCCGTCACCGATAAGATTCTCCAGTTCGCGCTGCAGCGCTCAAATTTCACATTAGGGAGTGTCATAATCGTCAGACAATGTTTTTATGTGAGCACGTAAATGTCCGGGGTCGAGTGGTCATCAGGGGGGAAACGAAAGTCAAAATGCGCGTTTACATCCGCGCAGAGCGCACATGCATTACAATCGAAAATTTATGAAGTGCTCAACAACAATCTACAAGAGAGCGACCTCGCATAGCAAATAATTTAGACGCGACTTCGCTGCGTAAGACTTCAACGTTTTCACCATCGCACTTGTGGTAGCTGTTATTCGGCGCTTTCATTTTTATTTCCGCGTTACCTCATTCTACAGCAACCCAGTTCTGGTGCCGCGAGGACCCCTACTGGATCGCTGCCTTTAGCGATTTATAAGGACGATTCATTCTCCACTTGCAGCGAACGTGCCAGGGTCCTTAATGGCCGGCCATTTGCCGAAAACCCTCTGCCAACCTAAATCAGCGATCGCATATGGCAAAGCCCTTGCTCGAGGCCCTCGACTATTGTGAGCCGAAAAATCGGGCAGCGCGATTCTTGTCATTTTCTCCGCGTGTGACCTCTTATTAGTGGTCTTCTTCCTCTGGCTCTTCCCTTTATAACGGATAATCAGGCGGTGTTCCTCGTGTTCTTTACTTGCGAAAGCAATAAATGAGCCCCTGAGCACAAAAGCCCCTGTCCGGCGTCGGCGATCGAGCAGCGAAACAGCTTTTAAAATGGCCGATGGCACAAGGTGAATAAAAGCAAAGTAAATGAGTTGAGAAACTGTTCGGAAAATTTGGAATTGGATGGGAATCGAATGCAGGTCCTCCGGAATGCGAGTCCAGCACGTGTCGCCTCCGCCACTGCGATTTCACGGCTTCGGCTGACTAAAGGTTGACCTGGTGAATGCGTTGTGGCATTTGACTTCGAAGACGTCGCCAACCGGTACACGCGGCTCGACATGCAATGAGTTTGACGTCGCGATGGGACGTCGTCAGGCTCAACATTATAGGTAACCACACGTTAAAGGGGTCCTGAAATACCTTCCGCCGATGCGTGGATGTACATGTAACCAAATAAAGCGATGTATTAGCAATCTCCTCCCGCAAGAATTTTGTTGAAGCGATGAGTATTAGCTGAGAAATCGTAAATCAGAAACCGCGCATTATCGTCGCGCCGCGTTTCCTCCTCCTTTCAACTTACTCTCCGCTGTTGATGGCGAGCGAGCCTTCCCTCCCATGATGCTGCGCTCCTCCGCGGTGACGTACTTCCGCTATTGCGCTGCTCACACAGCCGTCTGCTACGGGCAAGCTTGGTTGACACCATGAAGCCCGCACTTCGCTCAAGGCTGGAAAAGCGAACGAAAAACCTGGTCCCATGTGTGCGGCGGCCTGGCCTTGCCCTTTCGCGGTGTACGTTGCTGCAGAACTTTGCTATCGGCGGCACGCGACTTTTTATCGGCGGCGAACTCGCAGCCGCACGGGGAGGATCCTGCGCTCGCTCCCTTGGATGCGCAGCGCACTGTTTATCCAAAAAGCGCCGTATCAGATGTGGCCCCGCTGGTGCCGGGTCTTATTTTGTGGCGTTGGTAATTCCTGCCGGCGGCATGTGAAAAAGACATTTTAAACCGATACAGAACCCGTGCACAAAACGCCAGTTCAGCTTGGGGCGACGCGTGGTGGAGAGCGGCAACGTTGGCAAAACATGCTCCGCCGCGGCTCTGAGCTTTCTAGCGATGGAGCGAGCACCATTTCTTTGACAATATCAAACATCGGTTGCCCTGGCAACAAGGCACAAACCGCTCTGGAAGTCAGTTACGGTTGCGTGATCCCGGTTCAGCTTGGGGCCCCACCTCGCGGCATATGGGCACTGCAGGCATACTACTCACTCCCATTTGGAAGTGGGAGATGCGTTTGGCATTACAGGAGGCGATGGTGTGTGTGTTGTGGACGCCTTTGTTTCGCGATGAAATGCGACGTTGTGCTTCTGCGGGTGGATAGTGCTTCCCGTGGTCTGGATTATCTTTCTCGAGCGGCGTACGACTCAACCTCGCATGGGGTATGTGCAGTGTGCGTGGCTAAAAGCCATCTCGGCTTGTGCGCCAGAGTTAAGTGACTTGCTGTTCGTCCCCGCAAACCGCGCGCGAGGTGAGTGCCGAATTTACGAGGGGCAGGAGGAGGCAACCCATCGTCTGTCAATCGCGGTTCGGACTTGCAACGCATGTTGTGACGTTGTGTTCGTTCGAAACGCATCTCTGGATTGTTTGGAAGTTGAATAAAATGTATGAGTCAAACCCGGGCATTCGGCTCAGGGCGTTCTCTGCGATTGCAAGAAAGAAGTGCCACGGGGCTTCAACGTTTTCTTTATGGAACGTACTCAAGTAAGAGAATATCCATGTCGTGTTATGGCCGTGTTGCATTCAATACAAACGGTTAAGCGTTTGTTTACACTTTTTTCGTTTGTCGTAAAATGTCCAAGCACTCCGGCACTCCGCTGGCAGATCAGCCGGCGAGCCGACGCTGAACAGACGACTCATCTCTTTGCCGGAAGTGCGTGAAAAAGCCGCCCAATAGCAGGATGTCTAGCTCATGACGAACATCTGGGAATTGATGACGTAGACATGTGAAGATGGCGGCGTCCAAAAACACGAATTGAAGGGTGAGAAAAAAGCGACAAACTTTGCAACAAAAGTGTGAGCTTTCTGCTGCGCGTAAAAGAGTAATACTTGGCACAGGTGATGTTGACGACCCAATCTAGCGATTGCGCTAGTCAATTTAGTGTGCTCAAAACGCCTTTCAGGGCCCCTTTAACGCGGAATATAGGCGTAACAACCAGCCGCACTCAGGTTAATTGGTCAGTGGCGTTCAAGAGGGCCGTCAAAAGGTCGCGGCCCTTCCAACAATTCCAACAAGGCTGCGAGGTACCATGCATAAGTCTCCCATGCCCTCTCAGTGGGATTGGCTTCTGGCGGTCGAGACATCCGGACGTCCGGCCCCCATCTTACGCATGCGCTTCAGCGAATGTTTGTTGAGCGCTGGTTACGTCGGTGCTCAGAAGTGGTGCCATCCTCCCCTGGCATGATGCAAAAAAAAAAAAAAATTACACCATCTCCCCGAAGGGAACTATGTGGTGATGCAAAGCAGAATTGTTGGCGTCCATTCAGCTCATCGGACGGTGCAGCGTGTCTCAACCGAAGCAGCAACTGAGGAAGCGGCGAGCGGACCGGGTTTATTATATAGAGCAGATGGAGTGGAGAGGAGGAGATGAGAGAGGAGACGCGCATGCGCGCTTAGCGCGCAGCTGGCGTGTTGCCGTTATGTTGAGTGGTCTAGTTTTTAGTAGCGCCAGAGGGAATTCCACGTCCAGGTCCACACCGGTGGCAAAGGCACGCAAGTACTGTTGTGTTACGGTGAGTAGGCGGTGGTGCTCGAGGCGCCGAAACTCGTCATCATGTTCTTGTCGATGTTGTCGTCTCTGTGGTAGAATCGGTAGTCTCCGTCAGCGTTGGTGAGGTAAAGGTTGTTGACGTTGGTGCACCGGCTGAGAGCAACGTAAACGCCCTCGTCTTCGCAGCTTTGTCTTCTTCTCCTTCTTCTACTTCAGCGGTTTCCCTACGGAAAGATGACGACGGTGGTTGAACGCGAAGCTATCTCGTGATGGATTCTTTGGTTGGCCAGTCCCTAGGGGCATCCTGCCACAATCGTCATCAGAGGCGCTGCGGACGGGGCACGGACGCGGGACATCCCCCGAGCAAGAGACGCTAACATCCTCCACTAAAGTTTTCAGTTCGTCGTTTCTATTGACGTTCAGCTTCGCGTGCCTTCGTTGTATCAGTAGCTTCTTGACGTTGTTTGAATGAGTCAAGGACATAAGGCGCGTTCGTAGCACTTGCTCCTGTCTCGTTTTTGTAGCCCAGTGGGAAGAGCGCCGCGTACCTCCCGTTGCGGCCAGAGAGTCGTGGGATCGAAACCGGGCGCCGCAGACTATTTCTCTTTTTTATAGTGTAGGGGGGAGAGGTGCGGACAACGGACGGACGCCGGACATAGCCCCGAGCAAGAGATACTTTGCATCTAAAACGGCGGGTTTTCACGGGGTAAGTAGGTGTACGTGACCAAAATTTGGTCGCATGCTCTCTGCGAATGGCGTCCAGAGAAGAAAGATTAATTCGGTTGTCGCTTTCCTGTTCCGCAGACAATCAAAGAATTACGGTTTCAGATCGTCTCCCAGTAAACACCACTGCAGTCGGTGCAATGGCCACAGCGAACTCGGCAAGTAATGGGTGCCGCAGGCTCTGTGCCCGGTGCTTCTCGACGGGGTTCACCAGTGGCGCTCTTCGTGACGCACTGGTGAGCACTCGCAGGTGATCGGCTGTTCACCGGTGGGTCATACCTTGTGACCCCCGAGTGTCGCTTAACAGGTCCTTTAGTTGGTCCCCCATAAGTTATTAACCGTTGACCCACGGGTAATTCACTAAAAATTTGCGGGTCATCTCCAGAAGTTCTCCTTTCCAGACGCATCCAATTAGGTCGGGAACAGTGTCGGTCGATGACGAACCGGCTGGCTGAGTGTACACGACTCCGTATCAAACGTCACTGCGCGGCGCGGCATACCACATACGACACAGGAGAGACGGGGCCTACTAAAACACAAAATAAGGTACACGTGCACGATCACGCGCTGGTAACAAGCCACTAACAAAACGAATCCCCAAGCTCGTGGCAGTATAATAATACATACGTACATGCGTAAGCACATACATAGTGCGAGCATACAAACGGGATTGTCTATACGCACCGATAGGTCGTAAAAACTGCCAAGAACTGTGTCGTCACTGATACATGAACGCCTTCCAGGCTAGCATGGTCCGATCTCTCTCTCTCTCTCTCTCTCTCTCTCTCTCTCTCTCTCTCTCTCTCTCTCTCTCTATATATATATATATATATATATATATATATATATATATATATATATATATATATATCAAGGTTGCAGTCGTCATTGCCAGTGCTATTCGGCTTTTTTCGAAATATTTAATAGGGCCGAATGACGTGTGCTTGTCACGTTTCTTTGATTCATTGATAAATAAGCGAAAATATAAGTCGAGAAAAAATCCGCCGTTTTTCCGGGAGCGGGACTCGAACCCACAGGGGCGGCGCTAGTTGACCGGCCTCAGAGCTCTTGTAAATATAAACCCCCGCTTTAAAAGTCGAGAGAGAAGCCGCTGCGGGATAGCGTAATTGGTTAACGCACCGCACCGGTTATGCGGAGATGTGGGTTCGAGTCCCGCTCCCGGAAAAACGGCGGATTTTTTCTCGACTTATATTTTCGCTTATTTATCAATGAATCAAAGAAACGTGACAAGCACACGTCATTCGGCCCTATTAAATATTTCGAAAAAAGCCGAATAGCACTGGCAATGACGACTGCAACCTTGATATGTATCTTTACCGAGTCCCTCGTCCCGTATCTCTCTGTTCTGCTATATATATATATATATATATATATATATATATATATATGTATAACACAGAAATAAGGGTTGGCAGCCGAGAAAACCTCGGAAAGCAAAGGGGAGGATGTGGTAGATCATTGAAACAGATTAAGAATTTGGAAAGAAAGAAAGAAAGTGAAGAAAAAATGCCCGCCAGGTGGGATCCGAACCCACGACTTCCAGAATACCGGTCTGGTGGTGGTCGTGGGTTCGGATCCCACCTGGCGGGCATTTTTTCTTCACTTTCTTTCTTTCTTTCCAAATTCTTAATCTGTTTCAATGATCTACCACATCCTCCCCTTTGCTTTCCGAGGTTTTCTCGGCTGCCAACCCTTATTTCTGTGTTATTTTCAACGAGCCCCTCATTTCCTATTCTGATTCGCTATATATATGTATGTATATATATATATATATATATATATATATATATATATATATATATATATATATATATATATATATATATATATATACGTACATACTTACATACATATATAAATATATATTACAAAAAGACGTTTGCGGCGAGGGACCGGCCTTCGTCAGATCGGTAATCTGACGAAGGCCGGTCCTTTGGCCGATACGTTCATAAACCCGTTCTTTTTTCACCGTGGTCGAAGACGTCTTTTTGTGATGTTCAATGTTCAACCGGCGTCCAGGAAAACCACACACACACACACACACACACACACACACACACACACACACACACACACACACACACACACACACACACACACACACATATATATATATATCGTGGTGGGGTTCTTGCACCCGGCCGCGGTTCCCCAGAAAGACACTGCACCCCCTAAAACCACACCTTTACTGGGAGTCCTGTTCCGCCAAGGTCCGCTGCTCAGCCGGTCCAGCTGCGCACACCTAACCCAGCCGAGTCCGCCATGTTCTAACCTCGCTCATCCCACGCCACATCTTCATCCTCATCCGGCACATGTCCATCCCGTGGGATTGTCTTCCGCCACTATTGCCGGATTATGTGTGTGTATATATATATATATATATACAAAGTAAGAAACCTCGGTAACAGCAACAGCGGAGGGTTGCTGTTACCGAGGTTTCTTACTTTGTATTCACCACGCCTTCGGCCCCATCGCCAGCATGCCAGTTATATATATATATATATATATATATATATATATATATATATATATATATATATAGGGTGATCAAAGTTGAGTCGACAGTTTTTTTTAAGACTGGCGCTTTGATTTATGCGAAGACCACTTCTACAGTGAGGTTTGGCGCCCAGGGGGACACCTATTTAGGAGGTAATTATTGATGTAGGTGGCTTAATTAACTAAAATTGATCAATAAACTTTTTAGTGGATGCAGTAACCAGGCATGTTTGTATTGGAAAGTTAGGCGCAATCGTGTTTCTACGCAGTTTCAATTGACAGAATTCTTCTAGCGCATCCGTAGTCCGAGATATCAAATGGCGAAGTTTAATTGCCGTTCGCATGATTACGCATCCTAGAAGTCAAAACCAGCGCATAGCTCCTCCCTTTTGTTCTGTGTTTCGATAGCGGTTCCGAGTAGTGCAGATTGCGATAACGCCAGCCAAGATGGAATGGGTGCCAGTTATCACTTTTTCCTGTGCCTCCACCCCTTTGCCGAACTGAATACCGGTCGCAGCAGGCACGTCACAAAAGGGAGGAGCTTTGCGCTGGTGCCGACCACGTGCCGACTGTCTTGCATGCGTAATCATGCGAACGGCAATTAAACTTCGCCGTTTGATATCTCGGACTACAGATGCGCTAGAAGAATTCTGCCAATTGAAACCGCGTAGAAACATGATTGCGTCTAACTTTCCAATACAAGCATGCCTGCGGTTACTGTAGCCACTAAAAAGTTCATTAATCAATTTTAGGTAATTAAGTCACCTACATCAATAATTACCTCCTATTTATATGTCCCCCTGGGCGCATAACCTCACTGTAGAGGTCTTCTTCGCGGAAATCTAAGCGCCTATTTTTAAAAGAACCTGTCGACTCAACTTTGATCACCCTGTATATATATATATATATATATATATATATATATATATATATATATATATATATATATATATATATATATATATATATATACAGGGTGATCAAAGTTGAGTCGACAGGTTCTTTTAAAAATAGGCGCTTAGATTTCCGCGAAGAAGACCTCTACAGTGAGGTTATGCGCCCAGGTTATCTTTCTGTCATTTTTATAAATTCCGAAAGGGACAATAACCGTAGTCGTTTGCCCTGGCCGCTTGTCTCGTACACTTTTTTGCGCGGGCCAGCCGATATGGGCTGGACGTAACAAACAAAAAACTCGGTGCGGAATTCGCGATTTATTCTTTCCAATCAGAGACATGAGAACAATCGTTCGACACCGCGGCTTGTCTCCGCACTCACACCCAAACGTCACAACGATGACGTCGTCGTCGTCATTAAAAAGTTCCATCCAGTTGAGGCGCTTCTCTTTTTCTTTTTGTATCCCTCATCTGTTGGCTCCAAGGAAGGTGGCTGCGTTGGGCAAGGCGCTCTCCTCCCACGCGAAGCCGTGCGATCGAAGCCGGGGACGAGATTCAGGAGCGCGGCGCATAAGGAGCAACAAAAGAGGGAGAACGGTTCGAGCCGGGGCTTCTTCGCGCGTGGCGCGTCGCACCGAAGAAGAAGAAGCAGGCGCGCACAGCAGCTGCACACCCAGCGCTTTTCGGACCGCGGATGTCCACGGCGCGCGTGGCTCCGACCTGCGCGCCTTTTCCTCCGGGCCCGAGACAGATGACAAACGCACAGCGCAACGTGGCTTCCGAATACGCCCGTTATTCCCGTTTATCTCGGCCGGCTGCCTGCGAAAACGTCCCGGAGGCGAATACGAAGAAAAATCGTGGCAGAGAAAGAAGACGGAAGAGACTGAAGATGCGGTCTGCAGGCCGCGTCGGAAAATCCACCCCGGCGTCGGTGTCGAGCGCCGCACGTGCGTACGGCGGATGCAATTTAGTGTGCGCTCTATGGGGGCTCTTTTTCACGGCAGGAAAGGCGCAACTGACGCGTGCGATCGCTGGAAGAAAGGAACGATATTGCGGTCGGACGACGCCAACCCTTGCGCGAAATGCGCACAGATAAGGTCGAACATAGTGCAGGCTCGTCCTAGACGGCCGTTTCGGTGAGGCATCGTTCCTGTCTACTTTTCGTTCACGATATCGCGGATTTAGGCCATACTTTCTCTCTCTCTCTCTCTCTCTCTCTCTCTCTCTATATATATATATATATATATATATATATATATATATATATATATATATATATATATATATATATATATATATATATATATATATATATATATATATATATATATATATATATATATATATATTATATATATATATATATATATTTATATATATAGCCAATCGGAGTGTGAAATGAGGGGCTCGTTGAAATAATACAGAAATAAGGATTGCAGACAAGAATGCCAAGGAAAGCAAAGGGGAGGATGCCGTACGTCATTGAAACAGATTAAGAATTTTTGGAAGAATGAAAGAAAGTGGAGAAAAAATGCCCATCGGGTGGGATCCGAACCCACGACCTCCAGAATACGCGTCTGGTGCGATGACCACTACGCTACCGGCGGGGCTGTTTTTCCCCTCCACTTTCTCGGGCATTTATGTTAAGAGATTTGTTGTGTGCGCTTAAGGGTGTTAGCCAGCGCCACTCGGTCTACTTTCTCCACTTTCTCGGGCTTCTCCACTTTCTTTATTTCTTCCAAAACTTGTTTATCTGTTTCAATGACCTACAGCACCCTCCCCTTTGCTTTCCTTGGTATTCTTGATTGGGAATCCTTATTTATCTCTCTCTCTCTCTCTCTCTATATATATATATATATATATATATATATATATATATATATATATATATATATATATATATATATATATATATATATATATATATATATATATATATATATATATATATATATATATATATATATATATATATATATATATATATATGCATCTTAGCCTCCCCCTACTCTGCATTCATTATTCTCACCCGATCACTTAAAAGCCAGCGTAGTATCCTCTCACAATGGACCCAAAAAGGTCCGTGAAGGAGGGTGTTAATGCGTGTAGTGGAAAGCGAACTGATTTTCTCTAGCGGCACGAAGTCAGACCCCCCCATAGCACGATTGTCGTGGCATCGGCGGGCACGAATACGCTACAGCCAGCAACGTCGCATACGTCAAACGCCGGGCTCGACCGCTCTCCGGATACAGCGACACCTCCCGTTTGTAGACGCGCACAACGGCCCGTTCTGTCGCAGCCCGTGCGCAGTCAAAGGCACAGCCAGCACGGTTGTCCCCCTGCCCTGCTGCATATGCAACACGAAAGCCATCAGCGATTCAGCGCGGCCCCCGATGCAGAAAGTGCGTCGCAGGCGGCAGGCGTTAGGCAAGGAGGTTGGCGTTAGGACATCCCGCGCGCCGCTGTCCCGCGCTCCCATTCGAAGGCACCGGCTGGCTCGGCTCTCCCGCGCTTGTCTCTACGGGGACGTGGTGCGCCGAAAGCCGAAATAGATCGCTCGATCCGCACTACCTGCTGCTGCCCCGCGCTCGCGGTGCGTGCTTGCGAAGATTGTTTATGCTAAAAAGCGCTGCGCGACGTCTCTTTCTGCAGAGCATCCTACAAATCGAGTTGATGCAGCTGGCTTTTACAATCCACAGCTCGGAACGGCCCCTTTCCACACATCTGTTTTTTCTGTCGCCAACCGCGCTCGACAGCATCAAGGAGAAAAAATGTGAACGTTCGAGGAAAAAAAAAAAAAAAGCGGGAGATCGTCACAGAAGCCGTTTTTGCGGCGAAACTCAGGAACGGTTAAGAATAGAAATGACGCCATTCTGGCGTGATTGTTTCGTAAGGAACCAGTTACTACTGCAGGGCTTGCATCCTTGGCGTCTTGTGGAGCCGAGAATAAAAATGCTTTGGCAGTCTGTCGAGCGCAGAACAAAATTGGGTGACCGAAGTCGTCGTCCTATCCCCTCTCCCCCCTTTTTGCATAGGATGAACGGAGAGGTAGAAATAGCACTCTCACCCACGCCACACCCCGGGGACGTAGTTCAGTGTCAGGCGTTGCAGAGCGAACAAGGCTTGGTTCACTAACATTTAGGGCAGCACAAAAAATTAGGCTACAACTAAAGAGGACCGCAGAGTACCCGCCCCATTGTAGAACTTGCAAAACGCGAAACTTTCTTGGTCTGCAGGTGAGCTTGGAATTCCCGTATGGGTGATACGGCTGCAATTTGAAAACGATTTATTGGATTGATATTGTTAGAGAAGATGTGATCTCTAAAAAGTTGTTATCTATTTCCCTCGTTAAAGGAGAATGAGCAGTTCGCAAGTGTGCGCCCGCCGTTATTTCACCGACACCGAGGCCTGCGGTATAACAGAATTAAACAAATAAATGTGTAGAAGCCGTATGCGCAACTTTACGTAGACAGACCTTCTATGTACTGCACGCCGACTGAAATACAGGGCCTCCTTGCTTTACCAGTCCTGTACTGTCCGCAGGCAGACCTAGGACTGCCTGCGCGGACCGAAGGTCCCGCGGGAATAGCGCGTCCCGGGAGTGATAATCGAGGAGGCCCACAGTTCGCTGCTGTTTGCTTTCTTGGGTCTGCAAGTATTTTGCTTATTACTCGACTCAGTCACTTCGGTGAAAGTATACTCTGCGCTGAATAAGTCTGCTGATTCCTAAACGATTACTGCTAAAGGGCAGGGTGTACTAACTCCTTTGGAAAGCATGGGCCGACGCTGTTACAAATTTTATACTGATGTTGCCACAAATCTGTGGAAAGTGTGATTTTGGTTATCGGACTGTTTTCTTTCTATGAAAACGATACCCCTTCGTTCTCCTTGTTTCCCTTTTTCTCTCTCTCCACATCTGTCTCTTCGTGTAAGTAGGCGTCCTCCTGTCACACACACGCACACGCACAAATATGAGCGTATCCTTAGGACCGCACTAGCAGACAAGTTACCACTTTTATTTTGCATTTCGCTTCGTCACTACATTACAATAAAGAGGGTACAAACAGGCAATACGTTAGAGATGTTCGACCAGGCACGCGCGCGCACATATACAAACAAGAACTGACCGAACGTGTTGCTGTTTAATTTTCGTCGCGAGGAAGGGGCGTGTTTTCCCGCAACATTTGAAGCGCTGCCACCGCCTTCCCCGGAAGAGATTCATTCCCTTTCGTGCTCACACGGGCGACGTTTCTGCGCCACGGCTGCTCACCGCGGGCGGCCACCGTCAGCGTCGACCGCACTGACAGCGGCTCACCAGCGTGGCCCCAGTAAAGCTGTTGCTATTACACCGGCCGCCCTTCCCGGCAAATTTGTAGCGCGCGTTCCGCGAGGAGGCGTCTCGCGTGTGACTACTAGTACAAACTAAACAAACAAACACAAGATCACCGGAGTCGAGACGCGCGTGTTCGCGTTGGTAAGTCCCGGCTCGCCGTGGTTGTCGGGAAATGCGGGGCCGGTCGCCTCGAGGGATGTAAACAACTCCAGGAAGCAGCCGGAAATGGACCTGCCCTGTCACTCTCAACATTCGTCGTTCTCAGGAGTCCCACCCTGTCCCCCATTTTGTCGCTGGTGTCTGCACGCGCGCTTCACTCGTTTATTTCGCTCGCCTTTGACTTCCGCGCGAATTGCGCACATGCGTTTCTCTTTTGTTGGTCTGCCCCCTTCTCCCCGGCGTCCTTCCTCCAGGCCTACTTTCCCCCTCTTTTCCTCCTGGGGAGCTGCTCTTGGCTTCGTAGGATAAAGAAGGCAGCGAGGGAAGCGAGCGCCGTAAGGAGAGGACATACAGGTAGATTTGGGCACAGCCCGGTCGGATTCCGGAGAGGCTAAAAACGAGTGTACGGCGGAAGGTGGAAGTGGCAAAGGAAATGAAGAGGCGGCTGCTTACAAGCCGGGAGTGGACAGGGGGAAATATGGCGGGGAACTTCAGCGCAATCTTTTATGCCAAAAGCAACATAAAAGGCGGAAAGGAGCTCCAGCACCCGTGGAAAAGAGTTATCACCGTTTCCGGAGCACCTAACTTGTTATCCGGGGAGGGCTTCTAAAAGTCAAGACACGACATCCGGATGCATTGACGCTTTCTTCGTTCATTCATGCATGTGTTCCGTGAGTTTCGGGTACAGCAAAAGTTACAGAAGAGCGCGGAAGCATTTTTTTTTTTTGGCTAGAGGAAAAAAAAAAAAACCCAATTCCGGCGATTCTAGTCCGAGTCGCGCCGTCTCTTGTGGGTTGCAGCCGGCGGCAGCAGGATGTGCTGCACGAGAAGTGGCCACGGGTGCATCGATGAGCCCTCTGCCGATAGCCCACAACTTGTCGCCCTCCATCCATGCTGTGTTGTGCCAGAGCGCCTGGCCCAAAGGCGTTGCACGAGGCGACGCGCCGACAGCGAGGCTGAGTCACGCCTCTCCCTTTCGTCGCTGCGGCGCGGCCGAATCCCGCACCTCGGAACGCTGCGGCGCGGCCGGCGCGGCCGACTCCTGCATCTCGAAACGCTGCGGCGCGGCCGAATCCCTCAGCGGAGAACGACCCAAACAAGGGCATGTCGCTACGCCCGGAGGCGAGGTCACGGAGACGGCGGCGGCATCGCTCTCCCTTTCCCCATTGGCGGCGCAGCTGACTCACCGCTTCGCTATTCGTCGGAATTCAAACTTCAGGCAGCGAGAGCCCTGATTGGAGCTTTTCGAACTTCTTGGGGCCACAACGAACTTCCCGGGCTATAAAAGAAGCCCGGAGGCTCTCATCGTCGGCATTCCTCGGCGGCTTCTCTCCGGCACCAGTCTCTTCGGAAGCACCGAGTGAAAGGGGTGCTGTCGCCTTTGTGCGAGTTATGTAACGTTTGCTTACCCTGTACATACTGTATATAAATGTTACTTCAAGTTTTCGTCGGCTCGAGAACTTCTTCGCTCGGCTCTGCGCCGCGTCGATAGCGGACGGAGCAAGGCAACATCGCTACACCGGTGACTGCGCTCGGGTGGCCAGTCGCAACAGCGGAGACAGCGTCGGGATGGCTGATTCCCAACCTCGGTGACGAGCAGGAAGGCGAGTCACAACCTTGGTGCCAGCGGTGGGATGGTCATTTCCCAACCTTGGCGACCGCCCTGGGATCCTCATTCCCAACAGTGGTGCCAGCGGTGGGATGGTCATTCCCAACAGCTGCTCCGACCCTGCCGCAACAGAAGCCGAAGGTCAACCGAGACAGCGGGCGAGATTTCTGGCGCCATCACCGGAGCAGTGGGAGGCCGTGCTGACCAGCGTGGTCCTGGAGAACCAGCGTGGCCTGGTGACCCGGGCTCTTCGTGCTGCGCCAGGCCGTGGCATCCCGGACTAGGGACGCCAACCAGAGGGGACGATCACTTCAAGACCAACGCGGGAGATCATCCTCCGCTACTTTACCATTGGTGGCAAATAAACGGGTATACTACTACTACTGGTGCACGCACAATGGAACGCATCATAGCCGACGGGAGTTGCGTGTGCGCCGTGCGCCGACGGTTGGGTGCTTTGCGACGCTTTCCGCGGAAGCCAGTCGGGTGCACAGTTTATGCCAACTTTGGCAAGTAACGGCGTCACGCAGAAACAAATATACAGGGTGTCCCAGCTATCTTGCACCAAGATTTTAAACAAGAGCAACGGCGTTACTCGAAGAAAACCTAGTGCACAATGTTTGCAGTACTGTGGAGAAGCGGGCAGTAATTTTTTAGTTGATGAGACTTCACTAATTCATTTTAATTAATTGTGCATGTCGAGAAGTACTTTCCTAGTCATTAAAGTGTCAATGAGGCACTCGTAAGTACGCACGAGAGGCATATAACTACCCTCAATGCCCTCAAACAGGCTGCCTGTGAGTTAGCCAGAATGAAATAAAGAAAAGCAAGAAAGAAGAAATGGCGACCGCGTTTGTGCCTTATCTGCCACACGCGCCCCGCGAAACTCGCCGTTGCTGCTCCGGCCTTGCATGCCATTATCAAAGCGATACCACGCTGTCTCTTCGCTTCGCTGCTTCGCTGACAGGCGAAGCAGTTGCTTTCAATCAGCCTAGTTGGGGGCGCTGCTTTACGATGCGGCCGGTAGCGCCATCGCGCGGTATTTTTAATATTTCGCGGGGTTAGTCCGTCGCTGAAAATACCGCATTTAGATGCGTCTCGTGGGCACCTAGAAGTGCCTCATTGACGCTTTATAGATTGGGAGAGTACTTCTCGAGTTATATATTTAATTGTAATTAATCAGTTCTAATTAACGAAAAAAATACTGTCCGCTTCTCCACAGTGCTGCAAACATTATGCACTAGGTTTTCTTCGAAATACGCCATTTCTAATTTTAAAAATGTTGGTGCATGATAGGTGGGTCTTCTTGTATATATCGACCCCCTATTTGTTTGCGCCGCTTCAAGTGATGTAAATGTGCTCGCCTAGCTAACCAGGCTCACACCGCTATGGCTATCCACAGTGTGGAAAGGAACGGAATTTGTCAAAGAAATCTGTGTGGTGTTCTATCTCTTCTGCTGGCTACGGAAAACGCTGGTTTGTGTGGGCTCAAGTACTCTGCACAGCCGAGCGCTTCACAGCTTGCATATGTTCAGCACCACTGCTCTTGAAGATTCGCGTCACGGTGTCTGCAGCCTGTCTCTCAAAGTCCCCTGGCATTGGAAAATTAATGTGCCGCTGTCTCAAGCCTATGTGGCACAGTGTTACGTACCATACGAAATCACACACTCCGTAGAGGCGTATTTGAAAACGCTTTATGGCTAACCAACTCAACCAGTTCAGTCTGTCAACATGTTCAATCAATCAATCAATCAATCAATCAATCAATCAATCAATCAATCAATCAATCAATCAATCAATCAATCAATCAATCAATCAATCAATCAATCAATCAATCAATCAATCAAATGGTGAATTAACTCCTCGACCACTCATCGTAACGCACTTTTCCGGAAACGAAGTCATGCACGGTTATGCCAGCGCTGTTGTGTTTGCCCTGGGTATTAAATTTAAACGCCTTTGCATTTAAAGATACGCTTCTTTACAAGCACGGGAGGTAAAAGCGTATGTGACAGCAGCTACAGCGCGATTTCTGAGGTTACTGAACGCAGCCCATACGCCACGCATGAATATTTAAATGCGCTTTTGCTGCCATACTCTAAGAATAACATGAGCGAACGTAGGCTATCAACAATTTAGAGAGCAGCCTGGACACGCGCAAACATTAAAGGAAGAGGTTTTGCGAAACGTTCTGGCGTCACAGGTTAAAGAATATTAAAAAAAAGATCAATACTGCGTGCTTTCCTACACTTTTACGGGACACGTATGTATCACGACCGAGCGTGGCTGTCTCCGGCAATAATAAAGCGTTTCTCTCGGAGCTTTGCTGTATGTTTTGTCACTCTCGGCCGGACCTCCCTTACCTCTGAGAGCAGGCGCTCGAAGCGCGACGCGGACAGCTCGTTTCAGCTAAACGGCTGCCTGTCTCGCTTATCATAAACAAGCGGCGGGTGCGTTTATACAGCCCCGCACGGCGAAGCTCGGTCCCTTCTGGCGAAACATAGTGTCAAGACATTGCGAAGGTTGCGTCAACACCGTCCTGCATGCGGTGACGGATAGACACCCGTGCAGTGGGTCATGGTTCTCGTCGCCCACTCGCCGTCTCCCTTAAATCACGCCCTTCCACATCCTCCAGCCGCCGCCCGTGACACGACACGGGTTCGCGCGGCCATCGGAGTTAATAAAACACGCGTGCGCGCCCCGCGGGGTTCGTTTTCTTTCTGGCGCCAGATATGACAGCTCGAAGACGCATGGGACGAAGCGGGTTAACGCGTAGCTGCGCTTTCGCCCCTGCGATGACCCACCCCGAGAGACGCTTCACCGATGGCGCCGATCTGAGACGTGAGCAAGCGCGCTTGAAATCTCAAGACAAGCGAAAGGCTAAAAATTGGCCACGTGTCTGCCTTTTTTTATTGCCAAATTTCGTCACAGGGCATCCAAGGAATGGAAGGCTACATGCTCAAGTTCACATATTCATAAAAAGAAAGAGAAACAAAACAGGGAGATAGAGTGAGGGGATACAGGCGGCTTCTTAAAAGTACTGTTTGCCTCGCCTTAAGTGTGGTCGAAAGTGGGCAGGATTGAGCGCGCGCCCTGCAATCTAACTTCCCCCTTCTCTACACCGCCCTTCCTCATCCCTCCCGAAACTCTCAAGATGAATGCGATGGAGGTCTGTTCAATGCGATTCAATTCTCCTGTGAACGCACTGCTAGCGCGTCTCCTCTACGTCGTTCTTTCCTCCTCCTTTGGTACCGTCAATCCAACGTGTATTCTTAATTCAAAGAAAGCTCGTACTCTCGGTTATGTACTACATTTTGCCTCAAATACGCCTAACGCTTCCTCAATCGTGCTGAACAGCTGGACATGTATGGGCCATGTCAGCAGTTTTAGTAGTTTGTAACGGTCTTGCCTGTATGCAAAATGTGTCTCAGCATTCTCTCAACTGCTTCAACAGCGGAGCTGCGTAAGCTTAAGCTGTGGCCGTGCCGAACTTAAACAGAAAATTCCGCTCGGCGAAGTGTAGAGGGGTTAAGTGCTAGGCCAAGAAGTGTGCGTCAAGGCGGCGAGGAGGCAAGAAACCCCCGAGAGGTGTTAGGAGTGCGCGCCTCGTGGTCACAATCGAAGCCGGGTCCCTCTTGTTAGGAAACCGACGTCCGTCCGATTGCGCTATCAACGCATTCGGGTTGCTCGGCATTTATTTTGGGTTCGTAGCGGGGGCGTTGGTTTTGGACTTTGGCGGAGTTGAAGCGGGCTTTGGCTTCAGACTTTGGCAGTTTTGATTTTGGTCTTCAGGAGGGTGGATTGTAGACTTTGATTTAACTCAGCTTGCAAGAAGAAAGCTTCGCTTTTTAACAATATTATCTTAAGACAGGGGCAGACCTAAGAAAAGCCAAGTTAAAGCTAGTGAAGACCGGCAACTCCGCTGTTTCCTCCGTCTTCGCACCTCCATTTCGACGGCGGTCGAATTTTTATTCATTCAGCTGTCGGCCCCTTCGTGGTCGTCTCTTGACCGCGACCCCGGATTGTCAACCGACCCAGTTAACTAACGCTTTCGCTTAAAATATGATAAAGAACAACAGCGGCCCCGAAGTATCCCTACAAAAACAACTGAAAGGGCGCCCTAATCAAACTTCCCTGACTTAACGGCCGCCTGTTCTCCTGCTTGAAAAGAACGCTTTGTTTTTTCTTTCCACCCGTGTGATTAGAACGCCCTTTGTGCCGCGCGGTTGGACCCCTCGACGACAGTGACGCCTGCTCCTCAAGGAACACTTGTCTCCGATAACAGCGGACGCAAATGCTCCCCGCAAAGAAAATTAAATAAAGGCTCTGTCAAGTGCGTTCGGGGAGAGAAGCAAAAAGGAGGAGGGAAGGCGCTTCCGCGTCACCAGGAGACGTTTTCACGAGAGCAGCCATCTGAAGCTCATTTTCGCGGCCTCTCTCAACAAAGGTGTCCCAGGGGCCGCAACTGTCCGTGCGTCCATTGGGCTTACTCATGAAGGACCCATAAAAGCGAAAATGAAAGCAACGAGAGAAAAATTGGAAAGCGAAAAAAAATGGGCCCATCTCCCCGCGAGGGGGACTCGAGTAAATGCGTCGCATAGGGGGTGGGTGTATTGCGTTAACGTTTAGTGTTTGGGGGGTTGGTGCTATCACGTGTACACCACGCAGCTATCACGCCGCTAGCCCGCCGCTGAGTCGCCAACGCACGCCGCTGACGACGTAGTTTGAATGAGTCAAGGATATAAGGCGCGTTCGTAGCCTTTGATTCTGTGTCGGCTTTGTGGCGCAGTGGGAAGAGCACCATGTACCTCGCGTTCCGCCCACAGGTAGTGAATGCGTTGTATCAGCAGCTTCTTGACGTAGTTTGAATGAGTCAACGATATAAGGCGCGTTCGTAGCCTTTCATTCTGTGTCGGTTTTGTGGCGCAGTGGGTAGAGCGCCATGTACCTTGCGTTCCGCCCGCAGGTTCGTGGGATCGAAACCAGGCACCGGTAACTGTTATTTCTTTTTATAGTATAGGGGGAGGCTGGCTGCTGCGGACGCCGACGCACGGGTGACATCGTGAGTTATACAAATGCTCTGCATTTAAAATGCGGTTCCCTCAACGGTCACCATCACACGTTACTCGGCTCCGAGCGCAAGGGAGTCTGGAAGACCAGAGGCGGCGCTTCTGAGCCAAGCAAGCGCTCTTAGCGGCCGGCAAAATATGAACGCGGCGGGACGATCTGACTTGCGCATAAAAGCGCGAATGAACAAGACGCAGTGTACGCGCACACCCGCTGCGGAGTTTTAAAGATGACAGCATTTCTTAAACACGAAAACTTTTGGTTCCCTCTGTCTGTCCACGGCCGCTGGATCCAGCGGCCGTGGTCTGTCTGTCCGTCCCTCGATTTAGCCTTCCGGCCAGAGGTTCGAACTTACTGGAACGAGAGTTTCATAGGCAGAACTTTTCCGAACCACCAAACCTGAAAACATAGTTCACACTTGCCAAGATTGTTGAGTAAAAAGAAAACTCGGAACATTGCTGGCGCTAGGCGGGACAAGGACGACGAATTACACACAACTGGAGCGCACCGAGTAAAAAACCGAATGTTCCGAGTAAGAAACCAACTAGCCCCATTTCAAGCTCTGGTTAAAAAGAAAACATTAGAGATATTCGAGACAGAACACCAATGCACGACTGGTACTCGCAGTGTTCTTTTAATGAAAAATAAATGCTCGCTTTATATTTGCGGCAGCAAAAAAAAAAAGTGCGCTTTGAAGAAAGAAATTGACCCAGAAATACAGACAGAGCTCGTAAGCCTCGTGGTGTTGTTCCAGGTTCACCAGTAACGAAAGGTTGCAGTAGATGGCTCGAGCTGAAGAAAGTGGGAAAATTGCATTGAATTTAGCGAACCTCCTCCGTCTTTGTCGGAGGAGGAGCGAGAAGGTGAGAGGTCGGCGGGAAAGGAGAGAGAGAGAAGCATTTACGCGGCAGGTGTGGCAGAAGAGAACATTTGCAGCGAAGTAGGCCGGCAATTTTTTTTAACGTCCCTTCCTCGCCAAAAATGAGAAGGCTTGTTGTTGCTGCCGTGTAACCGACAGCGAGCAATTTAGACGCGGTGGGTTTGACCTCGGCTCGGTTGACTCAGTCACCCTCGGGGAAGGCGAATCAGCATAGCACATTCCTCTTAGCGCGGAGTCCCGTCCGCGCCTCTGACTTTGCACGACGGTCCGGCTGTTCCCACAGATGGCACGGTGCCGATGGCGATGCAGGGAAGGAGCAGCGTCCACTTAACATTGTGTGCCGGTCAGGCGTGCCAGTCGACGCTGTCGGTACGGCGGCGCGCAATGTGTGGTGAAAGGGTAGCTGCTGCTAGTGGGACCCAGTCTCTTCGAGCAGTTAGGGTTCAACCACCTAAACAATTTGGTGACCCCCCTCACCCCCTAGATAGATTTCCACACCCTTTCCCCCCAAGAAAAGATTCCACAACCACGAGCCCCCTGCCCAGGGATTTACACACCCTCTTCCCCACCCCAACACCCCTCCAACACCCCCCTAGGGGGATTTGGACACCCCCCAAAATAGAAATTCTGAATAAACCCCTGCGTCGAGCACGAAGGGATAGCGGCAGCGAGTTGCTTATTACGCCTTTTAGG
Source organism: Haemaphysalis longicornis (assembly GCF_048455015.1). NCBI lineage: Eukaryota > Metazoa > Arthropoda > Arachnida > Ixodida > Ixodidae > Haemaphysalis > Haemaphysalis longicornis. The sequence goes on along the minus strand of NW_027526422.1, from coordinate 5,295,160 downwards.
TATTTGCTGTGCTTCCGTTTGGGTTGATGTCTTCTGTTGTGGTAAAGAAGGTATTCGTAACACACCAAATTGAACGGCGAAGTCTCCAACCGATTGTGCGGACGTGGTATTTATCTGTTCTTTCGTCCCCATCCCTGCGCTGTTTTCCCCGACATGTCATGCCACCAACTAGCCCAAACTCAAGCTGTAGTGTTAAATTTAACCACTGTAACCGATGTAGGTTCTGACTGACATTTTCTTGGTAGATGGGCCATCTGGAACCCTGACGAAAACTCGAAACCCAATATTTTGGGACCGGCGCTGTGCACCTTCGGCACTGCCGAGTAGCTTTGTCTAGACGGATCCATCATTTCATTAGTCGTTGAGTAAGAGCCAGGCTTACGTAATTCGTTCCTTGTTCAGTCAGGCCAACATTCTGTAAATATTTCGCATAAATATGCAATTTAAAACCTATCTCAACGTGTTCGTCGTCGTCATTATTTCTGAAACGAGAGGCACTACGCAGACAGAAGGAAACGAATAAAGAGCGAATATTATAGCCACGATAAAACGTGACGTAGAATCTGCTTTTCCTCGACGGGAAAAAAAAGGACCTGTCTGTTTTAGATCCCTGTCTCTGGCTGCAATCGCTCCGTCTAAATCTGACGGCTGAAAAAAAAAAGGATACAATATGCCCCGTCTATCGAATTTCGCGTGTCGCGACAGATATTCCTCTTGCGAGGAAGACACGCCCTCCTGAGCCGGCGCGTCGCAAATTCGTGCTTTGTGAGCACTCAGCGGAGCGGCGATCGCCTAAGTACATCGAGCGCTTTCTATCAGCGCCGAGCACCGCAAAGCCCATGTACCCTTCGTGCGCCGCCCGCGTTGTGTCGTCGCTGATAAGTTAAAAAAGCCCGGTCGTTCACGGCTGGGTCGCTCCTTTCAACCATTACTCGGAGGACTTCACCGCCTGTCGGACACGCCGCCATTAAGGAAATTGGATTTCGCTTACAAGGAGGCCGCGCCAGACCGCCGTGGAGTTTGGTACGCCGCCAGACTGAGCTGAAACTTCGCCACGCACAAGCCCGAGAGCGATTGTTCCCGTCACCAAAGGCGGTGAAGTTGAACAAAAAGCGTTCGAGCTGTACATTTATCGGAACGAGGGCGCTGCATTGCTACATGCTGAAAAGCAAGAAAGCCCTTATGCTGGTAAACAGGGCGTGCAGCGCCAACGTGACAAAGCCAGGGCACCGTTTTGATGCGTTAATACACTCTAAGGCAAAAAGGACTAAAATAGGGACTAAAATACAGCCGTTAGTCTTCGCGGGCGACCGTTCATCTTCAAGGGGAGTATCTGCGGCAGAGTAAGTGCCGTGTGCATAAATTCGGACTAACTGTTCGTCCCCGCCGATCTATAAGGAGTAACGGGAAGACGAAACGCATGCAGTTAGTCTCTTGGCTGCGTCGTTAATCCCTAATGTCGTCGTCGTTGCCCTTTCGCGCATATGTCTGCGAACAGTTTTATATTTCCAAAACACAAGGCATTGCAGTCACTGGGTGCTTTAGATGGTGCCACGGGAGAAAATATTGATGTTAGTTATAAGAAAATCGCCTAGGGTTAGTAGAGCGGCGGGTAATGGCAAGGAGCGGCGAAGCGCGATTGTCATACGCTTCTCGGCGAGGTTATGTTGATACGCTGTGTTGCATACGATGCGTGCGAGGTAATAACGGCCAATGAAAGCTTTCAAGCGTCTTAACAGTAACTCAAAAATTAGTGACAATAGCAAAAGTGGATTCCTGAGCGTAATGAATATGTATATGTTTAACAGACTAGAAAAAAACGCATGTTGCTTATGACAACTGCAAAACGAAAATGCTCGCTACAGGTAAGCGTCTCGAAGTTATCTTTTACACTCGGTACATAATTGCTTTGGGCACCAAAGCTATGACAATGCTGCAACCGCTGTAAAACCCGCTTGCATTTCACAGTCGCAATCGTCTAGCGACGCGAATTTGAAGAATTCAGGCTAAGCAACACCGAATTCGCTTTCGCCGATGCAGGAAAATATGGCATGTTTCCTTATTCTGACACTCACACAGACGACACCTTTCACATACGTTACATAGAGCACTTAACATATGTATCGAACACTAAGAAAGCACTTAGCTTGCGCTAAGTTGTGCGGAAACAAATGAGTCGTCCGATCGCCCAGCTACCTATCTCAACTAGGCGACGACGAGTTGATTGTTATTTACGAAAAAACTATGGTTGTGAGGCTCTACTTCGAATCGAACTGAGCAATAGTCCCTAAACCTAGCAAAGCGCTAAGCGCAAGGCGCAAAACGCGGTCACGTTCGCTTGCACAGATAGAAATTCGGGCACCAGTTGCAATGGATCTGTTGCGTTATGCACAGAACTACACGCTGTACACTTGAATATTATCTGCCGCCGAAACCACCCGGCGGCGTGGTCCAGCGGATAGCGCGTCGGGTTCGTCGTGTGCAATTCCGGGCGTCAGGGGTTCGATCCCTGCCGGTGCTGAAGTTTTTTTCTTTTTTCTGCACTCTACGCAGTTCGTCCTTGGGGAGTATCGGAACGGACCATCCGGGTGGGGGACTAACCGTTCGTCCCCTCGCAGTTAGTCCCCAAAGGGACTAATGATTGTGGCAGAGGCCGTTAGTCCCCGAAAGGACGAACTTTTAGTCCTTTTTGCCTAAGAGTGTATCTTTGCTATATAGTCCACCTGACCGAATGTGGCGACAGCAAGGCGATCAATGCAATATCGGAACGTACAGCGGGCGTACGTCCCTTTCTTTTACTCGGAGTGATTGCGCAAATTCTCTTCGCGCTAATGACTGTGAGCTGATGTCAACCGCTGACTACTGGGAAGTGCTGGCTTTTTAAAGGGAAGCTGCCACAATTGAGTCGAGGGGTTGGGCCGGTGAGGGACGTACCGTGAGCCGGGTCATTCCGCAGTAAGTGGAATTCGAGCGCAAATCACAGTGGGCCGCAATAATGTGAACTGCAGGGCAAAGCACGTGATAACAAAAGTAATAGTCCCGGCACAATCATTTAAACCCTACTGTGTTGCGCCAAGCCCGAATAGCCGCAGTGTCGCAGGGCTGCCACGGGATATGGTTGAGTATCCGCGTGTGCATGCAAACACCACCCCGAACACTGCGAGCAAATGCCAATTCAAGCACAAATTTTAGCCATTTTCGCCGTTGTCGAACACAGTTGAGGTGCTCGCTTGCTCGCTGTGGTGCCAGTTCCTATCGCTGTAATGACAATGCGGTACCCATCAATAGGATCATCCGCCATCAGTGCCGATGAATGAGGTAGAACATCGAGGTGCCTCAGTCATTAGTCTTAACAGCAAACATGCCCTTCGAAACATCTCCTTCGCTCGTGCCAAATGGCAGGGTGCACGGATTGCCCCAGTGACAGATGTAGTATTCTCTGCTGTGGAATTCGAATTGTGTTGCAGAGCTTCAACGCTTCGCTCTGATTTTAATTCGTAGACTTAAGGTGTCATCAAAGAGGTTAAAAGGAGACCCAAGTCAGGGTGCAAGGTTCCAAGAGAGCATCCGGTAACGACATCCGGCGCACATATTCTATCGAATGTTGACTGTGATCGATAAAATACTTCCTGCACAGATTGACGCCACGGACCGGGGCAGAAATTTTTCGCGATTGCGGCATTGTCATCGCTGCAGTGCTACGGAGTTTGCCACGCGAATGCGCATAGAATAAATTGCGACAGGAGTAGCTCAATCGGCTTCGGCTCATGGGGCAGAGGTGCGAACTCATGCTGCGCATCCCGTCAGTGAGTGATGTAATTTCTTCCCTGTTCTTGTACCTTTAAGCTAGGATTAAGAGAAGCGGAGGCGCCCTGGCGAGGGACGTAGGTGTGTACGCACCCGCGCCGTGTGCCGGAGGCCCCTGTTGCGGGCCTGGGGCGCGTCCTCGGGCACGGACAGGCGGTCGGGCGAAGGCGGTGCCTGGTGCGACGGGGACGGCTGCGACTGCAGCGACTGCGGCTGACCGGAGGCGTCCGACGGACTGCTGCCCCCGCTCGGCTCGTCGTCGCGCCGGACCATGCCGCCGCCGCCTCCCTGCTCCAGGCAGTCGATCTGCGTCAGGCTCTTGCTCCGGTGCGCCTGCACGGACAGACAAGGGAATCACAAAGATGCCACGTCGGCAAAAGAAGGGAAGCAGTTAGAGGAGGAGGGTAGGTAAATCTCATGCTCCTCTGTTGATGAGGTTAGCTCCCTTGCCGAAGGACCACAGCCCAAGCAGCACGTCGTTAACAACATCTGTAGGGTGCAGTCGATACTGCAGAGACGCTGCACCAGGCGGACCGTGTCTGGTCCGAATTGAAATAGAGATGGCTAGGCGCGTAGGACTCGCTAACATCTCTCTCGCAAACTGTATTTTGTGTGTGTATGTGCGTGTGGACGACGTCTTCGATTTCAGCTGCAGGACTTCTCCGTCCAGAACAGGATTGGCAGTAACCTGCGACCGCTAAGCAGTGCCGCCGACCAATTATGGACTCCGTGGTTGGAAATCCCCCATTTTACCCAACACCGTCGAATGTTTTTGAGCCCACGTTTTGTTCCACACGTACGTGTAGCCTACAACCGACAGCACGCCTCACAGCTGGGCCATAAAAAATGCAAACGTTAGGAAAAGAACTGCATGCGTGTGCGGTTCATGATGGTGATCGTGCTCGTAGCGGGGCGATGATGAGTCCACAGCGCTTTTCCCGTTTGGGGATGGCACGAGACGACCATTGCGCCTTCACATGGCGCTCCATGTACTTATCTACCTTCAGAACCAGCAAAGCATCAAAACATCACCGCAAGTAACCGCCATGGAGCATAACGGAGGAAATAATACACAAGGCCAGTTCGACAGTATAAACTTTTATTTGGACGAAGCATTAAACTCAGGCCAGTCAGAAGCTCACTCACTCCTCGCAACATGAGAGGCTGTTCAATCTTCCACTGATAACGGGAGGTGTTGCTGAAACCCCCGCCGTTACCTTCATGTTCACCTAAGTTTAAGCCTACAGCAGTGATAATATATGCTGGGAATTCACCAGACAATCAATACAGAAAAGCTCCCTAAGAAGGCAGCGGGTCAAGGACTGCCTTCTCTGTTTAATAGGTGCTAACTACAATGCTTGGAGAAGTATCCTATAATCCGCCTGCGCATCCCGGTAGCCCCTTTTGCAGTTTTCTCGATGACGCTTTTCGGCACGCTCCTTTACTTAGTTCTTCATATTTTCTTTTTTGTCCATCCGTTCGCTCCATAGCTCATTATTCTTGCCAAGACTTGTACCATCGAGGCAATCACCCTCTGCATAGGACCGAAGAAACGACACGTGCGCGCGTATCGATCTAAGACGCCGTGTCGATAGCAGCCCGGAAACATTACGGCGCCCCAAATGCCCTTTACCGTCGTCCATGACCTAATGCTATTATATATCCAGCGCAGGTACGCCTAAAATATTGGCTGTCAACATCTTTCATGGCCTCAACTTTTCCAGCTCCACGATAATCAGCATCTGCAGTCTCACGTATTACCGCATAGGGTAGCAACCGAGCTGAATGTTTGACCCACACAATTGCTGCAACCAGTTCACATTTTTATCTGATGTGCAGCAGCGTTACCCTGTCACCCTGTCACAAGGATATATATATATATATATGTATATATATATCGAAAGGCGTGGGTTCGGTCCCCACTCTGGGCGCGTGTTTTTCTTTCTTTCTTTCTCACGTAATTATTAATAAAAAAATATTGTAACGTCACTAACGGTAAAAAATAGTCCAACCATTCCCCTATGCCTTCTTTGGCGTTGTAGACTGCGGACATTTCTTTCTCTCTCTCTCTCTCTCTCTCTCTCTCTCTCTATATATATATATATATATATATATATATATATATATTGTAACGTGGCGGCAGGACAGACGACATGAACGATGAGACAGTCGAACGATCTATTTACAGATTATTTACATGGCGGCCAAGCCACAGCCCGCGCAGGCTGAGCGCACAGACAGATCTTCGTCGTCGTAGGCTGGGATTACCGAGCCGCGTTACGTTGCCCTCATCATCGTCTTCTCGTGACAATATATATATATATATATGTATATATATATATATATGTATATATATATATATATATATATATATATATATATATATATATATATATATATGGGTATGGGTTTGGAAATGAGGGGCTCGTTAGGAAATACAGAAAGAAATGCCGGCAGTCTACAACGCCAAAGAAGGCATAGGGGAATGGTTATACAATTTTTTTACCGTTAGTGACGTTACATTATTTTTTTATTATTAATTACGTGAGAAAGAAAGAAAGAAAAACACGCGCCCAGAGTGGGGACCGAACCCACGCCTTTCGATTAGATCTCGAATGCCTTACCAATTCGGCTATCTGGGCGACTGTGTTCTCCTTCACTTTCTGGGGTATTTATATTTACTGCAACTGTATCTGACGCTTGAGGGTGGTATATATATATATATATATATATATATATATATATATATATATATATATATATATATATATATATATATATATATATATATATATATATATATATATATATATATATATATATATGTATATATATATATATATATATATATCCCTCAGACATGGTGTAGTTCACTTCAGGAAAGATCACATCCTAGATGAGGACTGCGCCTAGGAGCGCAGACAGGGTCGTAATACCACCGCCGTGCAATGTCCGATAAAGCTGTGTTGCCCACATGCCAGCCCCGGATGCGGTACACTGTTTACGACGGAACTGAAGGCGAAGCAAGCGGACGTTTCTTGGCACCGGCTGGCACTAACGGCAAACATGTCGCGGCCTGTGCCAAGTGCCCGGCACGATGGTGGTAAGAAATGACCGCGCCCCTCGATTTTCCCGTAGACAAGCGCCCGTTTTGTGCGCCCATTTTCCGTTAGCGAGCATGGGCTCTCAGCGCCGGTCGCTGCAACAGCCATAAGAGAAGTTAATCTCGTTACATGCTCAAATGGGGCGCCATTTCAGCGGTCGGTGCAGAAATCAGTCTCCACGCCGGTCAAGGGGTTCTCCTTCTATAGATGCGATATATCATTTGTATTCTACGAGTCCTGTCATGGTTTGAATCCACGCTGACCATGCTAAAACGACAGTGCTTATATAGTTACTTGGTGACGTCCATAAAGGCCCGCGCAATTTTAAGGCAAAGTCCTTCGCAATGCCTGTTATTAGGCGCAAGAATGGAAACTTCCCTCACAACCATGCTTCCCCGGTCTATTCTATAAAATGCTCTGATTGGCTTGTTGGTGTACTACAGCTAAACGAAAATGGCGCTTAAAACAGGAGGCGAATAGGAAGAACGACGACACATATTCCCACCATCTGTGTCATTGTTCTTCCTGTTTGGTTCTTGTTTTTTTTTATTAAGCCCTCTTTTTTTAGCAGTCTTTTTTTTTAGTGGTCTCGGGTTGACTTATCGCGAGCGAGAGGTCAACCCGAACCGGCCCTCTGATTGCCACATTTAAAGGAGCCATGAAGACGAAATACAAGTCGGGTTTATTAGAAAGACTGCTTAGTCCCGATAACAATGATACCAATATCATCGCAATCTTCGAACAGATAACGGAGATATTAAAGAAAACGTGTGAAGCAGTCGTGACCCCCTAGCCGATTTCCCGCAACTTTTCTATGACGTCACAGAACCTTGTTTGTGCAATTGGCGGTCGCCTAACTGATCTGTCGCGACGACACATGACTGGACGTCTGTAATGGGGCCTCTAGTTCGATTTGACCGCATCACTTGAATGCTAACGTGCAGTTAACGCTCTGAAAATTATGTTTTATTGTTGGCCCGTATGACGTCATTCTTGCTCATAACACGGTGTCACTGTGGCGCAAAATTTGAAAGTTTTTAAATACTTCTTTATTTTTTTCCCTTAAAAAACACCTTTTGTGGCTGTAATGGAGTTGAGTGAGATACTGAATCTTAGTTCTTTCAAATTAGACGAAGTTGCATTCCCACTTCAGGGCCCCTTTAAGTGGTACCCCACTGAAGGTTGGGCAGAACCCGGCCAATGCGCTTGGCTGCTGACGGAGCGAAAGAGGGTGCCGCCTGTTCGGCCGCGCACCCGGGTCTCGAAAGAGATTAAACGAGAAATTCTCCGCGTTGCACGCATGGCATGGGTGTTTTCAAATACCGCACGGTGTCCAGCCACGTCGGGAATAAACACCCGGACGTATCATCTGATATCTATATCTAATATAGATATAAATGTACGCAGCAGCGTCGTGTATAAACCAACGAGGGAAGGAAGAAACTGCTGGAGCACGCACCACCTCCATTCGGGAGCGGCATAGACGGCTCTAATTGGCATCTGCGATTCCGACCGCCCCCTTTCCCTAACTGTTATTTCCCCCAGGTCTGCGGGCGAGATGAGAAGGGGAGGCTTGTGTGCACGGGCGGCCGCTAGGTGTGGACGTGACTCTTGCGCGGACTCCCCGACGATCAAATCTGTCTGCCCAGCACGTGGGCCCAACGACATTGCCCGGCAGGGGGGGAGTGGCAGAGCGGGATGATCCCTCTCAACCTTGCCGGTGCGGCCCCCTTGCGCACAAACACGAACGAACGCACACATGGTCGGACGCTGTCCATAATAAAGCGACCGGGCAGCCGGCCGACGTATACATAGCAAATTGGCGGTGTTGCCTTTTCGCTCCCGCGCGCACGCTGAGCGTCAGCGATGTCCGATGGCCAGGCCAAGTGGTGGATTCCTAAAGGTCAACCAGAGGTGGGACCCGCCGAGGGCAGTAATGCCCGATGCGTGTGTATACAAGCCCGCAAGCAACGATTCCCCTTTTATTCGTTTTTTTTTTCTCGTGTCTCGAAACACAAAAATTCAAACGAATTTCGTCTAACGACGTCGATAATTGAAACGCGAAGCTTTCTTGCGTGCGACAATCAAATGGCGAAGTGCCAAAGTCAAAGTCGATGCATGTAGAGTACGAGCGTCAACGATCGAAGTGCTACCCGCCTCCGAGTCAAAGTTCATACTCAGACGACAGCAAGCAAATCCCTCACGAGTAAACTGAGGTCAAAAACGATCCAAACCCTCAAATTTGAAACAACTCTTTGATGAGGTGGGGGGGGGGGGCTATCTCACCGGAATCTATCTTTTTACCCCGATAAATATATTTGATGCTGAATTTTTGCAACCGTAGAAATTCCCGTAGGTGAATTTCTAAGTTAGTGATGATGCACCTGCGGCGAGCCGAGAAAGTGTAGTGGGTGACGACGCTCAGCGTTCATTTCACGCAAACGTTGGATCTGCCCAGGCTAGGACACGGCGCCATGCAGAGCGTCATGCTTGCATTGCGTGATGTGCCATTTGAGTCAAATGGCGCGTTCGGCTTGGGCACTCACCCAAGTTTGCCTTCTTGATGGCGCTGATTGATCACTGCGGGGCGCGGTGGCGAACACGACGTGCCGGAATTAGAGGACCGGTCATCACCGCGTACATGTACAAAGATGCCGCCGAAGTAAATGTTCGGCTAGCTAGCTTTGCCAGCCTTCACGTGAGCGCTAAAACAGCTTACACCCTCCATAGAGACCTTTTGTTACACGCCCCTTGTTAGGGCGCAACGACCTCGTCTTAATTACCGCCGAAATCGTCACTAATGTCGCTTCGCAAAGTTACTGCTGGCGCACACAGACACCCGCCCCGCCTTCCGCCGGCACAAAATATCAAAAGAGTGCCGAGAAATACCGGGGAAGCGAAAGGGAGCCAGAGGCCACCAGAGACGAACGCTAAATCGATTTTTTTGTCTCGCCCGGCGGACTGTCTTGCTTCTATCACCAGCCGAAATTAATGCGTGGGTGAACCGAGCTAATCGCCCCACTGCTACGTTATTGGTATTATGCAGGTTTTCTTATATTTTTATTTTCCACGCATTCTAACCTTTATTCTATTATATATCAAATCAGCGCCAAATGAACATGTCGGTAGCGCTCACGCGAATTAGCTTTTAATAACTGCGGCATCTGGCCCGATATTACTTACCATTGGTGCCTTCAACCATATATGACGGTGTCCCCGTTTTATCTTTCCGGTGGTGTGGCGGGCAGAACCTTTTTTTTCAGAATATAGCGTATATTTAGGTCGCGAAACAGGTACCAATAACCAATTCGCTTGTTTTTAAGCTGTGGGTTTTTGGGGTTATTGGTGCGTCACCCTGTGACCTTCCCAGAAAATCCGCGATGCCGAAGCGTCCGAAGCCTCCTGCTAAAAGGCTTCCGAGCCAGCAACAAGGAGGGTGACTTGTTTGGAAAGCGCCGCGTGAGCAATCAGCTTGCGTGACACGACCGGGGACGTATGCTCTTCCGTTTTCTAAAGACGACAGTCTTTCTTGGGCTACTTAAATGCAGAAATTTTGGTCTGTCTGTATGTCAATATATCTGCCTGTGACTCGATTCAGCCACCCGGCCAAAGTGAGCCTGCGCAATACTATTATATACTAACAACCAAATCTGAACGTCTGAGTCCAGTGGCAAACTTTATACGTGTCAACATTGTTGAACCAGAGCAAAACATTACGCAAATATAAGGCAGAAAATAAATACATAAATGATATTTGCTGAGTTCCCTTATAAGAAAAATCATGAATGCCTGGTTTTTGCGATATAAAATGAACACATCATCTGCAAAAAATCGCCGCCTGCTGTTGCCAGCGCCCCTTTAGCTCCTGGCGGAATCTTCGGAAACCAAACGGCAACAGTAACGAAAGGTTCCACTAGGTAGATTCCACGTTCCGCCCGGAATGCACGTGGAGCAAGGCTATGATAGCAAGGCAACGTGGTTCTATAAACATTGCAGTAGGGTGCCTCCAATCTCGCGCGTCTTCGCCGTGCGGCAGCGCTGGCATCGAGGCACCCGGCCTAGAGCAGTAGAACGCGGTAAATTTAAACTGACTTCAGCAAACATCTAGCGTGTTTATCTTGGGAGGAGCGAGACGAGAGATGAACAGCATGAGAGGTGAGCAGGAAAGAGAAGGGAGGCATTTACTTGGCAGGGGCGCCACTCGACTATCATCTTTCGTCGACATTTACAACGAAAGGAGCAGATACGCGGCCATTTTTTAATTGTTACTCCTCCTTGTTCATTATTTCCTCTTCCACCTGCTTTGGCTGTCCCTTTCGCACTACAAACGCGTTTACCAGTCCCTCTCAATTTAATAAACTAAAGGGGAGCCATCCTGGCATTCAATTTTATTAAAATCGGCCAATTCCTGCGACTGCCACTGCTATGTGCCTTGCCCAGTCTTTAATGTTGAATTGTCGACATTTACCATCGTTTGGCGTTACACATATCGAGCTCCTACAAAGTTTCATGCACGCCCTCAAGCATGCACTTCCCTGTGCTCGCATCCTAAATTATGACAGACTCAGCCCTTCGGACTAGGTTGTTTATTGCCTAGTGGGCGTCACTGTGGCGGTCGTTCAAGCAAGAGTCAATTTCCCGCTCCTCGTCTCTGACCTCATTCATAACAGCGATGCACTGCGAAGAAGCCACTGCATGGGGAACGCGAATGTTGGAATCGAAGTTGCCATTAAGAGAAAATCAAATGGGCCCTTTATTGGCGGTGCTTAGCTCGTTGTTTTCTGTAATGATAATAAAAAAAAAAAACTAGTTGCGAATCAGCCCGGCGGCGCTGTCCCTACATATCGCATAAAGATTTTGTACTGTGTCACTTTTCTTTTTCATTGTGCTTGATCGCCTGTATCCCAGATCCCCTCTCGGTCATATTGCAGATATAAGGTAAAAAAAAATGTGCTCAGGTCGCGGCTTCTGTGTTAAATAATCTGTTATGTCGCCTGCTCTCAAAACAACTGTCTAATCCGAACACTCGGAATTGGACGAAGCACCAAATTTTTGTTACTTAAAGTTAAAGGCTCACTAAAGGGTGGAAACAAGTTGGCCTGTATCCATGGGTTACGGTGCCGAGAATTTGAATGCATCATTCTCGCAACTAGCAGTTGTCGAGTAAGGCAGAAAACCCCAGAAACGCGAAAACAGGGGACGACGCCCCGTACGCTTTTGGGTATGACGTCACAAAGGTGGTGAACGGCGAGAGCTCATTGGAGAAGCCTGTATAGCTGTTTTACTGAAATAAACAGTTCCGAAGTAGTTGAGGACGTAAATCGAGGCTTTCCGCGAGCTTCATTAGAAGCGGCAAAAGGAACAAGGTGCGCTGCAGCTGGTTAAGCAAGGCGCCCGAGCTTCCAATCTCCCGTTCTCCGAGCGCGAAGAAGGGTAGGAGGAGGAGTAACACTTTATTCAAAATTTTGCTGTCGGTTAAGCGCGCCCGGTCCGAACGTAGTCGCCCGTAATACGGACTTACTGCGAGTGGCTAGCTGACCGATCCGCCCGTTCGCCTGGAGCCGCCGTTGATAATCCGTAAAGCGTGCGTCGCTCTGCCCTTGTTAACTTCGAGCCAGGGGGAGTGCGGGCAGCGAGTCGACACGGCTGCCGCGAACGGTGTTTATTTCCCACTAGGTTCGCGCCGCGCGAGAGAAGATAGTATGAAATGGCTGTGACCGCCAGGCAAGGCGAAGTGAAGGTGCCCTCCTGAACGGCACCAGCAGGGAGCCCGGGACGCCGCGCTTGATAGTCGAAACGGCGTTGGTTGCTTCGAAAGCGGCTTCGCCGCAGCCCTCCATGCTTGCAGCTGGGTCAATAGGGCCTGGGACACCGAAATTGGCGAGCACACCGGTCACTCGAGCATCTAAATGCGTTTCTCATTCGGTCTGTGAAAAATCATAAAAGTCCAACCTGGCCTCCTTTGCCAGAGAAACTTTGCCATAGCCGGCCATGGCTCGGAGACGTAAAAGCTACCGTTGCCAGCGTTTACGCTCTAGACCATACCGGTCCTGCGGGCACTTTTCTCCTAAATTGTGACGAAATGGCTACGTTACGAAAAAATGAATGCGGGTGAGAGAAACGCCAGCTTTATTTACTTATTTCTCAGCAAAAATAATGCATCGTTGCTGGTCGAACAAAATCCGAGAGATTTAAAAAAAAGTATGATCTTTCAGTTAGAACAAAAGTTCATTCGGCCTTTAGTGTCCCTTCAAGGGCAGTGAAAGCGCGTAAGAGCAACAAAACGCTGGTGCGACTTGAGGGGGCGGTCTACTGGGCAGGGTAGGCATTTTATGTGAAATGGTATTACAGCTGATCGGGGTTATTTTAGTTGTTTGTTTATGCCGGGAGCGTTGGCAGGACCTTAAATGTGTAGCTAAGGAACTTCAAAATACACTGAAGGAGGAGAAAATGACAAGAGACGAATAGAAGACAGCAACCAAATTATTGGCTGCAACACAGTTTCAAAGTGCCGTTTCCGACTAAACACGAAGGACTAACGACTTAATATTCCTCGATTGACTCTGTATAGCTCTTCCCACTCCACAAGGTTCAAGTGAGAAATCACAAAGTCAAGCAAGACTAATTGTAATTGAGATGGCGCTTCGGGACAGTAGGCACGCATCAGCAAAATGGGGGCCCAGTACACCTCCAGTACACCGCCAAATGTATGTATGTATGAATGTATGTATGTATGTGTATGTGTGTCTGTATGTATGTATGTATGTATGTATGTATGTATGTATGTATGTATGTATGTATGTATGTACGTATGTATGTGTCTGTATGTATGTATGTGTATGTATGTATGCATGTGTATGTATGTATGTATGTATGTATGTATGCATGTATGCATGTATGTATGTATGTATGTATGTATGTATGTATGTATGTATGTATGTATGTATGTATGTATGCATGTATGTATGCATGTATGTATGTATGTATGTATGTATGTATGTATGTATGTATGTATGTATGTGTGTGTATGCATATATGTATGTATGTATGCACGTATGTTTGTATGTATGTGTCTGTATGCATGCATGTATGCATGTGTGTGTATGTATGTGTGTGTATGTGTATGCAGGTATGCATGTATGCATGCTGTATGTGTGTGTGTGTATGTATGTATGTATGTATGTATGTATGTATGTATGTATGTATGTATGTATGTATGTATGTATGTATGTATGTATGTATTGTACTATAGAAAGAAATGAAGGTCCACCAGCAGGCGTAAATTGCCTCGCCTAGGGGCGGACACCGGAACGCCTGCTGGTGTAGGGGAGGTGGGATACGGAGGAAAGAGTAGAACAAGGAAAGAATGGGAAAGGCGAACAAAGGCATGCTAAAGCATAAAACACCAGTACAGAGTGTCTGGTAGCCCGCAAACTTTTTGTCGTTGGCTGCCGGCAAAGCTGCGATGCCGGAGGATATTCCTCGAACAGTCAGTCCATGATCACTGTCTACACGCGGGCGCGACACAAAGCTAGTCCTGTTCTTCCCTCAGTGCGAACTGGTGCTGCGTCGACGAGGGTTCGTACGGCAGAGTTATTCCTAGCCGAAACATCGCGAAGGACTGCACTGGAAACTTGGGAATACAGATAGGCCGATAGCGACTGCTGGCACTACTGTGAAGGAAACGCTATTTGCGTGCAGCCCGAATATACCTAAGGTTATTTATCTCCAAGCTCGCTTCGTTAATTTCGCTTTGCAAACAAGCCGAGGGGGCATATACGCTCCTCTCCCGCAAGTTAATCGTATCCCGTTCCGCCCCTTCCCAATTTCCGTGGCGCGAGAAATTTCATCAGCCCAAAAGCGACTCCTCGAGGGCAGTTCCGAGCGAAGCTTCCCTGTTTGCATTTCGCCAAGAAGCGCCGAGCGGTATGTGTAGGAGACAAGCTGCCGGGCCCTCGAGGCAGCAAACATGTTCCTTTCGCCCAAAAAGAAAACCGCCGCCGCCGCCGCGCGCCAAAGCAGGAAACAACACACACGACGCGCAAGCCGCGCCGCCAAGCGCACCGCCTTGGCCGAGTCCAATCTGCGCTGCGCAAACTCGGTAATGCCCCGCTCGTGCGGCGTGCTTCGCAGCTGAGAGGTGGTCACGTGGTGCCTTTTCATCAACGCCGCGTGTGTACAGCGAAGCCAGATCCCGAACCGCTTTCCCTGCCACGTGTTTCCCCAAACCGCGCCCCAATCACGCGCAGTCCGCACTGAAGTGGCATAGAGTTTCTTAGTAAGTATACTAGAGAGGAAACTGCGCCTCGTAAGCCGTGTCGTCGTGGGGGTACATGGGAAGAGCCCCCTTTTTGGCTTGGGCTTGGCATGACAATTGGATTCTTAAGCGGTTTTGGGGATTTGCTTTCTTCACTATGCATTAAGACGTTTACGAGCTACAAGGAAGCTGAAATCCTCCCGTTTCTGTGGTAGCCGTGTTCAGTGAAACAGCAGGGAATGCGTGATCGCACCTGGTGTTGCTCATGCCGCAGTCGAAGGACATATGCCTGACCGGGTAATATGCCGCCGCGAAATTTGTAGTCGACGAAAAGAAGAAACAAAACGTACTTCAATGAAGACAAGATACGGCAGATACGGGCGCTTGTATGCGTCCTATCTTGTCATCGTCCACGACTGTTTAACGCCACGTTTTCTTTTTTTCTTGTTAAACTGGCTGGCGGTCGGTGCACCGGTTCACCACGAAGGCAACGTTTTCATAGGCACGCTCAAAAAACTTTCGGAACTCTTCAAACAACTTATTATTTGAAATATTGGTAAAATTAATAAAATCACAGTCTCTAATGAGGTACCCCCAAATATTACATTGTTCGTAAACCACCACCACCACCACCACCATCATCATCATCATCATCATTATATATACGGCCACTTCAGGGCAAAGGCCTCTCCCATTATTTCTAATTACCCCGGTCCTGCGCTAACTGCGACCAATTTATCCCCGCAAACTTCTTGATCTCATCTGCCCATCTAACTTTCTGCCGCCCCCTGCCACGCTTGCCTTCTCTAGGAATCCACTCTGTTACCCTTAATGACCAACGGTTACCTTTCCTTCGCATTACATGCCCCGCCCACGTCCATTTCTTCTTATTAATTTCTACTAATGTGTCCTTAGCACGCGTTTATTCCCTGATCCACTCCGCTCTCTTCTTGTCCCTTAATGTTGCACCTATCATCTTCAGTTCCATTGCTCGCTGAGTCGTCTTCAATTTAAGTTGAACCCTTTTAGTGAGCCCCCAAGTTTCTGCTCGTAGGTGAGTATCGGTAAAATGCAGCTGTCATACTCTTTCTTCTTCAGGGACAATGGTAGGCTGCCATTAATTATCCGAGAATGCCTGCCGAATGCACTCCACCCCATTCTGATCCTTCTAATTACCTCTGTCTTATGGTTGGGATCCGGGGTCACTACTGGTGGGACCAGCGTGAAACTTCCAGTAAATCTGACTACCATCAGGACCCATATATATTCCATTAAATCGACTAAAACAAGAATATTTGTACGTTCAGAATATAAATTAACTAGCTTTTTTGAAGGGGGCCAGCTAAGCATGCATGGAAGCTGAAGGACAGGGTTTCCTCGATTAAGTGCAAGCTGCGAAATGGAGTAGAAAAAATGACGCAGGTAAATGTGCAGGCTTGTCGTCATGAAGTGCTTTCTTTTATTACTCGAGTTATTGTCCCATAACGTGAAGCAAAAAAGCATATACAGAAAAGAGAGCCAGAAAGAAAAAAAAAAGTTGGGATACGCCATCGCACCAACCGTTTTTTCGGCCTCGGTTCAATGCGCGTTTTCCCAAATTGGGATACAAAGGAAGACAAACGAGGGAGACGCGCGGTCCCACGCCTGAGCGGCTTCAGACCGCCAGCTTTGAAATGCGTCGCTCTTCCGCCCGTCCCCGGCTTCTTCCCCCTCCTCACTGTCCAGATTGCCTGCCCGTTCCTTATTCACTCAAGTCCCCTCCCTCCTGTTTTGCCTCCGTTTTCATTTCCCCCGTAGTGCAAAGCGTCATTTGCGCCGAAGATTGTCTCGGTACCGCCAGAAGATACCCTTACAA
Organism: Haemaphysalis longicornis; assembly: GCF_048455015.1. Lineage (NCBI taxonomy): Eukaryota > Metazoa > Arthropoda > Arachnida > Ixodida > Ixodidae > Haemaphysalis > Haemaphysalis longicornis. The sequence continues at coordinate 5,278,137 of NW_027526422.1, read as the reverse complement.
AAAAAAAAAAAAAAAAAAAGAAAGAGAGGAATGACTTCATCAGGCAAATTTTATTCCACTCAAGAGGGAAGAAGCCGAGAGCGGTCAGCCGTTTGTGAAACACATACCCACGCGAACACGCACACAAAAGGGAAGCCACAGATAGCGGACGAGATGTATATATAGGTAGCGCACACTGAAACTAACGGTGCGAGTACCGCCAGCTGTGGAAAAAAAAAAAAAAAAAAAAACGAAAAGACGTCAGTTTTACTCGCTCGCTAGCTCCGTCTTTTTTTTTTCTCTCTCTCTTCAATTATTTTCTTATCTGGATGGTCCCAGATTTCGGACATTCAGAGGACAGCGGTGAGCGCGCCCGTTCTCAGGCGGCCATGCCGTTCGGAATTTTTATGCGACCTTTCAGGCTTCTAACATACAGGGGAAGAAAGAAATGGTCTGCCAGAAAAATTAACCTCGACGGGAAGAAAAATAGATTCCGACCCCTCCTAGCGGACGCACGAACGCATCCCGGGACTTACGATTAGGAAGTAATTCCAGAACGTTGAAACGAAGGCGAACGCCTTGATGGTTCGGGGAGCTGTCTGAACGAACCCCTTTGAGAGAGACAGCGATGTTTTTACGTGTCAGAAGGAAGAAGGAAGGAAAAAAAATGATTTCGCATTTATCACGCTCGCATAGGTCAACGCAGTGTTAGCGAATGCGGTGAGACCATGCGTGTACCGCCTTTTGAAACTAAAGGGAATTATGGAGCATTAAGACAACAATGAAGTGGAGGAAACGAGAATTGGGACAGCTTCGAGCGGGAATGTGGGTAAGCTAGCGACAGAGTACAGAATTGTGCTGATCGCTCATGAATGGTTGGAATAAACGGCGCAAAAGCGGAGAGGACGACAAAAGGGGGGCAAAAGCGGGAGGAGGGGAGGGGGTTCGCGCTGCTTATTCCAACCACGTGTACTTAGGAATGGCCGGGGGTACGCTTCGCCTCGCCATTCGACAAATTCGCACATTTGGTCACGTTGCTTGGTCGTTCCAGGTCGCTGTGATAAGAATATGATAATGATATGTTTTTAACAGCAACACCAACTTCCACTTTTACATCAGAAAATTAAACCCTCACCGTTCCTCCTTTTTAGCGGATTTGTCTATGGTAAAACCCAAATTAGTTCATAGTATCCATACGTTGATTCGGAATGGAAAACGTTAGCGAGCAACCAAAAAGATGCACCCCTCCGTGTAACGACGGCGATGGTTGAACCCTACGTTTTCTCTTGGGGGATTCCCGTGTTGATACTTTCTAAAAACCTAAGGTAGGCTTCACCTGTGAAAGAGTACATCTGAGGCAGAGTACGCTTTACAAGTGGAAGTTGCCTTCCCTGCAGCGGCTTTTGAAATGGACTACAGACGCCATCAGAGTGACATAGAAAGCTTCGCTTAAAAAAAATCATTGCCCCCCTTCCCCCCCCCCCCCCCCACCTTTATTCTCTTCCCAAAAGAACAGAAAGCACCCTTATACACGACAAAATGCTTCTGGCACGAAAAGAGAACAGAGTGTCTTTGCAAAAACAGATCCGACTGTGGGGCCACCAAAGCGGTGGGGACGCTTGCCGAGCACCGCCAAATTGAGCCAAAAAGTATTTCCCCGCCAGCATAGATGCCACTCGCGCGCACGCGAGCGCTCAATCGAGCGCCCGCTTTCGATTAGGCCCGGAGCTGAGCCCGCACACCGCATATCATGCACGGAGGTCATGCGAGATGGGCATGCGACTGGCCGACGCAATCGACAGCAACAGGCCGGAGTGTCCCATACTGCTCGACCATTATCATCACATGTCCCAAAATCTTCAGCCGGGCCGGTCGTCCATGTTTAGCGACGTCAAAGCAAAAGGGTGAGAAAAGACGAAGATCGGGAATGCAGTGCAGCCGCGTACCACAGAGTTCTTGCTTATCGATAATAGGCATGGGTGTCTGTTATGTGGCCATCTTCTCTTAGCTTCGCTCTTTTTATCTGCCGCGATGCAGTGCTTATGGCCCTCTATCCGCCACTAACCAAGCTACAGGAAGATTCAAGAGAGCGCTCAGTCCTGTGGTGAACCTTTTAATGCGAAATGTGCGTTATATGGCGCGCTGATATGAGTAATTCTCGCCTCGGCTTGCAAATACTTAGTTGCTCGGTCATTAGACCTATGACATCGGTGTTTTTTTTGTTAAAACTTGCACATTTGTAACGAGAAAAAAATTCACGCCTCTCCACGAAGTGAATCATGACGAGTGGGCGAAGCACTGGGGTCGTTCTTACCGTAAATCACCCGTTGCATTGCCCACTCGCGCATGTAAATGAGTGACAACGCGTGTGTACAGTATATACAATTCCAATCCAATCCAATCCGATAAAATTTAATTTAATCCAATCCAATACAGTCCAATGCTGCTCGCGCATGCGCAACACTGTGTACACGGGCGCCAAGGGACAAGCCACGGACAAAGCGAGGTACTAAGGTGCTTCGCCCATAATACACACATCTCCACATATAAACACTCTAACTGCTAACCAAAATAATACAAACAAAAACAAGTACCACCGTTGCGAGTCCGCAATGCCGTAAGCTCGTCTTTAGGCACTCTGCCCCATAAATTGCAAAGAGAGGAACAGTGCACGATTCCGGTCTCTCCCGCCACATAAATTTAACAAAACTCTTCTCGAAGGGCGCAAAGCTGCCTGAAAGTAGTCGAAGAACAGAGGAACTGCTGACAGAGTAGGAGCACGCCAGCGGCAAGAGAAAGTCGCGAAGGCATTTTATAAGCAAAAAAGAAAGAAGAAAGTTTCTATGTAAACGGCACTACCATCCAACAGAAACAGCAACAAAAGGCAGCATAATACTCTCTTTTGTATGCCGAATACAAAATTCCGGAAAGACGGTGTTTTCCGGCCAGAGGTCAGTAATTGGCGCCACATCACAGGGTACGTGCTCCCTACCCGGCGTGAGTTACAGACTATACGGGGGAAAGTGAATGACGCCTAAAAAAAGAGGGAAGACGGATTGAAAGTGCTGCCCTGCGGAGCCTGTTTCTAAGCTTCTCTTTTGTGGTCCGGCCCCTGAGAACAATATTTTTTAAGGCGCCATGAATAACGAAGCAGCGCCTCCGTCAGAGCGTAGACAAAAGGCACCAGTAGGGGAGCGAAAAAGGAGAAGATAAATTACATCAATGACGCGTGAGGTGTCTTTCCCTATTCTTACGTTTTTTATATATTTTCTTGCGCTAATTTAAATGCGTTGTTTTGAATAGACAGGCACCAGCGTTTCTCCCGTGGCTTCCCTCAGTTTGTTTTTTAAACGACTCAGAACGGCGCTTCATTTCCGCTTTCGCAAATGAACTCCTGCAAAAAAAAAAAAAATCAATTAGATGATCCTTGATAAAATTTAGTTCGTGTGTTTTTCGTACACGGATTTTAGCTGTTCTTGCTTTGTTCCCTAACATGGCAGGAATGTGGACTGGCGTGATAAAGCTGATGTCCGCCTACCTTAACATACGGGCTCCGAAAACAACACGCATAGCGCGAAGCTGTACGTTTAATTTCAACTCTTATCTCACACGTGACCAACAAAACTTTCCAACTATTTTCGACATCACAGGAAATTGGGCAACTTGGGGTTTTCAACTGTTATGGGCATATTGAAAACAGCGGAGTTTTTCCAAGATGCGAGTTACATAATTCTCTGCGAAGTGGAGGATTTTTTCCCGTGCAGCTATCCGTGCAGGTAGTTCACAAAGCGACGAAAACGGAATATTTTCCCACCATTATACACGCAAAGCGTCCGTTGAAACCATGATAGCCCATGGTGGACGCGGTGCTCTCTTAGGCCGCACGCAGATTTTCTTATTTTATCATGTTTTTAAAATGATATTTTCCGGCGGCAATACAGCATATGTGTGCCAAACTTATAAATACTGTTCGCGACACATGAAGTCCTAAAAAACGTCGTCATGGAATGCGGTAAAGAAACAACCACACAACATTTGCAACTACAAAAACCGCAAAAATTTGGACGGTACGCGTTCCTGAGCAGTGGTAGCATAGTGCGTGAGTATTGTCCTAATCTTCCGTTTCCCTTTTGTGCTGTGACCTCACCTGTCTGTGACTTTATATTTTAACCCGGGTTCTGCATTTATGTGCGTAAAATCTAGACCGACGTGAGTGTTGAAATAAAAGAACGTTGCAATTTTCATTGTTGCGCTTTCTTTCTAGCTTAAATCTTCCAAAAGCTGCTGGTGCGCTAAAAGCAGTGTTGGTAGGTATGAACCGGGTCACCAGTGATAGTAGATTTGGAAGGTGTTGTCTCCATATGCTTCGCCTCCAGGCTTGCTATTACGCAAGACACATGAATAACGCTGGTGGTTTCTTCGGGCCGTAAAATCATGAAGCACGAAAAGCCCAAATGAAAACGAAACGAACCCTGTCGCTCTCCGTAAAAGAGAGTAACGCTGAATGTCCGATAATGTACGCGAGCTGACTACGCCGTCCACAGGAAGTGAACTACGGCAAGTGCGTTCAAAGCATGCGAGTTGCAGCTGCAACTGCCGCCTGCAAATCTCGTTGCACAACTCCCTTCACCATTCTTTGAGAGATCACTCACGCTTCCTTCGTACTCCTTGTACTGATCGGCTTTGTTAGATGCTCTGGACCGACACATATCCATTACCCTGTGCACCTAAAAATGACGCCTCTAAACAATACAAACATTACAACGCCCTTTCGGACATTACTAAATGGGCCTGGAGATAGCCCGCGTAAGGCCAATACAGCGCTAGCGGCGACATTAAACGCTTGGAGCGTTTGTACACGCGAGATATATCCAAACGCATTATTGTGGGTGACCCGGTGTTAAATGATTCGCCTGGGCTAATGGGGATGCCAGTGACACTGCCCTTATTAATTTTAACGCGATAGCATCAAATGGCCCATCACGCGAGAAAGTCGACATCCGAGATTGGCGCCTGCAGCGACCCGAAGCATACGTGTCCTCGGATTTTTTTTTTTTAAATCACAATTCAAAATTTGTCTTCGTTGTTGTTATTGTGGGAGACCTTTAACAAGGTTGAATATTTGTTGGAATGAAACACCTGCAAATGTCTGCCCAAACAGCCTTAGAAGTCGTGACGTAAGGACGTAAACGCAACGACTCCTCGGAGGCTCATTCATAGCTGGTCTGCGAGTCACGTTTAACCCGACGCTGTTTTGTAGTTAGCTGGAAAGCGCTAGCCTTAGCCATTGGAGTCAATTCAGACAGCCTGCTTAAACACTGACACTGCGAAGCCATTGGAAGCCAGCCTACGCCGCCTGGCTAACTACGTGAAGTGTCTCGAGTTGCATGGCTCCGGTCGAAACAGGAGGCAATATATTTCAATCACCGCCCGAGTAGCCTGTCAACCGCGGTTCTTGGCATCAAGCGCCCTCCCTCCATTTAAGTACTGTTTTTCTTAGACACCTACTCTCTGCAGGACATATTTGTGCCCGGATAACCAGCAAACTGCATGCTACGTCGGGGCTTGTGAAAGTATGTTGAGAGAAAGACTGCGTGTGAGAGACTCGCGAAGGGACGGAATTTTAACGCTCACAAACGACGTCAACTGTAGTTTCACGCGCCGAAGCTGTGTGCTTAGGCTGTAAAACGCACCGTAAAGGGCTCGACAGTAATTAGACATCCTGTGGGTTTCTTAATCACCCGCGGTGCGCCCGTATTTTTGTGCGAGCGCATAACGCTAGAAAACAAAGGAACAGTCGTAAAAGCAGTCGCAAAAGATCACAGGAATCACAAAAGCAAAAGGAATCGCAAAAGCAGTCGCAAAAAATCACAGGAACAGTCTCAAAAGATCAATCATGATAACAAGTGAACTGGCCGAAGAGACCTATCTAAACGGAGGATGAAAGCAGCACTAACACAGTAAAAGGAGAATGCGAAACGCAGGGGCGTCCAATTTTGATTAAGTAGAGATGACGCTAACCTGCGCGGGAAAAACTCTCCAAGTATTTTGAACTCTTTAATGCAGATCTCCCTCTTTTAAACGTTAAAGTACCCCTAAAAAAGAAAATCCACCTGCCGGCTTCGCTAAAAGGCCAGGCTCCTCTCTCCGCTTTGTTTCCGGGGGTCGACTCGGTCACATTAGCATTCGCGGACCCCACGCGCCCGGGGTCACCGCTAATACGCGCCCGTCTTCAGCTTGGCTTCTTCATCGCGTGTATTTTCTCAAGGGGACCGTGAGTTGGGCGAGTTGATGAAAGTCCATCGTTAAAAATCAGCGCGGCAAAAACACGGCACGAAAGAGCAAGAAACGAACAGTACAACGCTGTCCTGCTCGTTTTTCGCTCTTTTGTGCCGTGTATTTTTCGCGCTGATATCTTTAATTATGAACTTCCTCAGCTGATGTTTTCCCAACCGACAAATCGAAAAGAAGCCTTGACAATGCGTCTGTAGAACGTCAGGCGTGTTACCGGTGCACCCATTGGCTAAACGATCTTCTGCAACACTCAAAGAGCCGAGTTCGACTCCCGATCGAGGTTGACGCAGTGAATCGCAGCGACGTTGTGCGCGCGTTTGAGATTTTGGCGCACGTTGACGTTCTAAGTCAATCTGCAGGGCTTCTACGCGTTATAACCTCTCATTAGAACTTGCACTGGTGTATGTAGGCATTGACCAACTCAAAACAGAGGATGGAGGTAGCACAAAACTGAATAAAAAAGCAGCGTGACGGCACAGCTGCAGTTACTTAGGCGGACGCGGACAGCGACTGGCATTTCCTCTTCTATCGAACTGTAAGGTTTACATCATAAAAATGATAAATCCTGAATATTTGGCAAAACAGAAAAGGTTTGATTGGCTGAGGACATATCAGAACCAATCAGAGACTGCTTCGATCGCCGCCGCCACCGCGGTGCCGAGAATTGCATTTTCGTTAATAAACTGAGGCTGCAGACTTCGACAAAACTTAAAAAAAGAACAGGGAAATGGTTCTAACGGCAGAATTGAGCTACAAATTATTAAAATCCAGCATATTTATTCAAGCAGTTTTGAAAGGCAGAAGGCGAGAACAAAGAAAAAAATTCCCGCGCCTTCCCGCGAGGGGAACACGAGTAAATGCAGAGCATTGGGGCCTCAGTACTGATTGAAGGCAGTGTTGCTTACATCGCTTCTTCCGTGATGCTGGAGTAGCAGACACGAGTAAACGTGGGCACGAGCGTCAACCAAGGAAGGAAGGAGCAACGCAGTGACTGAAACACGAGCGACCGCTAGCCGCTATATTAAGTGCTAATGCACTTTTTAAGCGACCCTGAACCTGCGTCCACCGGCGATGTCCGCGCACGTGGAGATGGGCGCGCGCAGCCTGGCCGCTGACATGGCACATACCCACGTGGGGGATTGCCCAGGAATCTCCTCGTCTTCCTTGGCAACGGGGGGAGACGGGCGCGCGCTGCCTGGCCGCTGACATGGCACATACCCACGTGGGGGATTGGCCAAGAATCGGGCGTGAGAAGGGGTAATGCACTTGCTTAAAGGAGTACTGACACGAAATTTCAAAGCTGAGATCCGCTCAAGCAATCAAGTACAACGACAACACAAATAGGTGTCTGTGAATAAATGCATCTTTCTTTCTTTGTAGTTGTGTGTGTGTGTGTGTGTGTGTGATCTCTCTTTCGCGAACATTACTGAACCGCGCAAATTCAACTCGTGCATTCGCACTTTCACATTCTTCCCCTCGGGGAAATGCGGGGAATTTTTTTGCAGCGAGCACATTAGAGGGAGAGCAGTACGGGGGGGAGAGCGCGCATGCGCAAGCAGCGCGCGCCCTTCCTCGCCCCACCGCGCTGCTATCACGCACCTGTTACGCCGAGACCGCGACGGAGCGAACGGGCTGACTACGACGCATGCGCGCGCCAGCTGCTGTTGAGAGAGAGGAGGGAAGGAGAGGCGCACCTGCTGCGGACGCGGAACTGTTGACACCGTCCGACGCAGGAACAGGCGAGGCTAAGAAATGCTCTGCATTTAAAACGGAGAGGGGCGCTGCTCTGGGCGCCCACAGGAGGCAAGAAGCTTGGGTGGTATTCTACTCCCCGTTCAGTCTTCAAGCCGGCGGCATTCAAGGTCCGACCATCTGACTCGTTTAGGCCGCACCGTCGATGGTTGCTAATCAAGCCGTCCCCGAACAAAACAGCGCTTCTCAAAACGCGCCGCAGCCGAGCGTCGCGAGGTTCGGCGCCGAGCAGTGCCAGCAGCAGCAACCAGTCGGCTTCTGCAAGGCTCGCGTCCAATACAGCACCGGCGGCGGCCGAGCGTAGCGGCGCGCGTCGCCTGCAGGCTGTTCCGTCTCCCTGCCTGCTTTGTATACCGCTCAGGCACAGTTTCGTCGTCGTCGTCGTCGGCGGCGGCGGCAGAGGAGTGAAGAATGGGCGGCCGAGGAACCGCGTCGTTTCGGTTCGCAGCCGCGGGCGACGGTTCACAAAGCCGATCGCTGCGCGTCTCTTCGGGCCGGGCGCAGAAAGCGAGAAAATAACGACGCAGCGAGAGAAAGAAAGGCGTCGATGAGAGAGACGCCTTCCCAAATGAGGTTATCGGGTAATCGGCGCGGCGCCGACGCTACGGCGGTGAGCTGCCGCTGACCGACGTAGAAGGAACCCAAGCGTCTTGGCGGAGGCTTCTTTTACGCCCGCACACCCCTTCCCCCTTGCGCATAACGAAAATGCGAGAAAGGAAGCGACTGTTTATGGGTAGGTTCAGTTGTTCTTTATTCTTGTTCAGCTCTTTGCGAAAAAGCTCCGTGAATAATTTCGAAGGCACGAGTGCCACAATGCAGGGTTGTTTAAAGTATGCTAGAAAAACTTAACTGACAATGTGCGAGTGAAGAAAAGGCGTCAGCGTTGTAAGGATAAGGACGAGCGCTGTGGGCTGCATAAACAGACCGCAGTGGAACGGGATGTGCAACAAGTGAACGCAAATGCAGTGTGCGATTTCCGCGGGTGCGCTCATTATGCTCTAGGAAAAAAAGTATGCTGTGCACACTTGATGCTGCAAATGCAGCTGCGGCTTTTGGATATGAGAATCAGCGTAATAAAGATTTAAAAAAACGCTTACGTTTTAGTAATCTCAGCACCCACGTAAAGTTGGTCACTACGAGCCCGGACTTACTCAGCTGCAAGATTCCCAACGTAGAGCCAAGTGCACCATACCAGCAGCGGAGCTGTTGCGCAATCCGTGAGTTAGGGGTTGCAGGAAAAAACAGCACGGAAATGCGGAGCGCTCGTGAGCGCGTGCCTCGCCGCGACCGCCGAGTCCCGGCTCGCGCAGTGGCTTCAGCCGAAAGGAAGAAGGAAAAAAATCTCCAGCACTGTCGTCAAGCGCTACCGCGCACACGCTTGGCGTGAGGAGCACGATGATATCGATGCACCTGACGACGACTTCTACTAGCACAGTGCAAAGCAACGACGGGACATGTAAATAAACAATTTCAAACTTGTACAAATGTGTGCTGATGTGTCCTTTCGTGCTCCCGTGTGAAAAAATCCTGCAGCTTCTGTATGGTTGAAGGCTTGCGCGACTTGTTGCAAGCTTCGCCAGTTAAGCTGAGGACGACTTTGCATCCACCACTTGCCGCGAACAAGACGACGACTTCTTCGATGCATATGACGATGATCACTAGCACTGCAACTATGCAAATGAACAGTGATAGTGAAACTTAACTATGCCTCCAGCAATGCTCACCTACAACGGCTTCGTCATTCAAGTCTTGGGCTCAAGTGCAAGCTTCCCTGATTTTTTTAGTATAGTTTGCTTTAACCGTCTAAAATAGGTGGCTGGGGGGGGGGGGGGGGGGATTACATAAAAACTGGTGTAGTCCTTGCCCGTAAATTACAGCGGCATTTTTCTTTGTCCTTTTGGGGTGACACAATTTTTATTATTCGTAAGTTGGCACCGACAACTTGGAGTGCCGGCTACGCGGATGGCTAGGATTGCTTTAAGCATAGTGCTAGTGATCGGTGAGCTGGCGGCGTAAATTAACCAGAACATTTCCCTCTAAGTCGGCTTCCCCGCACGAATAGGGCTCGCACGGCGCGCGGCGAACTGCTCGCGGAAAGTGACGTGGCTTAAAAGGCAAGCTCAAATGAAACGCTGCGAGGAAGTCTTGTGCGCTTCTGATGATTCTGGCTTGAACGTTGCAGCACATAACAAGAGGGGGAAACGCGTACTCGCGCGACACATGCTACGCGCACTGCGCTTCCTGAGCGTAGCGTTTGTTTCTCCTAGTTTGTCGCGTCTCTTCTTGCGCAGCAACTTTGAGCGTGAGTAATATTAACGGGCGCATTGTGGTTGCGAAAGCTATGGTTTCGTACGGTGACCGTTGGTCAAGCTTTATCAGTATGGTATCGTTCACTGTCATAAATAGAACGAAACGAAAAATTGGCCGCGTATCTGTTCCTTTCGTTGCAAATATCGACGAAAGACGATAGTCGCCTGGCGCCCCTGCCAAGTAAATGCCTCCCTTCTCTTCCGCGCCCACCTCTTTCGCTGTTCCTCTCTCGTCTCGCTCCTCCCATGATAAACACGCTAGAGGGTTGCTCAAGTCAATTTAAACTTACGGCGTTCAACTGCTCCGGGCCGAGTGCTTCGATGCCAGCGCTGCCGTACGGCTGAGACGCGCGTGAATTGAGGCACCCCACTCCAACATGTATAAACCACGTTGCCCTACTCCACGTGCGTTCCAAGCGGAACGTGAAACCTATCTAGAGGAACCTTTCGTTACTTTTAAATGCAGAGCATTTCAGTAACTCACGATGTCACCCGCGTTGACGTCCGTAGTCCGCACCGTACCCCTCCCTACTATATAAAAAAAAATACTATCCGGCGCCCGGTTTCGATCCCTCGACCCTGCGGGCGGAACGCAATGTACATGGTGCTCTACCCACTGCGCCACAAAGCCGACACAGAATGGGACGCTACGAGCGCGCCTTATATCGTTGACTCATTCAAATTACTGCTGACGAGCGCTCTCTCGTCAGCAGTTGCCACAAGTGCAACAACATTAACGTAACGCAAACTACTTAACGTCGTGCGCCCCCGGAAATGCTCTGCATTTGATCGTGCCCCTCGCGAGGGGGATGTTTCACTGCGTCTTCTCTCGGTCGCGGGACCCGTGGCGCCATCTCGCGGAGGCGCGGCACAACTCGTAGCACTTTCTTTGAAAAAGCGCCTCGAAAGCGCGGCAAATATGAAATAGGGATGACGCGCTTTCGAGGCAATCCGCCGACGCGGCTGCTTTGTGTACAGACTCGGCGGCGAGCGTCCCGGGATCCTGGTGCCGACCGAACCCCATTTTCTTTTTTTATGGATGACAATCATATGCTGAAAAGTGGACTGTAATCATTTGATTCAGCGCTCCGCTGTACATGAGACGTTTATTGGTTTTACTGCTTCTACATATTTCATTTGTCGATTTCATTGTCGTTGCCCATACCTTCCGTATTCATTACTTTCTCTTGCCGTTTGATTTCTTAAAATGCCGCCAGGAGCTATAGTGGCGCGGCGACAGCAGGCGACCGAGTGAATTTTTTTCTTCTGCAGGTCATGTAGTATTCCATTTGCTATCGTAAAAGTCAAGCATCTGTAAATTTTTTAATAAAGGAATACTGCGAATATCACTCAGGTATTGATTTTTTGATCATATTTGCGTAACGTTTTGTTCTTGTTCAACAATGTTTGCAAGTATGAACATTGCCACCTGACCTAGACGTTTAGACTTGGCTGTTGGTATATGAACCTATTTTGTAGCTTCTGTTTCCCTTTGGCCAGGAGACTGAATTGAGGGACAGTACCTTTCCCTCGCATGGTATCCTTTTTGTTGCAAGCAACTCTAAATTGTTTGTATGTTAATCTTTTCTCCGCAATCAATTTAACTGTTTGTGTGTTTCTGTAAGCGTCTGCAACTGCCAGCCTTCGGGCTCTGTTATTTTTGTAGCAGCAGGCGCTGCACTTGTTTAATTGTTTCTGGTTGTTACGTTGTATCGTTGATACCAGGATTGTTTCATAATACCTTTATCCTTTCAAGACAGACAGACAGACGGACGGACGGACGGGCGGACAGACAGACAGACAGACAGACAGACAGACAGACAGACAGACAGACAGACAGACAGACAGACAGACAGACAGACAGACAGACAGACAGACAGACAGACCAAAATTTCTGCGGTCAAGTAGCCCAAGAAATACTATCGTCTTTAAAAAAAACACAAACTTAGCCGACTTGGAGCAAGCTTCTGTCTAGCCAAAACACCCAGCTTCTCAGGCTATTTTCACGGTAATTTTAGGCAGCCGGAACAAAACCGGAGTAACTGAGTTAGGAAAGTTTAAATTACCAACGCACGTAGATGGCACTGTTCCAGGCTCAAGAGGTGCGAGCCGCAAAGCGCTATGTCGAAGAAAATTCCCTTAAGTGTCGAGTAAGACCTCTTCTGAGCAGAAAGGTGTTTGTCACGGATCGTTAAGCGCACTGGAGCACACGGTTAGGGAACGCGTGAGCAGGTTTTTGGCCTCGGGGCTCCGCAAAACGCAGCGTATTAGGGTCGACTAAACGCTTAAAAAGAGAGTTCACGACTAAGCGCAGTCGTACGCCGCATGCCCTCAGGTCGCAGGCTCGTTGCAAAGCTGGTGCATTCGAAGCAGGGGTCGTTCAGGTGGTTACCTTAACGGCCCTTTGATGATCACCGAAAAGTTCGAGTTGGAGAGCTTTCTTCTCGAAATGGGGAAATATACCCTTCTCTAAAAGCGTTAAGAAGGGCGACTCGATGAAATCTGCCGTTTAGCTGCTTAATGCGTGCTTGCAATGAAAGTAGAAACGACTCAAGAGGAGGACACTACCTGCGTCCACTCGTGTTGTGCATCTCTCGGCATTTGAGAGGAGGGCATCTATACAAGCACGGGGTCACGGACATTGCCAATGAAAGTCTGGGCTCCGAATTTATTTTATTATTTATTCATTGTTGAACTAGGAATGTTTCTTTGGCTACGGGGACTGAGCGTGAATCCATTGAGCGCTAAGCTTGAACGCGTTGACATTAACAGAAGATAACCGGCGGCAGAAGCGGAGGTCAGTCGGAGTGAAGTACTGTGGGGCTGCCTAACTTACGCGCATACGGACGACAAGGGTGACGGAAGGAACCAAGATTGAACAAGTAAGTGCGAAGCGCAGGCAAGGCTCCGCGGCCGGCACTACAACAGTCGTTCGCACAGCCAGCAATGGCTGAGAAAACGACGGATAGGTGTCCTCGCCTCCTGGCAGAACGGCGGCTCAGTCCGGGGTGGCAACAGAGTAGTCCAGAACAGGAAAGGCAGAACAGAGCTCGCTCCCATGGACACTAACCTTATGCGTGGTTGGCCGAACAGGCGTACCTTTGTTTCATCACTGCCATAGACGTCGCAGAGAGCGCACTGTCAGGTACTCATTTTAGGAACGAGAGGACACTCCTGGCCACAGCGACAAAAAAGCTCATCGGATCGACGAAGGCCAGCCAGAGCTGTGGGTTGTTCATGGAGTAGGTGCGAGTGCCTCATCCGTCCGGAGCCCTTGACAACAAATAGCGGACTCACCCGGCAGCGAACGTAGTTAGCTTGCACTGTCACTGTGCAGCAGTGAAAGAGATTGAATGAACTCCTTCATAATGGGGGCAGCTATTGCTTCTGAATACACCGCAGCGGCCGCGAATCGATAGGAATAGCATCATTACCATGCTGTACCCCCGGCCGCGAACTTGTTATGGGCTCCGCGGATTATTTAGGACTGAAGATGCTGAACAGAAGCTTTAAAGTAACCTAAAATGAGGAAAGAAAGCAGTTAGCATGCATCGTAAGAGGGTGGATCACTGCAGAAAACATCGGCCGCCCGTCTGCTTGCTTCGCTGCACATGAGTCCTAAGCACGATATCGTTCTCGCCGCGCAACTCCCCACTCTCCCCCTTTTCCAACTCACCACCCCCGCTCATATTGCTCCTCCTGTGAGGAACACGATGAAGCTGTTTGTGGTAAGACAGTGTTTCATTCTGGGGAGGTAGATGCGCACGGAACACGTCTGCTTGCTATGGTTTCAAATTGCCTTTTTCAGAAGGAAACCGGGTGTTTGTGAAAGCGCTGTTTTCAGGCGTGTGTAGCTGAACAAGCAACTCCCTGTCCTTGCGCAGATTATTTGGTTTAGAGGTTAGGGGTGAAGGGCGTTTAAACCTACCCTAGACGTGTGGGTGCTCGTAGCAAAAGAGAAAATTTTTAGCAAAACATGTGGAGTTATTAAAGGGACAGACAACCGATTTTTGTCGAGTATATATTTTCTATCCCAAATGAAAGGGCACCACTTAAACCACCTTAGTGAGAAACGGTTTTGCTGATAACGCTCTAGAACTGTTAAATGCAGAACATTTCAGTAACTCACGATGTCACCCACGTTGACGTCCGTAGTCTGCACCGTCGTTGTCCCTACTATACAAAAAAAATACTATCCGGCGCCCGGTTTCGATCCCTCGACCCGCGGGCAGAACGCAATGTACATGGTGCTCTACCCACTGCACCACAAAGCCGACACAAAATGGGACGCTACGAACGCGCCTTATATCGTTGACTCATTCAAATTACTGCTGACGAGCGCTCTCTCGTCAGCAGTTGCCACAAGTGCAACAACATTAACGTAACGCAAACTACTTAACGTCGTGCGCCCCCGGAAATGCTCTGCATTTGATCGTGCCCCTCGCGAGGGGGATGTTTCACTGCGTCTTCTCTCGGTCGCGGGACCCGTGGCGCCATCTGGCGGAGGCGCGGCACAACTCGTAGCACTTTGAAAAGATGCGGCGCCAGCCAGCTGTGTGTGTGCGTGCCGCACTTGTACAAATGGCGAGAGCATTGGCTGTCCACAGAGCAAAGCATTCGTGAAAGTAAGCCGTTGCAGTCAGTCAGTCAGTCAGTCAGTCAGTCAGTCAGTCAGTCAGTCAGTCAGTTAGTTAGTTAGTTAGTTAGTTAGTTAGTTAACAACTCCGCAAGCATTTGTGTTTCTTGCTTTTTTTGTTCTGAACATGTTAACTTGCCTTAAACAAGGTATCTCCACTGGCGGCTTTCACTGCTGAAGTTTAACTGTGCGCAAAACAGTATCAGTTTCTTCTTTTTTCTCTATTTTTTTTCTCTATTTAAATCGAAATTGTTACATCTACGAGCCGTATGTGTCCTCCCAAAAATAATGCTGGCAACCATGTCATACAGTAGCGCGGCAACATACTTTTGTCTGTATGCGAAATGAAAAACAATATTTAAAAACTTATGCCCAGCTAAAGAAAGTGTGAATCGCAGAGGCTTCCTTTGTCCTTTATGTGTTTTTTTTTTATTCAACAGTCTATTTTGCACGAATGCGCCATCTGTTGGGATAGACGATGGGTATGATCTGGCTTCACGTAGTGGAGGTCGGAAGTTCGATTCTCCCCGGGCGCGTCATTTTTTTTTTCAGCTGCTGTTGGCGTATTGGGAAACCGAAATCAAATATTTTGGCAGAACAAACGCCCCCGACTCAGCCAAAATCGTCAAAGCTCCTTCACTGGGTCTGTTTACTGAACCACGGCCTCCGCGATCGGCTGCCGGCGGCGCGCCGCCGGCAGCCGATCGCGGAGGCCGTGACTGAACGCTGCCGTTGATTCTGGGCATGGAGGCTCTGTTAGCCACATTGAGAGCAACCCAGCGGCGGCGGGAGGCGTGTCTTAAAAATTTTCAAAATAGTGTTTAAAAATACATATGCAATTGAAACTTTTCAAATACTCGTGTTAAAAGGTTTTCAATAAGTAAAGCGAACTGCACACTACCGAAGTATCCAACATGAAAGCCATGTAAGAAGCCACGAAAGAAGAACATGAAAGGTCGGTTTGTATCCCACCTGTTGTAGGAAGCTCCCAATTGCACAAAATACAATTACCTTGTGATTTACCGCCTACGCCGCTGCCGTACGTTTTTTACCCACTCGTAAAAGTAGGCACACACATGAATGAATAGCGACGCTTATACGAAAGGCACACCCGTTCCTCTCCCAGAAATTCTCCTCCTTACAGAAAAAAGAGGCCCACATACTTCGTTTAGAGAAACTCTCTGTCCCAGTTTAACTGAACTACATAAAGGACAAGACATCTGAAAACATACAAGGAATTTGCAACATTCGTTGCAACTTAGTTGTAGGCTGAGCCGACAGTCTAGGTGTAGTACATGCTTGTACTACCCCTAGCAAACGTCGCCCATCCTCAAAGCGAACGCGTTTTTATTAATCGATCCAAGCCGAGCCCCTCGCCTTCAGACGTAACGTGAAAGATGTTGCCATCCTTTCTTGCCATCATCACGCATTATTTCCGTTCATCACGGCGCCGCTGGCCTTTCCGAGAGAAAGCTACAGCAACCACATCATCCAACCGATACAGGCTGGCTTATTTCACCTCTCATCACGCCCTAACAAAGCTGGTTTATCTGAGCTGGCCGCCTTTTTCTTTTCTCAATAATACATCTTTCTTGTTTCCTCCATCTCACGGAGCGTACAAGCTTCGCCGTTGATGCCCTGACGCTATCGCTAGCAGCTTCTCCGGCTCTGTTCTCGCCCTTGTGGCTCCTGTAATAGAATTGTTGATGGCAGCGTATATCTGAAGCCCGGAGAGGTAGCAATGAAAGCGGGCAACAGAACGCGACTCCTGGCACAAGGGTGCTCCGGCACGCATCCATCCTTCTTCGTTGCCCTTTATTCTCTGCCAATATACTGTCACGGTTTTGAGAGGGGAGTCGCGAAGAAGGGGAGCGGGCGCTTTCATTTCCTCCGATGCTGCCGCCGGGAAGCACTTCACTTCCAAAAACAGCTCTCCTTCCTCGAAGACAGCAAAGACGACGTGTTCTTAACTGGAGCAGATGAAGAGAGTGTCTAAAAAATTAACGCATCTCCACGAAGTGAACCATCACGAGTGGGCGAAGCACTGGGGATCGTTCTTACCGTAAATCACCCGTGAGAGTGCTTACTGCTGCTAAAACGATTTCCAATCCAATCCAATTAAATTAAATTTAATCCAGTCCAATCCAATTAATTTCAATCAAATCAAAATCAAATTCAATTCAATCCAACCCAATGCTTCTCGCGCATGCGCAGCACGGCTCTCTCTCTCTCTCTCTCTCTCTCTCTCTCTCTCTCTCTCTCTCTCTCTCTCTCTCTAACCTTTTTTGAACCTTCATTTCGTTCTTGTTAACCTTGTGTGAACCTTTTTGTTCGCAGATGTTTCGATTCGATTTACACGTTGCTGTGCCGTGAGCACGGACGCCGGACGCCGGTCAGGCCTCGGCCTTAAGGTGCTTCGCTCCTAAAACTCGCGAAGTGCCCCAGAAAGCCTGATATCCTACCCCGGCCAATAATAGGACAGCGGAACAAATGTAAAGGGAGGTGAAGGAGAGAAGAAAGCTTAAAAACTGCGAAAGGCGCCCAGAACTCATTGAGGAAGAGAGCGAGTGGCCTTGAGACAGCCGTTGCTGTCCCCCTTGCGAGAGAGACATGGAGCGAGGGTAGAAGAAAAACAAGACAGGTGGCACTATAGCTGAGCGCGAACTTCTTTGTGCAGGCGCTCAGAAAAGCAGAAGCGTGTCTTTGAAGTCTTAATAAATGCTTTTTACTACGGCAACCACGCTGTCCTATGCGGGCAGGAGTTGCCTGCTAGTGTGCGGAAGTTTCCATCCCTGGGAAGTGCAGGCTGGCTTAACGGCGGTGCAGCAAAAGGCGTCGTGCAGAGTCTCGAAGAAGTGGCTGTCCCTCCCACGACGCTCGCAGGAGAGGGGACAAGCAGGACTGGCGGTAACGACGTCTTCGAGATCCCCGAAGAGGCTGCGCTGCCCCTTGGAAAGACAGCTTTCCAGCTGCGGGGTTGGGGTATACGAGCGGCCTGGGTGTCGTGTTCGTGCACGCGGGAGGAAACGTCGGATTTCTCAGGCCTACTTAGACCCAGCCCGCGCCCGAACTGCTCTTAGCGTTGCCGCAAGGCAGCGACGCCTGTTTTACGCTAATGCGGACCAGGTGGAAGCGGAAGGTCAAAGGGCTCGGAGCTTGGAAGAGCAGTTTCGAACTTGAGGCCAAGCAGGTGTAAAACGCCTGCCGCTACGACCTTAAACTTTGCGCAGCCCGTGTTGTGGGTCCGGGTGGAAACCATTCAAATATTTTTTTACGGTGGACGGCCTCGCAGTCTGCCTTAATCTTACTAAGCTCTAGTGCGCGTTTTTAATCTCGCCATTTTTATTTACCGAAACGTCGGAAACTAACGAACATTAGCAAGAAAATGAAAAGCTTAAAGTGACGGCCGTAAAAAGTGGGTGCCCGAATTAAGTTCTGTCAGCGAATTTCTACGAAGAAGCCGGTTTTTACTTGTCATGTTTTGTTACGAAAAGAATGTGCAGCAGCTACTACGGCACAGAAGAACGCGTCTGCGATCGGGACACACCAAAACAAGAAAACTCCCACCTCCCCTCGCGGGAACCCCTGTGTAGATGCGACGCATAGGGGGTTCACGTTGCAGCGTTGGACAGCGGAGGAACGGTGCTGGAACGATGGAGCGGAGCGGCGCAGGCATCGCGTTTTATAGCGCGCATAACGGTGAGGGGACGCGCCGGCGCCAGCGCGCCTGCCGCGGCTATGACGCAACACAATCCAACACAATCTACTTTAATCCAATCCAATCCAATTCAAATCCAATCCAAGCCAAGCCAAGCCAAGCCAAGCCAATCCAATCGACTCCAATCTAATGCCCCTCGCGAGAGAGTGTTCGCTATCGGAGAGGAGAGGGGGTGAGCGGCGGAGAGCGCAGCTCGCGCGGCGAGGAGAATGGGGGAGGGGCGGACGCCCACGACGACGACACCGACGCCGGATGCAGGGACAAGGAGGGTGAATGAGATGCCTTCGCACCTAAAAATGCTCAAAATTGTCACAACTTCCACGAGCAGACAGCCTCTCTGTCCAACCGGGTTCGAAGCTTCCGGGTGGCGTTTGAGAATAACCCTTTGTTTCCTGTACACTGGCGCCAGTCTAGCGCTTTCGGCAAAGGTTCAGTCGTCCAAAGGCTTAGCTGAGCAACGCTTCACCCACCAGTCGTCTCCTCCTGCTTCATACTGTACACCCCAAAGTGCAGAATGTGCGAGGCCGAAAAACCCGACCTAGCCCACATCCTATATGAATGCCCTGAGCTCCAACATAAAGCCGAATGGCATCTCTCTAACCAAATACAGTGGGAGACTGCGATGACCATCTCCGAGCCTGAGACCCAAATTCAGTCCGTGGACTGGGCTTTGGAAGTCGCCATGAAGCAAGGTCTTCTGGTCACTTCACGGAATCAAGAAGAAGCCCATCATTAATCAAACTCAATGATTGCTGACTAAATAAAGTTGTTCCTCCTGCTTAGGTGTAGGGTAATTAAGTCGCAACGGCTTCAAGTTTAAAGGGGCTCGTAAGTCCTCCGCATTCGTTAGAACAGTTATTGTTTGGAACTTTTGAGAAATTCCACACTAAAGTCAAACGTGATGCTCCAGCTAAGCTTGTGGACGACTGTACCCGTATGACACGTAATGTTTCGCAATTTGAATGGGTATTAACCTTTATACGAATGAACTGGTGCCTACTTTAAGGGAAATCGTTTCACCGTCACGACCTGCGAGTTTACGGCGACACAAGTGACTTGCAATAGCGAACAAGCAGACAGCAAGCGAGGACGAAATTATGTCAATCGCGGCCCCCATTTTCTTCTTGTTGACTCGGCATTCTTCCAGGTTGGCATTGTCTAGCAACGGAGACGAGTTTTTTTAAATGTATCGGCATTGTTGCCTCAGTTCATCCGCTCAGGAGGCTTCCCAGACACAGCGAGCTTTTCGCTCATTGCGCATCTAGTTGAGAGCTCTATACGAAGTTAAAATTGCCTCAAACCGAAAAATAAAAGTGGGCTACGAAGCGCACGCGATTATGTGACGAGCTCCTCGTATATTACATTTTCATTCCCCCGTGTTCTCAAACATGAGCCTATTTTCGCGAACACAGGCGTCTCGCTTCGCCGCAGTCAGAGCCAAGAATCAATCGTGCGACCTTTCGCATAACTTCAGAACGCAGTTTTAAACCGTCGCAGGTTACAGCTGAGAACCGTATAAAGGTGTGATTATGAACCATGGATGGACATCTTGTGGAGCCCCACATGCAAGCATGCGAGTGAAGTGAATGTGTGGCCACTGTTACTATTTACGTCGCCTCAAAAGTGGCCACCCCCTTCACTTGTTTGTTTTGCGCGTGACCTTACGTTTGGCTTTGTTGCACAGCCGCAGCGTCGTGTAGAAAAGCAAACACGGCTACGCAGGAAGAGTGCGTTTTGTTGCCCGTTTTGTTTAGCCCCGACATGGCGTTCTTTGCGGCCCAGCGAAGCTTCTGCATCCCCATACAGCTCGAACAGGAAGAGGAGAACTTGGGAAGAGCAGTCAGGCACCTCCAAAGAGCATTCGCGGCCCATTATTTCGGAACCAATAGGAAGACTCGATTAAGGGCGCAAGCTGAGCACCAGCGTGTGTGCAACGAGGGACCGGCAACGTGCGCTGCCATCACTGGCAGGCGAAGCGTGCACAACTGCCCCGTTGATGTCCTGTTGTGCGAGCTCAGAGAGCCAGGCGGCCGGACTCGCTTCCATTTTTAATGAACTACACAGCGCGGCACGAGGCGGCCGACACGAGGCGCGGTCGCTGAATGCGTTAAGTACATAAGCTACACCGCTCAGCAGTAAGCGCTGAAGAGGGACGCTGTTGATCGCTGCGCGGGACAAACCAGGCGTGCCGTCAACGCCTCCTAGATGTAAAAGCCCCAGCACGCTTTACTACCGTACTACCACTTTTATAATTGGGCAACGTGGTAGTACGGCTGACGTTGTAAATCACCTGGGAAAGAAAGAGTAAAGTGTGACGGAATGCACGAAGCGCGGGCTCTAGTTATAAAAAAGCGTTGGTCCAGAGCCCGAACCGTGAGATTTGCTTTGATGCTCGGTTATGGCGTGCTCGATTGCGTCACGTGAAGCGTGGAAAGGGGCGCGCCTCCAAGCAACGAAGAGAAAGCGCCACCGCTGCACAGCGCGAGGCGAAATCTGCGGCCCTTTGCGCGAATCGTCCGCTCAAGGCATGTGCTGCTATGAGTCGTGAATGGATGAAATGACAAGAGAAAGAGACGGTGCGCATGGGAGGAGCGCGAAATGCACAAGTAGGACAACTGACGCTGAACTCGTGCCGCCGAAGCAACCAGGAGAAAGTAACGCCAATGAAAAAAATTCTACAGAAATTCAGAGAATTATCGTAGTATTCTTATGCCCAGGGTGTCGAACCGGAATTTTTTCGGGTTCGGTTCGGGTTCGGGTTCAAGCCTTTCGGGTTCGGTTCGGGTTCAGTTCCGGTGCACCATTCCGTTCCGGTTCGAACCGGTTCGAACCGGTTCAAACGGGTTCGAACGGGTTCGGAAAAAAAAAGCAGGCGGTTTTTTTTTTAATTTTTTTGTGTTCGGTTTTTGTTTCCTTGTCAGCTTTCCTTGTCAAAAACGAAGCCGTAATGTAGGTTTATTTGTGCAAATGTTTTGTTTTGGCCAAAAATAAGCAACCCTGCAACACTTTTTTCAACTTTGTTCGAAATCTTGAATGCTGCAAAAAGTAGTCAACCAACACATCCAGTACTTAGATCAGGGAGTCGGAAAGTCCCTCAGACAAAAAGTACTGCTCTGTCCCCATCAGGTAACTTACAAACTTGCTTGAAATATTTTTCTCTATTCCCCAGTCTTGGCGTTCTTCTACCGCTGGAATGACGTCATTACAGCGATGTAGCGGCTATTTGCCGGCTTTCCCTAAATTGCGACATTAAATAGAAACCACAAAACCGAAGCAGAAACGGAAGGCGTATCTGCTGGGACGAGCAAATCCCGCACTGCTCCTCTGTGCTGGCAATAGCTATAACTTTTGCAGTGCTTCCAGAAGCGAATATAAGAGTGAGAGCGTTGATCTAAACTGTTGAAGAGTTCCTTTAACTGTCAAATGTACTGCAAAATGTTTTCTATAGTAGGTACACGATTACAACATTAACTGAAGCGAAATGAAAAATTCGCTCGGACACATAAGACTGCGTATTTGTATGAATTTGAAAGCCCTGCTTTTATGGCCGCAAGTTTGTTTTTATTGGTTTAGTTTATTTCATTTTTATAATTTAATTTAATTTATTCTTGGATCATAACACTGCAGTTTTATACCCCGCAGTTGTTTTCTTGAGGAAGAAGATGACGTACGATTACGACACTCGCTAATGCGAAATTTAAGTGCAGCGCGCACTGTAGTCTTCTCGGCGACGGCACATAGATGCTGTGCCTCACGAAGTGATCGCGTCATCAGCTAATGCACTACGGCGCGCGGCATACTCTGTCGTTATCTCGTAAGGGGTCGCCACTGTGAAGCAGGTCTCGCACGGTCACGGAATTACGCCCTCCCCCTTACACTTCCGTCATACTTGCAACCTCAGTTTTCCTGCAAGCTCTATCTTCGGTGGCGTCTTCGTTCTCTCGGTTACAACGAGTCCACCGCTGAGGGACTACGCGAAACCAGAGGAGCGGGTGCTTAAGGGCTGCGTTCTAACGCATGGCTCTACGTAACAGCTGTGCAGCCATGTGATCCACTCCCTTCGCCGACAAGTGACGGGCCGCACATCGTCTCCAAATAATGCGTTCTCGCCAGTCTTCTGGAAAGCAAACATGTAGCCTCCTGACCAGTGGGCAGCACACGGGTGCCTCCGACGCCTCCCCCTCGGTGCATCTTCGCCAGAATCTTCTGGTAATGGGCAGCCTCCCTGCAGACTGCCTATTGCCCCGTCCTACTAAGCAGACGACCCGTCCGTCCACAATCGTTTTAATGCGTACCATTCTTTGCCCATAGCAAGGACCGTGTAACCCCCTTCATTTCCACAAAAATACCGATTTCGCGGGAGTTCCACCTGTAATCGCTATAATATAGCGTAAATGGAGATAACTGGTCGCACAAAATTTCTGAAAAACTAAAAAATAAAGAAAAGTAATCACCGAAACTGGCAAACCGCGTGACACCCTGCATTTCCACAATAATGAGGATTTCGGGAAATTTCCACCTGTAATCGTTATCTAGGCTAAATGGAGATAATTAGTCGAACAAAATTTATAAGTGTAAAAAATAAAAAAATGTAAAATAATTGCGGAAACTGGCGAACCGTGTAACACCCTGCATTTCCACAATAAGGCAGATTTCGCGAGTTACAAATGTAATCGTTATAATAGCGCAAATGGAAATAATTGGTCGAACAAAATTATGAAAAACTATAAAATAAGAAAAATATTAAGCAATTAAGGAAAATGGGAAACCGTATAACTGCCTTCATTTCCACAATAATGGAGATTTCGCGAATGTTTCATTTGTAATTATAGCAGTGTCAATTGAGATAATTGGTCGGTCAGGTTTCTTATAGGGATTTTATTAAAAAAATGCAATAAGCTTTCCATGCAATTCTTACTGAGCATAGTCGCAAGAGCCTGTTGCGTGTGAGTCAGGTTTGAATACAGTTTCTGACGGATTTTGGTTAAATTTACGGCAGAAGTTTTTATTAAAATTGTTATTGAATATATTCGTAACATCCTGTTTCGTGTGAATAAACTCTGAATAAACTTTTTGATGAGTTTTTATTAAATTTGCCTGAATCGGCTTTTTTAAAATTATTATTGAGTATCGTCGTAACATCCTGTTGCGAGTCAGTCCGCTTTGAATACAGTTTCTGACGAGTTTTTATTAAATTTACCTCAATTAGATTTCTGTAAAATTCTTATTGTGCCCAATCATCACAACCTGTTGCATATGAGCTAAGTCTGAACAGAATCTCTGATGAGTTTTTATTAAATTTATCTCTATAAGCTTTCTATAAATTTCTTATTGAGTGTAGTCGTAATATCCTGTTGCATGCGAGTAAGGTTTTCTGGCAAGTTCTAAGAGAGGATCTTTGTAGGGGCTCGGACTGTCCGGCGGTAATGTCCGTCACCCCGGGCACCACAGCGCCAAGTGCTCTCAAGACGAAGTGATGGTACGTCTATCTCGCGAACTCTCTTGATGCGGCGGGGCAGGCAGTGCAATAGCACCCCACATATATGCACGGATAAACTACCAGACCTCCGTGGGTGGGCTATAGAAACGCCATACAGAGTCTATTGAAACTCAACATGATGAAGGCAACAAGATGCTTGCTGCGTGTTCATAATAAGATGTTTATTGCCTGTCTAATGACCACAGTCCACACATAAAGAGTTCGATCGACCCCAGAAAAAGGCAATACAGAGTCTGTTGAAACTCAATATAGTGAAGGCAACAAAATGCATGTTGCATTTTTGCCATAAAATGTTATGTTTATTGATTCTATATTGGCTGCACTGTTTAGGAAGGTTCCCAGGCTTCCCACAGAAGCGACGAAATGGAGAGAATTGTGTCCCGTCAAAGAGGTGAAGACTGGTGATGTGTGGGAAGGTGTTAATCCGCAGTGCACGAAATAATCTTTCCTGGTTATTCGCTAGCGATTTGTGCGGGAAGGAATACGTGATGGAGGCGAAAAGCAAAAACGCCCGTGTGTACGAGATTTCGGCGCACGTTAAAGATCCCCAGGTGGTCAAAATAAATCCGGAGCCCTCCACTACGGCGCGCCTCATCGCCTGCGTTGCGTCGGCGCGTTAAACCCTACAATCAATCAAATCAAGGAATACGTTCTACGGGAGAGCCTATAGTGCCAATTAATTTCCTAGGATGTATACAGGATGCATGCGCTCGGGCTCGGCTTCATCAACGCTGGCTAAGCGGGTCAAATGTCCAGTCACGAGGCTGGTGATCTTGTCTGCCGGCGATGCCAGTATCAGCTGGTGCCCATACAATCCTGGCTGGTCTCGTTGGTGGTCTCTGCTTGTTCATTCGAAGTGTTGTAACGTGCAATAGACTGTTGGCAAAGTCGCGCCACGCCTGATAAGAGTCTGTCATTAGACTTGTGGCGGCCCTTTGGCTAAGCGCACGTGCTATCGCCTCTTTCTCAGCTTGGAAGGGGCTGTGTTCGGGTGTTGAGTGTTGAGATGCTACACCTGTGGAAGGCTGCAGAACGGTAGCACGAAGAAAGAGAACGTATCGGAGAATGCTATCGGGTGTCTTTCGCATCAAACCAGTTGATCGTTCCTTTTTGTTTTCTTTCAGTTTAGTTGCTTCCTAGTCTTACCTCATATATATGCACATTTTGAGAACCTTTTCGTCAATATAAGACATGCATTAGGCAATTAGTTTTTAACTCCATTGCGAGATGTAAATGTTACGCGAGAAATAACATAAGAGCGTAATACAAAAAAGGCTTTTTATAGCATTCAGGTGGTCGACTCATAACTTTCCGGCTATTTTGTGCGTAACTAAATTTCCTGATTGGTCAAGAAAGAGAACGCTGCAAAATTTACAAATGCCAAGGACCCCAAATCTTTCATCTTTGGGCCAACCCTCTAATCCGCCTTAAAGGGACACTGAAGTCAATTTGTCAAGCTCCCGTTTTTGCTTGCACTGCGTAGACTGGCTCAAATTAGCACACTTTTCATCGTTTATCCGGTTGACAAATCGGTAATTATTTTACAAAGCGCGAAAGAAGAAAAACTACCATGCGCGGTTTGCGGCGGCCGCACCAACTAAGGCTGTGGCGTTGAGAGGAGGGGCGCCGTGATTGGACGATGCCCAAGGTTAGCAATCACACAAGTTTCGGTTTCGGTTTCGGTTCTGCAAAACATAACCAATGGCTTTGTTGGATGGGCATTCTCAATATCTCAGTAATCATCGTACCGCGCTTCTGCCATGTTGTCGGCTGTAAAATGCACAACATAAGCCTCCCAGGACGGCTCTTAGTCGTAGCATTCACTAGCCGAGACCTACGCAGTGCATGAACGCCCTCCGCGTACCCGCAGACGCCCAAATGTCATGCGCTTTTCCCCCATATTTGGAGCTTGCCTCCCTCATGCCTGTATCGTAAAAAGCGTGTTCTCACCAGGCCAAGGGTCTGTTCATTCTGGCCTGTGCCCACTGCCTGCAAGCAGTCGGTGCTTATGGCAACAGCACGCCAACGAGAACTCGCTAGCGCGCCAGTGCCAGCCTGCGCGCGTTTTGTGAACTAGTTCGTGTAGCCATGAACGTTGCGGCCCCAAAAAAGGTGAACTCAATATAGAAAACATCGGCGGAAAACAAAAAAGTTAACTTACAAAAAAAAAAAAGCACGTACCCGCGGGGATTCGAACTCGTGACTCGCAAAACATTTGCGGTAAAATCCTAGCGCCCCAGACCGCTAGGCCACGGAGTGGGACGCGAATGTCTTGCTAATATAGGGTATATATTGTACAATCGGTTTACACTTTTATTTAGTTTTGGCATTTCAAGCCGCTTAGGTGACTATTTGTTGTACTGCGATCGTGCAGTAAGCGTCGCCCGAGTTTCCACAGTAGCTCACGTCTAGCAATTGCATTTCGTAGACGGAAAAGCGTTCGCAGATGCGTAGTCGTGCTGCTGACCGCTGTGCTTGTTCGCCCAGCGCAAAGAAGTGCTTCCCGCGCCCTAGTTTTACGCTGTACGGTAAAAATATCAGTTGATTTTATTTCCTTAGTACCTATATTGACTTCGCTGACTCTTCTCCCGCCTTCAAGAGGCCTTATATTTTCCTACTGGCGTACCAGTCAGCGAAGCGTCGCATGCGCAGCGCTTGTGTGAAGCGACCTTGATTTGGAGCTAGATACAGTGTACAAACAAACCAAGTAAAGAAAGGCACATTCTTTCATTCACAAACGTGTCCTGGCTTCGTTTCAACTAAGCGAACGAATTGCGACCAAGCAATTTTTTTTAACCTCCTTGATTGCGACGACCCGCCGGCGGCCGGCGGACGAGACGCTGGGCCGACTGAATCTGTCGGCCGGGGAGCCGTGCAGTAGCGCAGCCGTGGCGCAGCCAATTGCCAGCTCATCCCCTCCTGACGTCACACGAAAACGCCTCAGAAAATGGGCGAGCGTAAAGAGAGGAGGACAGCGTTTTCGAATTAGTTTTTCTACTAAATAAAATAGCGTAAACGCGCCTAGAGTGGTCGAAACATGGCCTGGGGACTCCGGACTGCAATTTGCGCTAGTAATCCCGCAATGTGTACATATCACTTCAGTGTCCCTTTAACTGACCCGCTAATTCCCCTAATCCATATTAATCAACACCGCAGTCCCACTAATTCACATTAGTTCATTCACTCATCTCACTAAACCACCCTAGTATACCCGCTAATCCGCGTTAATCGACTTAAATCCATGCATCGAAATGCTATCGCATTTACTTTAAAAGTAAAAATGAGAAGGCCCCAATTTTTTTTTCGATTCTCATGTTCTCCTGTGGCAGTAACCAGAGGACACAACGGCAATACAAGAAAAAGTGATGGTGACGTAGAGAACTGTGAGTGTTTGTGTCAGTGCTGTTTTAATATAAGTGCCCACTCAAACTAAAATAAGTGGAAGATACGGATTTATTGTTGATGGTGTCCCTGAAGGCCTTCGCAAGCGGACACGGATGTTTCGAATTAACAACATGAAAACTTCACACGATTTTAAACACACTGCAGATAGAAACCATAAAGAATACCCCATGATATGTTGCCACGGAATATGCGTTGCAACTTAAGTTATTGTAAATGCAAAAAGATAATTTGGGGAGATGGGCTATACCTAAAGCAAACTAATAGTGTATACGGGCTTTACATTAAATTTAGGGTAATAATAAGATGAGAACCTTTTGGGCCTTGGGAACTGCAGACTATGCAAAATATTGCGTGTGCCGTCTGGCGAATGGTAAAAATATTTTCGGATGCAAGGTAGGGTACCGGGATGGAAAACTAGAAATTACAGTTTTGAGGCCCCGGAACCGGTTCGGAACGGTTCCTTCAATTCGTTCCGGTTCGGGTTCAGTTCCAAAATGGCGGAAAAAATACGGTTCCGGTTCAGTTCCGGTTCCGGGCAAAAATTCGGGTTCGGTTCCGGTTTTCGGTTCGGTTCCGGCTCCGGTTCGACACCCTGCTTATGCCTCTTGCTTGAGTGTGAGTTTATTATAGGCATTTTTTTTGTTTTTCTCAATCTTGTCCGACCAATTATCTCCATTTACACTATTATAACGATTACAGGTGGAACTTTCACGAAATCTGCATTATTGTGGAAATGCAGGGCGTTACGCGTTTCGCCATTTTCTGTAAACTTTTTTTTTTTTATATTTTATAGTTTTTTAACATTTCGTGCGTCCAAATACCTGAATTTACACTATTATAGCGATTATAGGTGGAACTTCCGCGATATCTGTATTTTTGTGGAAATGCAGGGCGTTGCTCAGTCCTGGCTGTGGGGGTACTTGGCAAAGAATTCCACGCATTAAAACTCCGCGCGTTTGATAGATTCAATTAGCGGAGAAATACACCCGCCTACGCGACCTCTACACAGGGTTCGTTTCAACTTCGGTCAGCGGACTTGACGTACTTGCGTAGTTTCTTGGCACTATTCACAACGGACTTCATTCAGCGGACTTCAGACACGTACTTACGTAATTTTTCGGCACTATTTCAGAGTACACACACGGGTCAAGGGAAGTGCATCTTATCTGACCTGAAACGGCACCTTTGGCATTCATAATATTCACGTAGAAAAGAATTTTTCTTCATGACAATATTCTGGGCTTGTTTTGTTGTTGTTGTTGTTGTTGTTGTTGTTGTTGTTGTTGTGTTTCCTTGCATGCTGGTGGCACGTGAGCGGCTGTGTCGCGTCCCTTCTATTCTTGACCTGCATTGTTTTCTTTTTTCTTGGTTTCCGGGTATCGGCTCGCTTCCACCTCGTTTCTGTAGATGGAGGCCACGAAAAATCCCGAAAGAGGAGATGCTAACTGTGTCGCTGTAAAATGCTGCCACTTCAAGATGCAGGAGGGGAAATGTAATAGCAAGGCCATTATTAATGTATGTTATAAGCAGGGAATTACGGCAGCAACGCATAGATATCTCTGGAAATTCGTGTGGAGGGCGGCCCACACCATGGCACTATTCTCGCCATAGGCTGAATCAGACCTTTCTCGTGTTCATACTTAAATCCACAACGTTAGGTTCGTATTGTAATAGAAAAAACCTTGAAACAACTTCGCGCATTGCATCAACTGCGTAAAGAGCGTAAAAAGAAGAAGTCAGACAGTTTCTGTTTCGCTGTTTGCACAATCGTGGGCTTAATTTAATGAAAAACAGGTTAGGCAGCAGTAGCAATTTAAAAGAACCGCCCTTCCCGTGTCGGCGTATATTTTAGTGAAAGCCATCAAAAACACGCTCTCGGTCTCGACGCTAGTGTTTTCGCAATCAAAGTGGCACGAAAAAGGCATCACAAAATGTGTTGCTCTAAGCTCCACCAAGGGGCTCACGAATCTATTCCATCCGACAAACAGCAACCTAATTCCCGTTGTTCCCATCTCTGCGCTTAAGGAGGAAAAGGGCATCCCTGTCACAAAACCGCGGAAAAACAAGCAAAAATAAAACAGACACAGAACCAAAATAGTTTCTTTTTTCTCTTTCTTTGCGACCACGCAGTCACGAAGCAAAAAAAAAAAAAACAGACGAAATACGAAATTCTTTTTTCTCTTTTTAGTCACGCAACCGCATACGGTACGGAGACAAACAACGTCATTCAATGACTGCGGTTTCAATTCAGGATTTGCCACAGCGTCGCGGTTGGGGAATCGATTCTTAATTTTTTGTATTTATTTAGAATTGGCCCGTTTTCGATGCATTCGCAGCATGGCGGGGTGACAGCGGAGGTGTAGGAAAAGAGAAGCATTAGATGAAGCCAGGAACGAAGCAACCGACGGGCGACACCGCGAATGCCGAAGGGGCGCATGGGGAGAAGGAGAAGCGGCGTAGCGAAAAAGAAGATAAGAAAGAAGAAAGCGTCCGTCAGACTGGCAAGGAAGTGACGGGTGAAAAATTGGCGGCTTCGCAAAGATAAACCGAAAGACGAAAGAAGAGCAAAACAGACTGTTTAAAAATCATGTTTCTTCTCGTTCCTCGCTCTCCCTGGCTTGCATGTAGAGAGTACACAGTGAGACCGCTAGGTCTTGTCTCACGGCGGATAACTTAAGCCTCGCGCAGCGCAGCTTCCACGGGCCTGAAGGGGATGGAGATGGCGAGAAGAGAGGGGGATCGGCGAGCGAACTGGGAGGAGGAGCCCAGTGTTCGAAATCCCCCGGAGCCGCCTCGGCTGAGAAACTGCGCCGCTTTATTTTGCGCTCCCATTACGTCCACCCCGCTTGGTGGTCCGAGTGTTCCCCATTGGCGCTGACTGCGGCTCGTTCGTCTTACCCTCGCGGCTCGAGAGGCGAGAGGAGCGCAAGGAGGTTGTATAGAGGAGCGTGCCGCTGTCCTGACCGAATGTGCAGAGAGAGTTTCTAGACTTTTGCGCCCATTCCCATTCCTGGTCTTTATTTACTGCAGGTGCGGGGCACAACACCGCGCACCTTCTCTCCGTCTCTTAAACGCACGTGTAGTAGTAGTAGTGCCACTTTATTTAACATTGGGTTCAGGGTAGGGAGTGGCGGAGGCCCAAAGAACCCCCGCGACGTGCGGGGCTCTGGCCGTGACGGTTTCTTGGGCTGCCAGGTCAGAGCTCCCTAGAGCCTGCTCCTAGTGTGAGGGAGAGGGGAAATTGGGGAAGGGGTCGCGGATTCCCATAGATGGAGTGGAAGAGTGTGTCCAGCGCGCCACATGAGGGGCCGTGAGGGGAGGTGAATCGGTGTGGGTGGGTGTGCCCAACGAAAGTGCGGCGTGGGTTCACAAGAGCCGCCACATGTGCGCTTCCAGCGGTGTAAGTGAAGGGTGCGGGGGAGGTAGCTTCCTGCGGAGGAGGCGGTAATGCTATGTCCCTGCACGTGAGATGGATCGAGTGGGACATTTCGGGGATGCCGTGTGTAGGCGTAGAAGAAACGGGAGCCCGGGATATCGAAGCTCGGGCGTGTTGGTGTGCCGTATCATTGCAACCTACGCCTGTGTGGGACGGAGCCCACAGCAGCATCGCGGGTCCCGTGAGCAAGGGAATTCTGAAGAAGAATTTTGAGGGCAGCTACGGAAATGACGCCTTTTACGTAATTTTGTATGGCAGTTTAGGAGTCAGATAAAATGATATGGGTGTTATAGGTAATTGAGTAAAGACAAGGGCAATGGCCGCCTCCTCCGCACTTACTGAAGGGGTTGTGGAGGTTGTAGCTGAGACCTGAGGGAATGTCGAAACACCTGCTACAGCGAGAGCAGAGGCAGCACAGGGCTGCGTCTACGTAGAGCGTGTGCTCAGAGGGAGGTTAGCGGGAGAGCTGTGCTAGCGCTCTGGCTAGACGGCGTCCGCCGTGGTGGGTTGGAGGCTTATTTCGCGGGATCGGCTTGTGGAGACGTGCGGGGGATGTGAGCTTGAGGGTCTAGTATCAACGGGCGTTGGCACGGATTCGCTCAAGGATCTGCCGACCAGCCTTGGTCTGAGCCAGGCGATGGGCTTCGATCAGTTAGTCTGTGGCGTTATGTAATCCAAGCGCAAAGAGTCGTTGGGTGGGTGCGCGTGGGGGCAGTAGTAGCACGGAGCGATAGGCTCTTCGAAGTAGGCTATCGAGGGAGGTTCGCTGAGAGGGCGTGAGCAGCGCGTACGGGAGGTGATAGCAAAAACGGCTCACCAGGAAGCACTGCACGGCCGCTCTAATTCCGCTAGTCCATGTCTCCTAGACGCGATACGTCTAATGAGACCAATAGTTTGGATGGTGTGAGTAATGTATAGTGTCTGTGCTGCTTCTGTTGGCTTGGAAATGCAAAACGCAGCGCGTGTGCTGAGTTTGCCGCCGGCCAACCACCGCGTCTTGTGACCGAGATAAATATTGTTTCTTAGCCGCCGTGACCAACTTTGTCATTTTAGCGGTTTCCCCGTTCAGTGTGGAGACGCCTACTGCAGTTTCTTTTTTTCCCCAGAAACCTGTATGATCCAAATAATTGCTATCAAGTTGAAAAGAAGCGTAAATATATGCTGTAGTTACATCGTGTGCGTGCGAACGGAAGTCGGTCTGGGAAGTGAAAAATATAGTTGAAAATAATACGTTTTATTCCTCAAATTTCCCGCCTTACGCTGCAGTTTTTTGATGATGTATTTAGATTTTGGAAATTTGTTCCTCACTAAATATTCGAACTTTCATCAGGGCCGATACGCGACGTCATGGCCGCGTGAGTACAAAACTATCGGAGCTTCCAGAAAATCGAAAGTTCTATACGGCGCTATTTTAACGCAATTCCGGTTAAACTGGCTGTATTTGTCCAAATGGCTAAAACAATGAGACCATTGGCCATGGAATCACTTGCAGTACAGCCTTCAGACTGAGCCCTTAACCGACACGATGTCCCGGTGTGTTCAGAGTTGTGAGTCGACATTACTTTTTTCCCGCCGAGTCGGCCGCCATAATAAAACATCTTCTGGTCACTCCAAATATCAATTTTAATAAGAACGTTTCTTACGTGCGTGGTCGCGATTTAGGAACATATTCTAAATGAGAACAAACCCACTAATTTTTCGAAGATAACGCATTGCTTTTCTTAACATTTGTCAGAATAAAAGAAAAAAAAAGATAAGTTCCTCCTCCCTCCTCAATATCTAAAAACACGAACAATCATATTCCGCTGGGACACTAGTGCTCGGCAAGCCTGGTGTTCTCGGCCGCGTTCTCGAGGCAATTACGGGATCGTACTAAAAGAATGTGTTCGGAGCGAAACTATGCGGCCGAAGTTTCTCCGTGAATTCGTTGCCATCCGTAAAGCCTGGGCCGAGGCATGCGAGGAGTTATGGCCACCGTAGAACTCGTGCACATTCCCTGTAAATCGCCTGACAGTGGCAGTTGCTCCTCTGTGTTTTCTCGTAACACACACGACAGGTCTCGCATTTAAGAATATAAATAGCCCGCCGAAACTCGACGAAAAGAATGATTCATTCAAAAATGTCTGCTCAAATTATTGAAAGAGCGCAACTTGTGGCCAGGTACGTTTGGGTGTGTCCTGGACCAAAGTATTAAAAAATAGATTTTTTTTTGTTCTTGGTGGTGTTATATACTTGCCCAATTGCCGAAATAATATATCGGCAGCCACGAATAATGCTTAAAAATAGAAAGACAGAGAAGGAAAAGCAAGTTGGCCTATATCGGTACAACAGAGTGCCGTAAATGCAAATACATCAACCGGCGCAGGAAAATGCCAAAAGCGCGAAAACAGGTATCGCTGCCCCATACACTTTTTTGCACTACGATTCGTGACATCGGGAATCTTTAATGGGGAGCTATGCGATTGGTGAAGATTGCCTGCAAGTGTTTTTCTGAAATGAACACTGAGGCAGACACGCTTAAAAATAAAATCATTGTATAAAGAACTCAGTGGGTGCTTTTTAAAACGCCCAAGCCTGGGCTACCGAACATGACGAACTGGGATGCCCCTCTTCCCCCCACCGGCGGTAGGCCTTGTTTTAGTTTACATTTCGGTGAAATGTTTCGCGCTGCTGCGTACAAGCGAAACTAAAGGTCAAAAGGTGCGCGCCTGGTGAGCGCGAGAGCACGCACACATCAGCCAGCGGTGAAACTAAGACACTGTTAGCGCATCGCTGCCGGGACGACACAGCCGTCCATACAGGGCCT
Source organism: Haemaphysalis longicornis (assembly GCF_048455015.1). Taxonomy (NCBI): domain Eukaryota; kingdom Metazoa; phylum Arthropoda; class Arachnida; order Ixodida; family Ixodidae; genus Haemaphysalis; species Haemaphysalis longicornis. Next base: position 5,244,302 of record NW_027526422.1, on the reverse strand, counting down.
CCTCGACTTACCAGTCCCGGACGGTCCGCGGGCAGTCCGAGCACTGCGTTCGCACGGGAGCTCCCTTAAGAATACATGGGAAAATCGAGCGCCGGATCGCGTCTCGGGCAGTCCGCGGGCTATCCGGAACTGATAATCGAGGAGGCCCATTACTAATGGCCAATTCCGAACGTATTTTCTGCACATTCTCCCTGGCGGCAGTGCCCCGTGGGAACGCTTCGATAGCAGGCGGGGCTTGGTGGCCGCCATATTCTCAGCCTTGTCCTGAGCGTCGCCATACGAGGTGGCGCCATAAGCCCAACTCTGATTGGCTTCCAATCTTTGTGACGAAGGAGAAAGCTAATCAGAAGAGCTTTGAGGAAGATAGCTCCGATCGAGTAAAGTCGAGAATAGGTCTCCGGCTCATTCTCTGCCCCCTTGGACGTCCCCTTTAAAGGGAAATGGGAGGGATCTTTCTCACACAAACAACATTAATGTCGAAATGACGCTAAGCAAGGAACTGCGGGCGTTATTTTCCGTTTGCAGCAGTTTCCCTGAATCTATAGGGATCGCTTCTTGTAGTTCATCTATTTTCCTGTGCCTACGCGTGACAACCGCAATATATTATTCGTTCCGAACTTTAGTGCTTCTTGATTTTTTTTATTTTGATCTTCTTCCTGAACTCGTGGAAATATGTGTGTAATCTTGACAGCGGCGCGCTTTGTGATGATTGTGTGAGAAAAAGAAATGTGTGTATGTTACAATCGCGAGCTTCCCGTTATTGCAAAAACTGCGGATTGCTTTTTTTACTCTTATTTGTGATGTTTTTTCCTCTTAATTTTACTGCTCCATGTTTGCCCTGTACGCTGATTAAAACTCGAAAGTGTCATATTGTACTTCCCTTTGGAGAGGGGGGCAGTCAAGCCGTTGGTACAGCTTTTTTATTTGTCTCCTTCATTTAGAAGGGTGGCAAATAAATCAATTAAATTTATTATTGATATTAGATTTGCCATCTTAAATTACTTATTTTTCAGCGAACAACGCATCGTTAGCCGTCGAACTTAGGCTGAATGAGAGGTGCGAAACGCGCGATCTTCCAGTTGGAACCTTGAGCGTATTCCAGTTGGAATACGCTCATCCAGTTGGAACCTTCCAGTTGGAACCTTCAAGAGGGTATTTTGAAGCAGCTGGGTGACCATTGAGACGCACAAGTGACTCGTTGTGGTGCAGTGCACCCCTGAGGCCTCAAAGGTCGCCTCGAGGCCTAGCGCGCCGCGCCAAGTCGCCGACGCCGGGAGAACAAGAGCTAAAAACACATCGGGCGCTCACAAACCCCTGGTTTGTAGCGTATATGGCTAGACAAAATCGCCCGCACGCCTGCCCACACGCCCAAAAGGCCAATTCAAGCGGTTAAGGCTACAGCAAGCGGTAATTCTTGTACCTGCAAGAGAACTACAGCATCTTCAGCGGCCAAACTCTTTTGATTGCTGAGCTCCACCGGAAGCTTTTAGGTATGAGTGGGCGCTACCTCTTAGAGAGTGCAGCGCAGTGAATGATGTTTTCGGCCGGAGTATATCTGCCAATCGCGCTACGCTTTCCGGTCACGGCTAAGCGCGGCGCCACTTCCGAATTACGGGGACCACTTTCGGATAAATGCGTATACAAAGATTACAAAAAAAAAAAAAGGAGCCGTCACAACCAACGTCAGCCGCAGAGAGCAAACGCGTAGAGGCGTTCTTCGGCGCTGATGGAAACAGAAGATAATAAGACGAAAGGGACGACTGAACGAAAACGCTGAAAACAGCCCGCGCTGCGTTGCGACTGGGCGCTTAATCTTTCTCCCCGGCCTCTTAAGAAACATAGAGAGACGGTGATGGAGAAGAAGAAGCGCAAGAGAAGAAGAAGATGATGAAAGAAGAGCAGGGATATCCACGCCGCCTTTCCGTGCGCGATTAATATCTCTCCATCGCGGCGGCGGCGGCGTGCCCTTATTCCTTCATCCGATTTCCTGGCCCCGAAACAAGAAGTAGTTCTTCTGCGCCCAGCGATCTTCAGAAGCAGGGAGCAAAATAAGGAAAAAGTGGGGTTCGGTGGCTTTCATACACGCCCTCTCCAACTTTCATACTGTAAGCCGTGCTGGGCTGTAAAAGATAGACTAGTCCCCCGACGTGACCACGAATCGCCGAACCCGCGCCTCGACACTGACTGCGACTTTGCGCTCCTCTTGGGCGTCAGAGCATGGCGGGAGTGCTCACTTTTCGTTCCTAAGGGCGCGCGAAGAAGTTGTACGAAGGATCTCTATTCTCTTTGCGTCAGCGGCCATTTAAGAAGTCTTTTGGTGCTACAGACGCCGAAGGGGGCTGCTACAAGGGCCATTCGCTTTAGATGACACAATTGCGCCAGAATCCGTTCACGAGCTGCCAGCAGCAGCGTACACGCACAGCGCGGAGTCGGTGTCTGTTCGAAGCAGAAATAGACGCGCGCTTCCTCAGGACGCCAACTATCCCCCGCACGCTTAACTGTTTCTTGCGAGCGCCTTACCTGCTTCCACGCGAAACTAACAACCAGGGAACATCCCGGCCAGCCTGCCGGTGCTCGCGATTCCGCGCAGCTGGCACACGACGGCACCGCGCGTTCTGTCAGGCGCGCAGCGACAGGGCGTGACAGAGGGGAAGTAGTGGCCCGCGGTAATGAAGGCGCGGTAACAGAGCGAGCTGCCAAAGCCTAGCTCAGGAGGCCTGGCGCGTTGTAACCTACATTAGCCGCGCGTCGCAGGCCCGAGACACGGCCGGGCAAACCGCCTGGCGAGCCACTCAACACGGGCGGCCGAAAGCGGTTTGCTGTCGCTCCCGGGGTGCTGTCGGCAACTGGGGAGAGCCGCAGCGGGCTGAGTTGGTCAACCCCGAACGACGCCTTCTCGGTGAGTGAAAGCCTGCCCGTTGCTCCGTGGGTGGACAGTGTCACAACAAACTGCGGGGATGCCTGGATCGTACTTTGAGTGACGCTCTAACGGGGGCTTTATTGGGCTTAATTCTCAAAATCCAACTGAGTTGAAAGAAGAGCTAGAAGCGCCACAGCTGAGCCCATGAAGGGGACGAGCGAGTCAGCTCGTACGAGTGTGAGACAGCCAGACGTGTCAGGCACATGCACGCGCACGACGGCATGCGGCGTCGTTTACCAAGTATAACACGCGGGCAAAACGGGCTCTTAACTGCGCGAGAAACAACCCCGACAAACATTTGCTGCGTATCTGCACACGTCCCTGCAAATGTCGTCGAAAGAAGATAGTCTTCTGCCGCGCCTCTGCCGCGTAACAGCCTCTCTTCTCTCCCGCGAAATGGTCCCGCACGATCATCATCATCATCATCATCATCATCATCATCATCATCATCATCAGCCCATTTACGCCCGCTGCAGGGCAAATGCCTCTCCCATTAATCTCCAATTATCCCGGTTCTGTGCTAACTGCGACCAATTTATCCCTGCAAACTTCTAGATCTCATCTGCCCATCTAATTTTCTGCCGCCTTCTGCCACGCTTGCCTTCTCTAGGGATCCACTCTGTTACCCTCAATGACCAGCGGTTATCTTGCCTTCGCATTACATGCCCTGCCCACGTCCATTTCTTCTTCTTAGTTTCTACTACTGTGTCCTTAACAAGCGTTTGTTCCCTGACACACTCCGCTCTCTTCTTGTCCCTTAATGTTACACCTATCATCTTCCGTTCCATTGCTCGCTGAGTCGTCCTCATTGAACCCTCTTAGTGAGCCTCCAAGTTTCTGCCCCGTAGGTGAGTACCGGTAAGATGCAGCTGTCACACACTTTCTTCTTCAGGGACAATGGTGGGCTGCCATTCATTATCTGAGAATGCCTGCCGTACGCACTCCTCCCCATTCTTAACCTCCTAATATTCTCTGCCTGATGTTTGGGATTCGGGGTCACAACTTGGCCTAAGTAGATATATTGGCTTACCACTTCCACTGCCTCGCCACCTATCTCAAACCGCTATGCTGTCCCGAAGTTATTGATCATTACTTTAATTTTCTGCTCTTACCCTCCCGCTCAGCTCCTCTAACGATAAGCACTGACGAGATTCGTTGAAGCCAATACAATCTTCGCGCGTTCCACCGCTCGCGCACCATCTACTAGAAACTTTTACTACCGATCTACTTAGAACGCTGCCACGTGGTACATGCTCGTCGTCTCCTCCCTTTTATTTTTTGCGTCAACGTATTGTTTCCAACGCGTATTTTGTTATTTTTTTTATTTTCTAACGAAAATATCAAGGCCACATTCATTTTCAATTAAAAGAGCCCTGCGAATTCAAGTTGTGTACTGATGTTTCGCCTCAGTTATGCCTAATGTTTTCATTTTGTTGATTGTTTTCATTTCATGTTGATAAGTATGAACTGTGCTTCCAATTTTAGTAAGTTAGAAAAGTTTTGCCTACACAAACCTTTTGGCCGGAAGGCTGAATCGAGGGGCAGACAGACAGATATACAGACAGACCAAAATTTTCGTGTTTAAGCAGCCCAAGAAAGACTATCGTCTGTAGAAACCAATCCTCTCCCGGCCTTGCAGTGTACCAAACGATTGAGAGAAAAGGCTTTATTGCGCCCAAATTAGAAGACCGGTCTTTTGCTTCCTTCTTGCAAGGGCTCGGCCGACCCCATGGGAGTCGGCGGCCTGCCTTGCTATTCGGACCAGGGCCTCTACAGCGGTAGAGCTGCGTAGCGCGGCCTCCCACTGCATGTCTCTGTGTATGTTCAGTAAGTGTGTGTTGTCTTCCTGTGGGTTTGTAGCGATGTGCGGGCACATCCTCGTGATGTGTGCGAATGTAGCCCACATTGAGCAAAATCTACAGTTAGGTTCATATCGGTCGGGATACATCTGATGATACAGGAATGGGTTTGGAAAAGAATCCGCCTGCAGTACTCGTGGTGCGTATACAGTCTGTTTTCCATCGAAGGACTGGTGGGGGACGGGATGCAATCGTCGGCACTCGCTATAGCAGTTGAGAATTTCCCGACACGTGAGAAGCTTGCCGCCGTTCCCAGGTTAGTCTGAGGATGCGATTTGCTATACTCGGGCACAAGTTAAGAACGGCACCGGAAGTTGCCGCTGTTCCTCATCACCGCGCAGCCGGATGTTACTCCGCGCGGCGCAAGTAGTGCGTTACCGGGAATATTTTGAACATGTCACGAGCCGTTTCCATGATATTATTGGACTTAATATGCTTATAAACGACAGCAGCGACGACAAACAAACTACGTGAGAAAATGCAGACGATATCCCGCATTCATTGCAATCTCCTTTCAAAACGCACGAGTCCGTTGACATCCGGGTCCGTCGCCTAGGAGCAGTGATACCGTACATGAGCTATTGCCGTTCTTAACTTGTTCGCTAGTATAGCTGGTTTGGTTGATGAGAGCACAAGCCAACTCATACGCTTCCTCGTTGTCTTCCGAGGCAGTGCGTGAGGGGACCCATAGCGTGACTGGGGGGAGGTTCTCATTGCTGGTTAGACGTCCTAGTATGGCAAATGTCTTGGGTAGATATACGTCCTCTAGCAAAGTTTGGGATGGCAGCCTGTGAGTCGGATACTACCGTTCCCGACGTCTGGATGCTGGACATCGCTAGGGCGATAGCCGCTTCCCCCGCTTCCCCTGCGTGCGTAGCTGCGGTTGTGCCAGCCACCTGCTGGCTTTCTGGACAGTTGCTTGCAGCTATACACATGGACCTCTCCTGCCTGTATTCGGCCGCATCCGTTTATGGGCTCCGCTCGAAGTCTCTTGGACAGGGCGAGCGAAGCATTGCGCGAACGTCCAAACGAACTGCGTGGAACACAGGTCGGCCTATGTCTTCATTTTGTTTTACAGGTTTCTTTTTCTTAAAATTTCATACCAGAAGAATAAACGTGACGGATCCCAGAGCTTCTCGTCGACGTAATGAGCGGGGTGCTGCATTTACTTTGTGCCGGCACCGTCAGAAAATCAGTGAGGGAGTATAGTGCAACTAGAGCTCATTGTGAAGTCAATCTCACAAAACGGATGGCGCTTAAAGCAGAGACAAACTTCGAACTTTGATTTGATAAGGTTTAGCAGCCAATGTAATTTAGTCATTGCAGCTCTTGCTGAATGGAAGGGATTTCGTTGGTCTCTTTATCGAGTATGCCAAATTATATCCCTCAGATTTCCTGCTAATTTCTTTTCAGCTGGCTTAAACGTCCCGGCCTTAAAAAAGTAAAAAAAGAATGACAGAGTGGAGAGAGAGGTATTTGGAAAGGGCTGCAGCTGCAGACAACGTGTAACGACAGGTATCAGGGAGGCACTGTTCTATCTTGCCTACAGAGATCCTGAGTGATCGGACTCTGAAGTTCGTCAGTGCTTTTTTTTTTTTTTTAACTTAGAAAAAAAAAAAAACCCGCAACTTGATGATAATGCGATCTGTCCGACAGGTTCAACGGTTGGGTCGGTTCGTTCTTGGAGTGCGTGATTTCTATATGCTACCCTGAGTGCGTCCCCTCCAAATGGACGCCCGGTTTCACTAAAAGCCCTCGGTTGCTACCTTTATAAGCTCTTTTGTGTGCCTTTGTCGATCTGTACGCGCGCCTTCCTTCCATTGCTGTTGCACGCAACTCCCTTTGATATTTTCTTCGAACAACAATAGCAACAATAAACAGATCCAGGCAATTCCGGGCTTTGAAACGAGTGCAAGTTTACCCCCCTGACGTTCTTTTCAAAGGCGCGTGCGTAGCAGCGCGAGCTGTGGGGCTTTTGAAAAAGGCTTTCGAGAGTAAAAGGCTACAGTAAAAGTGCAACTCGAGGTCCTGCAATCCCTCTTCAGAGCCCCGTTCGCTGCCTGTCGACGTTTGCTCAAGGAGCCGGCTGTGGTGCCTGACGTCGACGAAACCGCGATAGAACGGCCTCTTCAGCGAACGCCGCTTTTTTTCCTCGGCCGCCCGCGTGAGAGAGCGGCTGACACTGCGTGGACCACGTTGACGCCGCCGCAATTGCGGAACACTCGTCACAGCTGAGGCGTATTCTTCGCGGACCCAGGGACCATAAATTCTGTGCTCGCCGCATTCCCTGGAGCAAACTGGGCGGCAGAAAATATCGGCGCTGTGCGTCCAGCGTTCAGCCTCGCGGTTCCCCCTTGGGTGCGCTGTGTGCACCCCCACCCTCCCCCCTCCCCCCAACCGCGCTTTGTCGCAGAGCGCGATGTATGCGTGGCTCCAAGGAATAAAAAATCAAATCTCCCTTCTTAAGAAAAAGATGGTTAAAACGCGAAACTTTCTCGACGCAAACTGAGTCAAATCAAATTCTAGAACCCACACTCCCGAAGCTTCCGAAATCCGAAATTTAAACTGGTAGCGTCAAATGCCAAAGTCCACTTCAATTCAGCCGAATTCCAAAGCCAAAGCCCGCGCAACAAGCACAAAAAAAAAAAAAAAATGCTGGGCGACCGGAACGCTATGATGGAACGTTCATCATCAGCAGCGATTTTATTATTATGCGAATGTGTCTTCCAGTGCTCTACCGTGCCGTGTTTTGTGCATAAAGACCCCCCTTGCCTACGTGACTGGTATGAATGATCACTAGAAACCTTGGTCTGGACCCCAGCAATTACCTAACTGCCCTGTGAAGAAGATCTACACGTCATGATCACCCGGAAAAGTTCACGCCATATTTCGCTCGCATAGACCTATTCAAGTTTTCTTTTTGTCCCCAGACGATAAATGATTGGAACGTTGATATTCAATCCTATAGTGTCAACCCACTTACTTGGTGTTCCCATGTTTATTATGTATTTTTGTTTTTATTTTCTTGTTTTTTATTTGTTTGCGAGTTCTTATTGTTAAGCGCATGTCCTGCTTGGACCTATGAACAGCCTGCAGTATGTTATAAATAAATAAATAAATAAATAAATAAATAAATAAATAAATAAATAAATAAATAAATAAATAAATCATGTGCCTTTGTGGAAACCAACTGTATAAAGGTGGCTTACCTGCAGTGCGTTTTGACGTAACTACATCGCCAACAGTGACGTATCAACAGCTTCGCTTCACACACGCACGCGCGCACGCACGCACGCGCGCACGCACGCACGCACGCGCGCGCGCGCGCGCGCGCGCGCTGATCGGCATAGCCCCAGTCTCCGCAAAAGGCCACTATGGCCAGGGAGCAGAAACACGCGCCGTTGTTCTTCCTCGGGAGGTATTCTTGGGAGAAGTAAGGTCCCTACAATTACTAAGGTAGCGCCAACTGTCCCTCCTTCTCCGCTGCCCTCCTCTTTTTTCTCTTCCCTCACCCGCGGCGCCGCGGTCCCTTTAAAGGAGCCATGAAGAGAAAACAAAAGTTTGTTTTATTCGAAAGATTAGGTGTTTCATAGTACCCCAAGCGCTTTCCCGGAAGCAAATGATGCTTTATTCACTGAGAAATAAGGCAATTTAAGCCAAAATTTTAAATCTCCCGCTATAATTGCACATTCCGTGACGTGAACCATGGCGTCATACGAGCCGGTCCATGAAACAGATACTTAGTATGTCGACTCCATATAGCACCCACACGCGGGAGTCGACCGAGACGGCGGCCATTTTAAAAATACTAGTAAAACCTAGTGCACCCGCAGCCCTAGTCATGGAATCGCCTGATCCGGAGAACAAAACTCTCGCCGAGGAGCTCGGGCTTGCATTTAACAACCTCACACCACTTGAACGCTCAATGCTTCTAAGTGCACGAGCGGCAAGAGTTGTGGGATACGCGGTGGACGGGAAAGCGACCATTCCGCGATAGCCACACAAGACGAACGCCCTGCCGTCGGCACCGCTGCCTCGTCAGCCCCGTCGCGACGGACGAATACAGACTGGTATGTATGTGCCGTATTTTTATTACGGTTAATAATAGTTTTCAGTAGCAGTATCGCTTATGCCAGTTGGCCGGTGTCGTGTATGGAAAGCCGTTCGCGCGAGCTCTCTGCTTCGACCAGAAAGATACGAGCGTCAATGCGCGGTGTTTACGGCATTTTTTTCCCTTAAAGTCAGAGCGCTTTGACCATTTGACGAAGTCGGCGACGAGCGCCAGCATGTCCCAGGAGTGAGCTAACGTAAGGGTCCCTGCCGTAATCACTTCCTCGGAAATGAAGCGAGCACACTCGTACTTCCTTTAGCTCTCGTTCTCCTCCGTTTGCAAAGTTCACAAAACGTAGCCACTTGCTTCGCCGAGGTTCGTCGTTGGGCAGCACATGAAAGGAGATCTCGACACCGGGGATGTCGCACTCCCTCGACGATTTGCCCGTACTACATGGGCATTTCAAAACGTAGTAACGAAATTTCATTGTAAAGTACTCGAACAAACTAAAGTTTTCAGTGGTTGTAAACTGGAAACGAGCTCCTAACAATAGCAGCAAGCCAACACCATTCCGAAACTGCGACGACTGTCACTATCTCGTCGCTGCTTGCTGTTCCTTACTCCCCTCGTTTCTATTTTTACCTTTGCTGGTTGGCGATATGACGGCCAACCTCCTGTGAAGGGATTACGATACCAAGCAAGGTCGCGGCTGTGCGTGCTGGGACGGTTCGTTGGCCCCTAAGAGCCTCGAACCCGAAAATTCGTCTGCGCGACGGCGAGATGTCGAGCTCGGCCGGCGGTAGTTTCGTGCGCATTGGCGCACACGCTTGCGAGTTCGTTCGGAACTTCAACCGTTTACTCCACCGTTCTTTGTTATAAAAAGAATGTGCAGTATGTTTCACGGGCATTTAGCTCGCTATGCAAACTGTAAGCCCTGCCTAACATGCGTTTGCTTTTGCCGGCCTCCGCCAATCGCAGAGCATTCTCGAGTGACATCATAGGTTCTGTTGCGGAAAATGAGCTGGTGGGTCGCATGGTCATTTCCTTTTTTCCTAATTATGTAGCTTATTTGAGCGAAGTTTGCGTTATAAGTGGTGTCGTTATGGTTCTAACGAGGCAATCTTTCGAATGAACCAAACTTGTGTTTTCTCTTCATGGCTCCTTTAACTCCGCGGCGGGGCCGCCATTTTTGTTGGCTTCCTCAGAGCAGACGCCCTCGCAACGCTTCGGGCCGCTCGCTGCAGTTTTTCGTGCAGTTTGCTCTTGTTTTCGCGCCGCAATCGCTCTTTGGTAGAATTAATAGTATTTCTAGAGCCCTGTTTTACCAACACGCGTTAAGTGAGGCTGTTTTGTTGTATATTTTTGTCTAGAAGGGGATATTTGCGGGGTGGATGCCGCGGGCACATTCGGACAGCGCGGTGTTTGTTTACGTGTGCTGGAGGCTCAGGATAGTTCGTCAACGCGAAAGAATCGAACGTGGACGTTTCAAATTGCTCTGTTACAGTAATTCCGTTCTTGCATTTGCGTGATTAAGTTGTGGTCGTGCAAACGCTGCACAGAGGGCTTGCGCATGGTTCGCGGTGACCTTGGTTCGCGGCAGTTCGAGCGCTGCGCTGGCTTTTTTGCGTTCGCGTTTTTTGCGTTAGTTGTAGATCATTAGGCAGCGATCAGTATGCGTCCCGCATTAGCTACTGACATTCATGCCGCCTTTATTCCGTGCACTTTCCTGTGCTTTGACGCTGTTGCAAAATATTTGTCGCCTTCACGTCGTTATAGGCTGCTGTCAAGGTCGAAGTTCTCGCATCTCCTCGTTGGCCTCGCTCAAGACGGCTGTACTTTTGGCAGTGCGTCCATGGCATAGCAATGTTCATGCGATTGGCGTTCACAATTACTTCGAGTAAGGCCCTGTCGGGCATATCTGGAACAGGCTCGCACAAAGAACGCGCAGTTAAAGATGCGCTCAGCTTACAATTAGCTGTAGTGCCCAATTCTATAATAACTACCGTATTCCAAGGCCAGAAGCGCGCTAACAAGCGCAATTGTGAATCCTTTTTATGCTGTACAGCTAACATTGATTCATGTGTGGGCTTTGATAAGTTACAGCTTGCTACAGCCGAGCTAGCCGCGACTGCACTGACCTTATTCGAGCAGCCGAAGGCACAACTCGGCATCGCGAAGCTACATAAAGTGACGCCGACGCAACACTTGTTTGAAACGAGCAGCTGACTCCTCGGTTGTTTTCGGTTGTTATACGCTGGCGGCTTCGATAAGGCCTGCTCCGAGGCAGCTGAGCCTAAAATGGCGAATTTAAATGGACAGTGGCGGCGAAGAGAAGAAAAAACAAACAACGCCGGGACGAGGTACTACGTCACTGGCCGTTCGCCAATGGCGCGCGGCGTTCGCCGGCGAAAAAGAAAATGGCAAAAAACGAAGGAGGAAAGGAGCGCGGGCGAGGGCGAAAGGCGGTGAGATCTAAAGATGGCGCTACCTTAGTGATTTCAGGGACCTTAGGGAGAAGGGCAGTGCCGCGCCACCTGCCGCTATACTTTAAAAAATAACGTCTTTACCGACTCCGCTCCAAAAAGGGCTCGTTCCTCCTTTGCAGTGCGAAGTGCTATCGTTACATTGGGCAACTTCACTGGTAAGGGCGGGGGGAAGTGAGCGCGTTCATGCTGTCCTGCACGATCGTTTCAGCGCACGGCACACGACTGGAAATGCGCACACCGAAAGGAAAACACACGCTGCTCCATACAGCGCGAGTCGCGCGTAGACGACAGCAGTGGCGCAGATTTATTCCTTTTCTCCACAACCAGCGAAGGCCCGCACCAAAAGTGAAGCCATGCGAATCCCTGGTGAAGAATAACGAGTCCGCTCGCGCTCACTCGGCGGTAATTTGTACGCATTTGTCGCAAGTTTTCTGGAATGATTCCGGCTTGCCTTCCGATTACCACCAACCAGCTCCCATCTAGTGACGAACGAATGTCCCATTTCTGAGCTCTACTGAAAGCTCTCGAGCACGACACGAAACGTCACGTGCCACCATCACGAAACGCTTCCTGTGAACGCTTGCAGGCAGCTCGGAGTTACGAGCGAGAAAAACATGCGGTTAAAGAGAAAATGCGCTGTTGCTGCTTTCCGACACAGAGTCTTGGCAGAGGCGGGCTCCAGGACGTGGACGAAACAGTGGTAAGTGAAAGAACAAAAATACGAAAGGGCAAAATAGAGTTGGCAGGCCTGTGCTTCGTTCCCGCCAGTCTGGGCAACACTGCACGACGCTCCGGCTGCGAACTAGTGGCGTCCCTACTGTGCGAGGCACGGTTCCACTGCACTGTTCACGAATGTTCAAGGAACGCAATGAGCAGCGAGATCACGATTCCGGGCCGCGTAAAGTACAGCAGTGCTTGGCATTTCTACGCTGGTTTTTAACATCCGTCTTCCATTTAGGCCAGTACTCGCAAACGTTTCTGGAAGCCGAAAAGAAATCTTCGTTCTTTTTTCGACAATGACTGTTCTCGGGACGAGCCGAATGAAAACAACGATCGGCGAGGCATGCGAAGTACTTCCGCAGACAACCTGCACACCGTCCCGCACAGTCGCGGGAGTTTTCGCACCAGGCATCGTTTTTATTTTTCTCTCTGTTTTTGTATGACTCAGCCACCGCGTGGGAGCAGTGTTTTTTTTTTTTTTTTTTGAAAACAACGATGTCCACAGCTGCGGTTGCTTTGGGCACCCTCTCTTCATGCCCGGTTTCCCTATCCGCACCCGGATGTCGGTACTGCATTACACCGCTCGTTCATTCGGCGTTGTACGCGCAGCCTTAGTCCAATCAAATTTGCTAAGCTCGGGGTGATCCAGTGTTAGTAGTGAGAGCGGATCGCTCTCGGAGATGTCCTAGAATCGAATTAGGCATACAGTAGCCGAACACTATCTTCGTCACGTTCAACGTCTCCAGTGAATCAGAGCAGGCACCAAATCCCGGAGCCGCCAATAGCTGCTCTCCAATTCCAACCCGAAGCGATCGGAGGAGCAAGCCGGCGGAGGCTGTGCACGCAAACGCTTTGGTACGCACGTGCGTTTCGCGGCCCGTTTCCTGCCAGCCTTCTGCGTCTATTTTCGCATCCATCGCTCAGGCCGCGCGTCTCACTCCTTCAACCTAACCAAGCTACCTTCTTGCCTTGCCCGCGTTCTGGCGTCGAACTCGGCTGAGGCGGCCTCAGCACGCCCACCACCGTTGCAGGGGGAGGCATGAAGGATTACACTCTGAACAGGAAACGGAGAGCGCGCGTTAGGAAGGGAAAGCTTCCGGGGGGACGAGCGATAGCGGAGGGATACCTTGGAGCGACAAATTTCGTTTACGAACAGGGGGACTATACGCGGACAACAGTCAGAACTAACAAGAGCAGTAACTAGGTTGGGCGTCGATATCCTACGTCTGTTCGACAGAAAAGAGCAGAAGGAATGTGCAGATTATGTGATTAACGTGCGAGTTTGGGCGAGTTGGTACTCCATTGAATTAATGCTTACAGCGCGAACAATTAGATGAAGGACGAAGAGAATGGCTACATGGAACAGGTTATCTGCCTTGTTTACCGGCCAGAAGGATGGCCGATATGCAGTCTGTTTGCACATTGTGAGCTAATTTGGGCTCTGAGCTTCCCGCGAATGCGATATCTTTCCTAGAAGCTTTAATATTGTTGTAATTGAATACAAAATTTGTCACGTGCTTACGTCTGTGGAATCGTAAGCGTTTTAGTACTATTATTATTAGTCTTTCTTGTTCTCGTTATTCTTATTAATATTTAATAATTTATTTATTTAATTTACACTTTTTGATTTAATAATTTAATAAAATTATTACATTATTTTCTGTAAAATCTGTCGCCTCCTTTCAGCTGTAAATGCGACAAGGTAAGTATCCGAAATACGAGACCCACTTTAGGTCCGAAAGGCCTTCGGATAAAAATAGGGAATTCGAGAAAAATTCACAGGTGTCAAAAATTCCCCCCGCCCCCCATCATCTCACCCCTGGGCTAAACAGAGCACACGAGGCTTCCAGCGGTGGGTGGAGCAGTACTAGTGCGCAGCAGCACTGTCGTGTCGGCGTTTTAACCGCTGTTGTATCGGTGCAGGCATGTTTTTCAACCACTGGCGTCGCCGCGCGCCAAATCAGTCGGAGAAAGGAAGTCGACAAAAACCGGCCGCGTATCTGCTCATGATTAGGAGAAGACAGCGCGGTTTACACACGGACACAGGGGAGAGTACTTGACACACACGAGCGCTGAACCTGTTTTTACACACGGACACAGGGGAGAGTACTTGACACACACGAGCGCTGAACCTGTTGGTAAGCCAATGAAGATTTTCCGCCTTCCACTGCTGGCGCCATCTACTGGAACGTTTCGCTACTGTTGGACTTTTTGAGATGCCGCCAGGTGGCGCTTTCTGTGTTTTTGAGTGTTTGTGGTTAGCCTTTGCGGACATTAAGGCGGCTTTTGATAATGTAGACAGGGAGCGGCTGTGGAGTATCATGGTGGACGAGGGAGTGGGGGCAGAATTCAGTACCTTACTCAGGGAGCTATACCGGGAGAACCAAGTGCAAATAGTGTGGGAGGGGATAATATACAATAGGCCTGTACACACATACAAGGGTTTGAAACAAGGATGTCCTCTTTCTCCACTGCTGTTCATGATCTACATTGCGGGTTTAGAAATGAAGTTAGAGGGCAGTAGGCTGGGATTCGATGTATCATACATTAAAAACGGACAGGTGGTGGAACAGCGAATTCCAGGATTAATGTATGCAGACGACATATTGTTGATGGGGGATGAGCGGATAGGTATGCAGGGCCTGATGGATCTATGCGGGGAGGAAGCGACGCATCTTGGGCTATTCTTTTAGCAAATAAAAATCAGAGATCATGGTTTCCAACGACGACACGGAGCACAAATCGGTATCAGTTCAACAAGTAGAAGTACCACGGACAAAGGAGTATAAATATTTAGGAGTATGGCTTAACGACGGCGCATATTACACGCATGTGCATGAGGCTTACCTCAAAACAAAAGGAAGACGGAACGCGGCTATAATGAAACATAGAGCATGTGGGGCTACAACAAATACGAGGTGGTAAGGAGAGTCTGGAAGGGAGTCATGGTACCATTATTGGCTCTCGGAAATTCGGTTCTGTGCATGAAACCAGAGACCCAAGCGGGCCTGGAGGTAAATCAGAGAGGGCGGTAGGTAGGCTGGCCCTCGCGGCCCATAGCAAAACTGCGAATGAAGCGCTACAGGGGGATATGGGCTGGTCGTCCTTTGAGGCAAGGGAGGCGCAGAGCAAGATAAAATTTGAGGAGAGACTGCGTGACATGGAGGAGGAAAAATGGGACCCGAGAGTGTTTAGGTGCCTGTATATGAGGAGCATGGACACGCGGTGGCGACGGAAGACCAGACAGCTGACCAAGCGGTACGGAAATTCAATAGGGGAAGGTGGGGTATACACAACAGTTAAAAAGCAGGTAAAAGTAGCAGAGACGACGAATTGGGTGCAGAGAATGAAAGGGGAAAAAACCGTGGAGACCTATAGAACACAGAAACTAGAAATCAGGAAGGAAGGTTTCTATGGCAACGCGCGAGGCAGGGCATTGCTTTTTGAAGCATGGGCATACACGGGCATACACGGCTAACTACAGGCAACCGGACGAAACTTGTGTATGGTGCGGCAGGGATCGGGAAACTGTGGGGCATATTGTCGTAGACTGCACAGAGATACTACCGCGACGGGGCGATGGGGAAGCGACGTTGACGGAGGCTTTGGGATTTGGTGTGATGGGGAGCCTCAACTTCAGGGCCATAGAGGTGACGAAGAGGCGGCTGGAGTGGTGGTGGAAGAAAAGTAGGGAAGAGAGTGGCACATAGGATGAGTAATATACCGAAATAGAATCACAAGGGGGGAGGTAAACAGGAGTGCAAGGGCAGGAAGGGGGGGGGGGGGGAGGGAAGCGATGGGAGTTTAAAACCGGGGGGGGGGAGGGGGATAACCTATTAGGTTAGTTAAGGGTAGGGCAAATAAGTAGAATAGCACAGGCAAGTCGGTTGGTGGCAACCGACGTCCCTATACAAAGGGAGGGCATCTAATCATCATCATCATCATTATCAGGTGAAAACATTATTTTAAATGCGTATTTCTAAATTTCTATCGCAAGGATCAAGCAGCCATAAATCTTTAATTAAAACAACATTCCCGGTACTACTTATGTATTGATGTTTTGCCTCATATATGCCCAAATTTTTTCTTTTCCGACTAAAGTATGTGCGCGGCCCCGCTCCTATCCCCTCTTTTTCGCCTGCCCTCTCTTCCATTCCCTGAACACCACTTCCCCAATGTCGAGTAGCGATCCGGGCTCTAAGCCTGCATAACCTCTCTCGGCCTTTCCGTTTGTTTTAAGTGCGAATGCACTTCTTAAGCGAGCCTGAATCGTCCGCCGCCGTCGTCCGCATAGCAACAGCTGCAGGTGCGCGCGCTCCTCGTCTTCCCTAGCAACGGGGGGAGATGGGCGCGCGCTACTCTCCTCCTCCTCTCTCCGCTCAGTGACTGCGGGTGTTGGGCGCCTCCTCTCCACTTCGGGCGGGAGAGCTCTCGCTCGCGTCGCGGGCGCTCCGCATTCCGACGCATGAGGGCGCTCGTGTAGCCCTCGCCGTAACGGCGGGCGCTACTCTCCTCCTCCTCTCTCCGCTCAGTGACTGCGGGTGTTGGGCGCCTCCTCTCCACTTCGGGCGGGAGAGCTCTCGCTCGCGTAGCAACCGTGCATTCGCACTTACACACTCTCCCCCTCGGGGAAGTGCGAGGGAATTTTTTCTCCTCCTCCTCTTCGGTGAACAACAATTTCGACAAGTAATAACATCGCCACCAGATTTACTAGTTTGAAAATGCTCATTTATTTATTTATTACAGCATCTTGTATGGGAGTGTCCCGGAGTTGAGGCTATTCGCGCGTGCCATCGCCACCAAGTTCCGACGTACGAGTACTGGATCTCGCCACCACAGCACACGAACGCAGCCCGAGTCCTGCGTTCCCTTTTTAATTTTAACCCCTCCTTTTCCGCCCTACCATTCTTATAGGCCTCTGAGCCAGCCCTTTCCCTAATAAAGTTACATTTATTTATTTATTTATACTCTCACCCCATTTATGGGCTATTATAGGAGTGAAAGGTGACAATGCACTATGGTAACAGGAAGAAAAAGTACATTTTCGGAAATGCAAACACGAAGTACTATTGGGAAATGCAACATGAAGGCAACTAACTAACATGCGTTACAAATACAAGTGATGACATAACAATGTCATCACCTGTGTTTGTATCGCGCGTTACAGTTAGATGACTTTTACAGTTACAGTTAGCTGACTTTTGGACAGGTCATTCAGCGCGTATGTTTGTGCTTTTGACAATTTCAAGAAATTCGTTCATACATGACGTCCTTACTTTGGTGTCTGATGAAATATTACATTGTTTTAAAACTGTATAGAAAACTGTCATTGCGAGTAGTCAGAGGCGGGATGTTACATGCTGTGACAATTGCGAAAATACTAGCTGTCGGGAGATGTGTGAAAATAGTCATGTTTATTCATTTTAACATCGCCATGAATAATAGGAAAAAGAAAATTCCGTCGGTCACATTCAGTCCTTAGTTCTAGAGAAGGAAGTTCAGCGAGTTCACATAATTGGGTGGAGGAATGGGAGCGACGATATTTGTTAAAAGTAAATCTTGCCGCAAGCCGTTCGATCTTGTCTAGTATGGAGTGACTTCCTGAAATTTGCGGGTCCCACACAATTTTAGTATATTCGATAATTGATCATATTAAAGATTTGTACGCTAAAGATTTCACCTCAGTGGTAGCATTATACCCATTTCGTGGAAGTGAGCACAAAGCTTTTCTGGCCTTACTACATACGTGATATACATGTTCATTCCAACGCAGATCCGATGTAACTTCAAACCCAAGTACGTAATTGTTGATACTCTTTTCAAGGGCACTTCAATTCAATAAGCATAATCAATAACACTTCGTTTTCTAGTGATAGACATGTACACCGTTTTTTGAGTGTTCAAAACCATTTGCGAGCTGTCACACCAGTTTTTTTTTTTAATTTTAGGCAAACTGACATTCAATTCGATCTGGTCGGCAGGCATTTCAATACGGTTGTACAATACGCAGTCATCTGCGAACAGTTTGAGGGGAACAGTAATGTCATGCGGCATGTCATTAATTAACAACAGAAATAACAGGGGGCCTTAAACACTTCCCTGGAGTACACCAGACTCCACTCGCGAGAACGAAGATATTAAGCCTTCATATATACGACAAATAGCTCTCTATGGCTAAGGTATGACGAAAACCATTCGGATAACTAGGGGTTTCTAAATAAAGTATAATTTTTAATGGCAATTAAGGGTGCGATACCTTATGGAAAGCCTTGGCAAGGTCCAGAAATATTATGCCTGTTTGACCTCGAATATTTATGGTGTTGCGAGAGATCATGGATAGTTTCAATTAGTTGAGTTAGTGTAGATAGTCCCTGATGGAACCCATGTTGGCGTTTGTTTAGAATATGGTAATCGCTAAGATA
Organism: Haemaphysalis longicornis; assembly: GCF_048455015.1. Taxonomy (NCBI): domain Eukaryota; kingdom Metazoa; phylum Arthropoda; class Arachnida; order Ixodida; family Ixodidae; genus Haemaphysalis; species Haemaphysalis longicornis. The sequence continues at coordinate 5,225,844 of NW_027526422.1, read as the reverse complement.
ATGTAATAGTTGCTTAGAGATTATATGTTCAAGTAATTTCGAAACACTGCTAGTGACGGAGATCGGCCTATAATTTGTAGCGTCTGATATGGTGCCACTTTTATGAATTTGAATAATTTTAGCACGCTTCCATGCTCATGGAAAACAACATTCATTAATAGAAGCCTGAAAAATTACAGTTAAGAATTTAGAAACCCACTCTGCATATCTTAAAAAAATTATTAGGAATTCCGTCAGGTCCGGTACTTTTATTAGTATATTTATGTTGAGCAAAAGGTTAAGCACGCACTGCTCGTCAATCTTTATATCATCAAACTTATATATTATTCTTTATATCATCAAATTTTGCTCATATAAACGTCTCGTTCAAGTCTACTTCTGCATTATGGTCTCGCGGCTGAATCGAGTGACAGACAGACCAAAACTTTCGGGTTTAACCAGCCCAAGAAAGAGCATCGTCTTTAAAACGCTTTATCTCAGGTGTGGCACTGAAGGCGACCTTCGACCATTTATTACTTCATTGCCCTGGTTCCGGAGACCATTCCACCCATTCTGAAAAAAAGAAAATTGGAACCGTGGCTTTACGCATACAGCCAGGTTCGAGACACGCAGTAACGTGGGGAGTTTCGAAGTGGGAATATCCACCGTGAGCGGATATTTACGCGCAACTCAAGAAGAATTACCAGCCAATGTACCTTCATACAAAGACGTTCTCACGTACTTTTTCCTTTCCCGCCCAATAATCAAGAGGAGTAGTCTTTTCGGGCTCCAGAAATGAGAGCGATTGATGATGCAGATACGCGCCACTCCATGCGAATCTCGCCGGGGGCAAAAAAATCAGCGCACGTCGCCTTCCTCGGGGCCGCTGATTAGCGACTCTCTCTCTCCCTCAGCGTCGGCGGCGCTTTTGGGGAAGCCCCGTTGACCGCAGCCGCCCGGTCGTGGTTCGCTGATCCGCTAACCTTGATTCCTCGGCCCCTTTGGCATTCGCCACACTGGTTGTTTGGCGCGCCGCGGAACTCGTGGGCGTACGCGATTATGTGCTGGCCTTGGGTTGTCATAGAAACCGCTCTCCGAACGCTGTTCGCTTCTCTCCTCACTGCGTTCCGCGCTTTCTTGCGGAGCTTCTTTTCGCGCGGCAGATGCGCCGGTCTACGGGAGAGGGCGGTGGTCCGCTACGCAGCCCACCAGCGGCCGAATCTCTGCAGCCGAGGCGAACTCGTAGGGGAGGCTTCGTCGTTCGCTGCGCGCACGATCGACCTCCGCTGCATCCGGCCTGTGTCGTGAACGAGAGTCCCGAACCGAGGAAAAGGGAAAGCCGCGAGGGCGGAGAGGAGGGCAGACCGATCAAAACAAGAGAATTGTGCGCCACAGCAAGCGCTGCACCTTTCAGGGCTAATTACGAAAACACACGAAAAATTACGAAATCCCCGACGTTCTAGCCACTTGTGCAGGCCTCTGAGGGGTATTAGGATAAGTCGCTTCGTTTCTGCGGGGAGAGACGCATATAACTTTTTTTTTTGCATTTCACGCCAATTACTTTCGGAGACGGGTTAACCGCAGCAAACAGTGGAGCTGCAATAAATGTCTACGGCCTATAATATGCTAGCGTTCTTTTAGTTTCCATTATTGCTGCACAATCATGGGGAGACTACACTGCTGCCACCGATCATCTTCCCGTCTATCACCAAAGAATGCTTCTGGGGGTTCCCTTGTAGCTGGACGGGAGACACGCACGATTTGTCAGCGAGCGTGGGCTATAAAGGGAACAAAGACGGGCCAGCGGGCGTTCTTTTTTTACCGCGCAGTGTTGTGGTTAGAGGCCGCGTGGCGCGTTGGCTCCGTGTCAATTTGCAGCAGCTACGCGGCCTGCTGCTCACTGCGTGCACGGGGCGCGACCATTGATGCGCGGTTCCGGAAGTGCGTAAATCCCGCTGCTGTGCCGCGAGGAGGTCGTCCACGAAATGAGCGCCATTCCCTCGAGTGCAGTCACTCGTTCGGCCAAGGTGTTTGCTATCGGAGCTCCTCGCGGCCTCGGGTACGGGGTTCGCAGTGATGGGGGTTTCCAATAGCACACCCGGCTTCGTTGCACGCATCTTTCCTCGCCCTGACATTTCATTGTTCATCGCCGTGCGCCAGGCTTGCTGACTTGCCCAGGTCGCACCGATAAGACGATCACAGATCCACTTATTTTAATGCGCAAGCATTCTTGGCATCCCGAGCGAAGATCGGCCTGTCGCGTAAGACTCCGCTAAGTTGCACAAAGTCACGCTTTTAATAAAAACTTCGTTAGCCAACTACTTACATTGTCCCTGAAATCTAGCAGTGCATTCGTGTGCAGTAGAGCCACTAAATAAGCTACGCTTAAGAGTAACGACACTAATCCACGGCGACAGCCATTTGGTGACTGACGACAGGGTGGCCAGCTTTATGCCCCCTATTGCAGCTGACATTGGCGGGCGGAATTACTTCGGGCGGCGTTCGGCAACCATGACAGCTGTGTTTGCTTTTGGAACATTTAGAGACAGCGCGCCAATGCGATAGGGTCAGACTGGGCTGCGCTAGCGTGGCTCTAGTAGCTCTAGATTACGCTAGAGCCACTAATTAAGCTACGCCTTTTGAGTGGCTATAGGTTACGCTAGGCCACTGTCGTTATTTCGCAGCGGGAAGCGATGCAGGCGTTTTCCACCTTCCCGCCGGTTGAAACAGCCCAGTACAGAGCAGCACGGCATCGCTACTGTGTTCAGGGGCTTAACAACTCACTCTCAACGTGTCGTACAGCCACACTGCGCTCCGGAAATCACGACCTATCGAAGAGCGCGCGCGCGGCAACACAGAGGCATCAAACTGTCAACGCCCATGGGCCTTCCGGGGTAAACAAATGTCACGTGACGTGGTTCGACCAATGGCCGCTGTCGGTGGCATGTAACAATGAGAGAAAAGAGTGCCGATACCCTGAAACCTGATCTAGTGGTTCTGGTGTGCAGTAGCAGCAGCAGTCTCGATCCCGAGCCGTTCTTCCGTGTGGCTGAGGGAAGGGTGGGCGGGGCGTATCGGGGGAGAGAGGGGCGCAAATGCGTGGTGATCGCGTGGTCGCCCAAAAGGCTGTCGCGAGCTGACCTGGCTCTGCGGGAGGCAACGGGTGCTCGGGCTGCTGGGTGAGCCGCCTCGTTGCCTCTAGACCCAGTGGGCGCAGGAGTTCTACTTGAGTGGTGGGAGAATTTCGCAGAAGGAGTTTTGGGGCCAGGGGTGATGTGGAATCCGCAGCGAAATTTCAGATGGACGTTTTCGAATCGGGTAATATGAATTTATGGGTTGGCCAGTGGGACATGGTGTTTCAGGGACGTATTTAACAAAAGGCTTTAGGGCATTCCCATTTTCATATATTTCCCCTCGCAAAGTCTTTCCAGTAGTAAGTCTCTGTACAGAACTGAAGACTGCTTTAAAGCGGCCCAGTGTATGGCGGAGAGGCTGGAAAGAATGCGTGTGCGTACGCATTATCCGACACATGCCGCAAGGGAGTTCCCAAAGATATTTAGAAGGGTGGCTTCGACTGTTCCTAGATGCTACATGGTGGTGTAGAAACTCACCAGGAAATTTCGCATACACATTTTGTACCTTGGCATTTCCCCGTGATTCGTTTCTTCCGACGACGCCCACACAGTTGCGACAGACAGTAGGGATCCATGCGCACGTTCAGTGGAACAACTGGCTTCGCCGCAGCAGGTATAGCGCACGAAGGGGTGCTGCTTTTTCTTCTCTGTGCTTTTTTGTTTTTTCGCTTGCGAGTGAATGCGCACACCAACCTCTGCAGTTCCCCGTTTTCCGTTCTTGAAGCGTATAGTTCCTTGATTCGATCCGATAGCTGTTCTCCTTGTTAGCTTCGATCACTGAAATGGCAGAGCCATCCCCCCCTTTCCAACGGCAACGAAAGCATTACTTCCACCCACAATTGCCCAACGTCATGTCTATGGCACTACTTAACGTTAATTACTCGAGCAGTTACACCCCATTAGAGTGGGGTCACTGCGTAATAATAATACACACTCGACAGCTTGCCGTCTCGATAGCTGAGGGCGCGTTCGCCGAGTGCGTACCGTACAGCAGCCGTCAAGTGAGAGACGCACGCACGGCGGCAGCCACGTACATGGGCTGCGTGTCGCAGCAGGCGGGGACGCAGGGCGTGATGGGAATTTGGTCGGGGGCCCCAGACAAGCGGTGCCCACCGCACAGCCTACACTGCCGCGGCCCCTTGGTCGCTTCGGCCGTGTTCTTGGCTGGCGGGCAGGCCGGCGCGTGTTATGCGTGCTCCGACGCCGTTAACGGTCCGCAAGACCCAATAGCCGGGCAAATCGGTCCGACGCCTATTAATCTCGGGGCGCCAGCAGCACTCTCTCTCTCTCTCGCTCTCTCCCCCTCTGCCTGCCTGCCGGGATATATTAAGGCTTTCGCCGGCCATTACCAAGATGAGGGCTTTTCCTCCCTTTTTTTAGACCCGCTGTCTTTTTATAGGGCCAAGCATCGCCCAAGGACCGGCTCCCCTCTCTTGCTTCGTCCCGCGCAGGTGTGCGTGGCCTTCGCCCCGTGCATAGATTGACAGGGCCACGGCGGCCAGCGATCGTCAAATCTCCGAAAGTCGGCATTAACCCACACCGGGACGAGAGCACGAACGCTTACGCAGGGCCTTACTCCGATTGCTATTAAACGGCCAGTTTTTACTGTTTCAGGGTTGTTGATATAGCTAAAGAATAAAAAAAGACGAATTGCTTCAAGCCTGAAACTTGAAAGGATGAGGCACACTCCTGCTTCTTATTAAAAGAATAGATCTCTCTCTCTCTCTCTCTCTCTCTCTCTCTCTCTATATATATATATATATATATATATATATATATATATATATATATATATATATATATATATATATATATATATATATATATATATATATATCTATCTATCTATCTATCTATCTATCTCTCTCTCTCTCTCTCTCTCTCTCTCTCTCTCTCTCTCTCTCTCTCTCTCTCTCTCTCTCTCTCTCTCTCTCTCTCTCTCTCTCTCTCTGCTTCTGAATTGTGTAGTGTAAACCCACGCAGTCATTTGTCTGTAATCGCAGAAGGGCTTGCTGAAGGGCATGAAGATAAATCGCAAATCCTAGAAAACAGCGCAGACGACAGGACTAAGTAACAAAACACACAACACAGGGGCTGACGAACAAATGAGCGCGTTGTAACGCGACACAAAAGAGCGAAGAAAAGAGCGAAACAAAATTTGGCATAATGCAGAGACGGGAACAACTTTTCATCCGCCGCGTGACGATTCATCCACAGGTAGTCAAGTCAGGTACGCAATCTCCTTATGGAGAAGCGCAACGCACGGTTCAGTAAAACACGTGCTCCTTTTCCTGTTGATATCAGAAGCTTCGAAAATTTCCCCCTCTCTTCGGACAGGGCACGCCGTGAGGGTGGCAGGGCCAGCCGCAGGAGGCGCAGTGCGCTGACAGCGTGCTGCCTTCGACGACGACCAGGAATTGTTCGCGTGCGACTCAGCACGTGTTGTACCTATTAGTGTCATTATATATAGTGGCCCACAGCTAGTTATACAGTATAAGTACAGAGCTAGTTATATATAGCATAGCCACAGCTACTGTTATACTAAAACGGTCGCTATATAATTTACGCCATGTACGTTACGAGACTGGAATCGTCTTCCTGCAGGAATTGTATCGATTACTGATAACCATCTTTTTCGCAACGAACACAACTAACTCTGTATGCTAAGGTGAATTTATCTTTGTATAACAAAGAGACTGCATTGTTGTGTTTGTATTGTGAACATTGCAACCACTCCACTCTGCAATGCCTTCTGGCCCTGGGAATAAATAAATAAATAAATAAATAAATAAATAAATAAATAAATAAATAAATAAATAAATAAATAAATAAATAAATAAATAAATAAATAAATAAAAGCACAAGTAAAATAAAGCGCAAGTTTTAAATGTCCTTTCCGTCATCAAAATACCGATTCTCCCACACTTCCCGGTAATCGTAAAATTTAATTTATTCGCGCGCTCTTTGTACGAGCTAACCATGCTTGCAGTTCCTCAAATATCGTCCTGCGGGATAGCTAGTGTGCTGCTACAGCTGACGTCAGTACATCAGCGCGGAAGGCGTTGCAAGGCAAACTGCCCCCCCCCCCCCCCCCTTTTTTTTTTTGCGCCCTTTTATCGCGACAGTTTACATCTGAACCAGTCGATAAATACACCCCGTGGCTACGTGTCCTGGGGCCTCATTTGGCAAGGAATGATCGGACAACGGCTGCAGCTAACTTAGGTGTCTTTTCAACAAGACTTGCTGCATCTTGGAAAGCTCGACGCCTCGTGCTTTACCTCGCCGTAAGTTTATTAGCACTCGTCGTCCATAGCACGCAAAGCATCGCCTTCGTCGAGTCCGACGGATGCTCAGACATCATTCAATTGCCTCAACCCAAACCAGGGTTCTTGCATTCGTAACTCGTAGCGTAGCAAGTGCCTACTCTCATGAGGAACGAGTATGGCACGCTCGGAATCGCAAGGAAGTTCCTTGCAGGGAGCGGAAGTAAACGACCATTAATCTTCCCCAAGGAACCACAGAGACTTAGGCAACTTGGAGCGCCGGAATTGTTCGCATTTGCAAGAACTAGTGCAGGAAACGCGCCCGATACGCGGTCGGTGCAGCTGCGCATGAACCTAATCGATTCTTGTTGCCCTAACAGTGCAAGGGTGCGCACCACGTGCGTAAACTACTGCAGCACCTGAATAAGGGCGCGCTATTCTCGCACAATGGCCTCAACATGCGATCGCATACGAAGTCCTCGTAGTTGCAAGTGAGGTGTAACACGTTGTGCTGCTGGTATCTTCGACCCTCACGCCACTATACGCACGTGGTCTCCTTCAAGTTGTGCTTTGCTTGGTTCAGGACTTCTTGCCCTGTTCAGACGCACGACATCTACGAGTGCATGCACCTATGCATAGACTTATGAGCATGCGCTTATAAGTGCATGCACATGCAACACTTAGTCTGCAGTCTAAGTGTTGTGTGTATTTCTTCGATTCGTGTTAACATGTAGCGGTGTTTACCCTTGCTTCAATAGACATCTTCCCCCGAAAATAGGGAAGCGCATCTGGGGAAAATGGCTCACTCTATCTGCCTCACTAATTCGGCAGCGCCCGCTTAGGTCGCCTGCTTGTGATCACTGCCGAAAGACAGGTGGAATTTTTTCAGGACCCGTCAGCCCATCCTTACACTAAATACGCAACCAATCATCCGGCTATTTTGCGATTTCACCCAGCAACATAGATCTAAGCTTTCCTAAGATAGCGTTTCCATACAGACAGTGGCACTATGTATATTGCATTTGTCGACTGAGAAGAACGAATAATTCAAACGGTTTATTATTCAAATGTTTTAACATGCGGGCAGCTAAATCTTTTCGAAGAAGTGGCGCGCATAGAAAACTAGATGGATACTGAATTATCACTAAAATGTTTTCAATAGCACCCGATTAAACAATCGTACATATTTTCATTTATGCACACAGATTTTTGCAGGCAACATTCACTTTTGTGAGAGCAGGAAAAGCGCTTTTTTCGCACGCCTTTTCTGATATTAAATTGCGGTATAAATTTACATTATTACACTACGAACGTTTTCTACTTCAACACAGTGTAGAAAATGGGTTTTGCGTTTCGAAGAAATTCAACCTTGAAATGGGGCATATATGCGTATTACCATGTTTTCTCTGCTTATTTATCTTTTAAGAAAGAAGGGAAGGTATGTCCCTTTCTACAACCATTTTCGTGCATTTGGCTGGGACAGTTTGTTTATAAGATTGTCGCGAAGCCCCCGTTCAGTTTGCTTTTTCTATTTCGTGGCACCCTTCTTCAGTCGCCAGGCCCTGTTTTTTCTAAGAAAGGCATGCGGCGTGCTTGCTGACCGACCGGAAGACGCGGCTGTTAAGGGGGGGACCATCGGCCCAGCTTGAATTTCTGCCCGGCCGCGGCGTTCCACACTCCCCGTGGCGTGTGCGCCAGTCGCTTTCGGGCTCCGGGTCCTCGGTGCAGTTCAGACTAACGTTGGTTCAGACGACCTTTCTGTCTTTTACACTGTTTACTTTAGTGCTTTGTCTGAACTACTTTCTCTACGTCAATAATTCTCCAAGCGCGCGTTTTCGGGTTCAAACCTTGTGTGAATGGTCCTTTTCACATTGGAGGGAACATGGCTGATTGCTGTTCACAGGTGTCTCCCCGATTGGCTACAGAAAGTGGGGCCAGAATGCGCTTTTTTCCCACGTGTTCGCATGAAGCGAATATAAACCCTCTTCGCCAGGTTCACGGAGCGGAGGGCAGCGGGCGGCCTACACCAGGACTCACTTCAAAAACTGCCGCTCGTCGTCGGGCCCTCTCGCCGGGAGACCGCGATTCAGTCAGCCATGTCCCGTTAAGTACTCTTGTTCTCTCGACCGCTTTTCTCTTTTGATGTAATAAGTGTACTCCTTCAAATTTGTGAGTGTTTAAGATCAGTAAATGTCACCAGTAAAGTAAACCAGTTAACCTTAAAACTTTTTTGACGTCTCGACTTCTTCACTGCGATCCATCATGCTACCGTAGAGGCAGGAATTTGGACAAATTTCGTCGTCACAGGATGTTCAACATTGACCCTTCAACAAATCTCAGTCCGACCGCTCTGTGTATCCATCAGCTGGGTCAGCTCCGTCGCTGTACGTGATGCATGGTTTTGGGCGAGTGCAAAGTTTTTACCTCATACTGAAGGAAAGTGAGCTGGCTTCAGGACTACGCAACCAACAGCTTTTTTCGAAGCATTAATTATTGACATAGATAATCTCTGTTTCAATCAGGGGAAATAAGCAGGAGGCTCAAACTTTTTCGAACCAAACCGTAAGTCCACCATTTTTCTCCAGCCGTCGAGGGCCTCCGGGGGCGTGGTTCATTTGAACCCTTTGAGCCATGGATAATCCGCCCCTACGCGTCTGCACCCGCCGCGGTGGCTAAGTGGCTAAGGTGTTGCGCTGCTGAGCACGAGGTCGCGGGTTCGATTCCCGGCCGCGGCGGCCGCTTTTCTGGTGGAGGCGAAAAGCAAAAACGCCCGTGTGTACGAGATTTCGGCGCACGATAAAGATCCCCAGGTGGTCAAAATTAATCCGGAGCCCTCCACTACGGCGCGCCTCATCGCCTGCGTTGCGTCGGCGCGTTAAACCCCACAATCAATCAATCAAATCCCTACGCGTCTGCGGCGTCAGCCCGGCAGGTACGCTGAAACGGCTGCGGCGAAGAAGACACGCCACAAGAGAATCCCGCGGACGCTGCCGCGCACGCGCAACGCGGAGGCGTCGTGCTGTTCAAACACCCGCCGTCCGTCGCTCGAAGAGTGTTCGCGTAGTCGTTTCCAAAACAGCACAGGAGTTCTCCCCACCACTCATACAGTTATGCACGGCGTTCATCGCTTTGCTTTGCGCTACTCGTAACGGTTTCTCAAAAACATCCTAATCGCGTTTACAAACAGTGACTCTTTGCTTGTTCATTGATCTTCCGAGCTTACTGCAGTGACGTTGTAATGCCCCGCATTACCGGCGCAGCTAGTGGCCTGACACACACGCACGCACACGCGTGTGCGTCAGAGCATTACCCCACTATACTGCTGCCTTTGGGAGTGAAGTTCCCCGTTCCGAGTCATAGTGCGTTCAGCACTGGCCAGCCATATTGCTTGGGAGGAAGATGAAGAGGCACGCCGATCTCGTCCAGCCTGATCGTTCACGGCCGTTGGCGACGGTCGACTGAGCCCTTCTCGTGTACACGGGCGGCGCAATCCCTCGGGGTGGCGCATCGCGCCGCGGCGGGAGCTGCTGGCCTGGCACCCGCCAATTTCCGCTCGCAGCGGTGCAATCCTTCCGTCCGCCCGCAACACCCCGGGAAGCGGACGCAGGCGTGGCGGTTGCCGCGAGCCGATCGCGAGACGCCGGTGCAGTCACTGCCGGCGGGGTCCCGGAAGCTAAGGAGGAAAGCCTTTGCCTCCTTCTCGGCAATGCGGCAAGAGAAAGTTCCGAGCTGTGCATGCCGACCACGATGCGCGCCGCGTTAGAGCTGCGGACTGATTTCGGCCACCCGGCGGTCTATAGAATCTGCTTTAAAAGCTGGTGTACAGCTGTTGTGTGCGAATTAAGAGGACCGCGTGTATAGATACTTTGATGAGCCACCGTCGCTCCTTCGATTATTAAGGCGAAAGCCTCAAGTCACTCATCAAACTTCGTCGTCGTCGGCGCCAGTAGCAATGGTACCGACACTGGCGCCGCAGTGATGGGAAAATAAATAAACAAAAATACTTTGGGTGCGTGTGCGGTCAAAACCCAGCTCAGGAGGTGCGCTAATCCGAGCGCTAATCCGGCAGCCTGCCAGAATGGAGCAAGATTAATCAGTCCGGAGCGTGCCAGGTGCACGTCATCGCGCGTGATCAGAGCAGGTGCACGCGGAGAAGAGCTGTGCCGCCGCGCGAATTGCGGCCTGTCTGCTTCTGGGGTACTACGGTCCGCGTCATAAGGCGACGGAAAAGAAAGAGACGCAAACCCGACGGAGCAGTAAAGAAGTCTTCGATAATCCCTGGCTTTCTCGTTCAAGGCACGTAAGAGAGTAAAGTGCCTGGGGAATTTTTTTTTCTCGCGCGAGACTGGAGGTGCAGGCAAACAGAGCCCCTTTGTCCCAAAGCTCGTGCGCCTCCGCACACAGACTCGGAAGGCGCATTGAAGAGCTGAAAGTGGAAAGCAGGAGGACTATTGCCGTCCCTGTGGGATTTATAAAAGGTGAAATAATTCAATCAAGCACATTAAGTAGCTATTTTTTCGAAATTCGGAACGTCTTGCAGGTGCAAAAACGACCCCAGCTGTGCTAAGTTCTCGCGTTGGTTTTAATTTCTGTCAGCGCTCACGATATTCAGCGCTAACATCCTACATTCACTTTTCAGTTTCTGCTATGGCACTCGTGACCTCGAACCGCGTATTGAAGCCCCTACACAAAATAACGTTCAGTTTTTTACAGGCGCGGAAGAAAAGTTCGGCCGAAGATATTTTCCCTTCTTGTGACACGCCCACGCAGTGAGTCGATCAAGGAAAGCGTCTCTACGACCAAACGACCTCGACGAGCCCCTTCGGTTTGCTGATTGCCAGAGGAAATGCCTATCCGATATCAGCTGCGCCAGTGCGGTGCTCAGCGCAGCGAAACGGTAGGGAGCGAGCGCCATAAACGGCGCCAGGTTTACGACGCTCCCCGTTCCGCGCCGGGCGACCCAGTCCGCGCCGACTGACGGCGCGCTGGCAGGACGCGTCGCTGGTGGCCGAGGCGTTTACGCCGTCGCTTAGAGAGAGCTCCTCGAACGAGCTGGGCCGAGCGCCCGGCAGAGTAAAAAACCGATGCACGGGGTGGACAAACAATGAGATAAACAGGACGCCACCCCTTCAGGCGAGTGCCCTAAAGTTGATCCTTGTTGACACGCTAGTGCACCCTGGCAGCCCGAAAATGGTTTTCCTACCCGTAGAGTCACATTGTAGCTTGGAATAGACACCAACACAGAAATAAACGGAAGAAAATTCGGCCACCTTCTCAACTGAGGTGCGAAGGCAGAGGTGGTCCTCGCTAGCTTCAGCTTAGCTTTTCACAAGTCTGCCCGTTTCTTGGGAAAAAGGTGGTTACAAAGCGAAGCTTTCTTCGTTCAAATGGAGTTAAATAAAAGTCCAAAATCCAGACTGCCAAAGTCGGAAGCCAAAGTCCAAAGCCAACGCCCGCGCTACGAACCCAAACGAAATACAGCGCCCCCCGAATGCGATGGTAGCGCAATCGGATTCCACTTCCGGCCACAGCAGCGAGCCGACGTGCGATCATGTGCTCCCTGAGAGCGAATTCAGCAGCCCGTCAGGGCTGCGGTAGCAGGAGTGCTGCTATTGACGACCAGGAATACCAAGTATCGCTGCCAAGTCTAGCGTCAGGACGCTCGGTGAATAACACTGTTTTCTTGCACCCAGACCTCAGGGCTCGCCATATCGAGTGGAAGATTCCCGGGACACATTGGCTCATCTGAATCTGCTCTCAGACGTGCTCGCGCTGGGGGCGTATCAGATGAATCACGTTTGGACGATACCGTTTAACAGCGCAGACGCAACAAAGAAGATGATTCAGGCCACTTACGTGAGTGTGAAAGGGCACCGGTGCGTTGCTATTGACCCCAGAAACCAGGACATTCGGCTAAAACTTCACTGATTGTTGTACAATGTGCCGGATGGCGACGTGCGCGTTGCCCTTGCCGCCTACGGCAAGGTCGTCAACGTGACGAGGGAGCGCTGGCGGGTTCACGGCGTCGTCGACAAAGGATCGACGACTCGCTGGGTGACGGTCCAGCTCAAGCCAGGTGTCCAGATAGACGTCCTACCGCATCAGCTGCGAGTCGCCGGCGACAACGCTCTGCTCGTGGCGGCCTGGACGGGCACCCATGTGCTTGCGTTGCCACAGCTCGGGACCCGCAAGGCGTGAGTGCCGCGTACCTCGCTGCAGTATTTGTCGTCGTTTCGGCCACGACGAAACCAACTGCGTAAAGACGTACGCGAAGGTGGCAGGACCGTTGACGAAAGAGGGCGACTCCGAGCTCGCCATGGACGAGGCGGAGGCGGAAGCCGCTGCGGGAGGTGGAGCGGGAACACCACTCCCCAAACCACCGTTTTCCCAGGACGGTTCCGTAATGCCGTCTGTAACGAAGGAACTGCCCGTGCAAGAGGATGCTGTTGAGGGCGTCGCGGAAGCTGCAGAAATTGAAGACAACCGGATGGAAGAGGATGGTGCGTCGAAAAGGAGCGAGCTCGGCGAGACAGACGACGATGAATGAAAAGGACACGTCAGGAGCGGCGGCAAAGAGACACCGCAAGGAGACCAGCATTCGTGACGACGAGCCTTCAGCCGTCTCATCTCCGGCAACGGCAAGGGAGCCGCCCGTCAGACGATCGTCCTTCACGCCCAAACCCAACGTGACAACGGACCGTAAGGCGGCGGCAACGCCCCCTCCGTAGAGGCAGTCGACATGTGTTCTGTGCAGAGACGCTGGACCGAACCTGAAACCTCCTCGACGGAGTCGGTGTTGATGGTGAAGCGTCTGAACATGACTTCCAACGGTACGGTGAGCTCACCCATGTTGCAAATGGATGGAGCAAGGCAGCACAATAACCGTTGCAAAATTGTTTTTTTGCCCCAAACTTCTTTAAATGGCCGATAAAAGTAACGATGCAGCTCTGTGCGTGGCTACGCTAAATGTTCGCGGATTATCGGCCACGCGCAAGCAGTACCAGCTCAGCCGAATGTTCCTCGAGGACGGGTTAGACATTGTCGCAGTTCAGGAGACAAAAATCGAGAGCCAAGAAGGCACTCATGGGATGGTCCAGGCGTTCACAGGCCGATACTACGTGTGTGTGAGTCACGCTATAGGTACGTCTGCGGGCTGCGCAGTTTTTCTTAGAAACAGCCTGGGTATTGTAGTAGAGAAGATTATAATAAGTGACGTGGGCCGGTATGTCGTCGTTTATTTCTCGTACAATGGATTCCTTTGGCGGTTTATTTGTGTTTATGCTCCTAACCAAGAAAGCGATCGGAGTGTTTTTTTTTTTTTTTTCAATCGATAGAATCATTTTTGCAGTGTGACAGATGCGTACTATTGCTAGGCGATTTTAACTGCGTCTCCTATATGGAAGATTACTCTAAGAACGCCGCTGTGTGCGATAAAAGTGCAAAGTTATTATGTGCAATTACGGGTGCCCATCGTTTAGAAGATGTAGGACTGGCGTGTAGAAGCGAAAGCACCCCCCGGTACTCGAATTTTCAACGCGAGTGTCATGCTCGGCTTGATCGGGCGTATGTTTCATGAGAATTAGTCCCTCTACTCAGCGGATGTGACGTAAGGCACGTGTCATTTAGTGACAATAGCTTAGTTGTGTTCACGGCAGGGGTCAATCAAAAAACGTCAAAATTCAACTGGAAACTGTGGAAGTTCGATACGAAGCTACTTCAGGAAGAGAAATTCGCAGAGAGTGTTGAAAGAGAAGTTGAGAAGCTATTCTCACCTCGACCGACCTCTTTCAACGTGAAGTGGGAAGAATTGAAAAACAGCATAAAGCTCATGGCAACAGAAAGAGCGAGCACACTGCTCTGCAACGAAAGGAAAAAAGAAAATGAACTAAAAGCACAACTTGTCTACTTCGTATACAGAAAGCCCTCAACCTGGTACTTTCCTAAAAGACATAAAAGTCGTAAAAAACGAAGTGGAGGTCATTGACTGGGAAAGATATCGCGCGGCAATGGTTCATGCTCGAAGCGAAAAATTGTGGGCGGGAGAAGCACCAAACAAAACGGCGCTAAGTGATGAGAAAAGATATGCAAAAAAAATTTCACCATCTTCCCCTAGGGGAACCCTGAGTAGTATGCGCAGCAGCCATGGGGTCGACTCAAGTTCCCATTAGTTTTCAGTTAGGTGGCGTTACCGGCGGCGTTGCGGGAGCAGAACGAGGGGAGCGGAGCGCGCGCGCGCGTCATTTATACCGCGGAGCTACAGTGGCGCCCCCAGCGGAGTATGCAGTGGCTACCGTCGCGCCTCTAACCCTAAGCTGCTTCGCATTATCGCGCGCGGAGCCGCAGGTGTTGCCATTCGTTGCGCAATCCCGGAGAGGAGAGGAGCTTCGGAGAGAAGAGAAGGAATGCCGGAGAGGAAAGAGAGGAGACAAGGAGAGGAGGGGAAGGAGGATCCGCATGCACAGTGGGGGTGTGGACGCCGCACAACGGCGGAAGGAACAGGCGCGACCATAAGCTGCTTCGCATCTAAAAATGAGATTAAACGCATACAGTATAAGAACCAAATAACAAAGGACAAAGAAAGAGTTGAAGAAGCATTTGTTGAGCGCCATAGTGAACTGTTGGGAAAGAAAAGGCGTACCGAAGCAGCGTTCATGAATGATTTTCTAATGCGCATGCCCAAGTTAGACGACGAAGTTTAACGTCCGGCCATCAGTTTGGAGGAGATAAACGACGTCATCGACGCAAACCCCGCTGGAAAATCACCTGGACCTTACGGTTTGGGGGCGGGATTTTACAAGGCCTTTAAGCGCGTCGTAGCTCCAATTTTGCATGCCGTGATTGGCGAGTCGGATTCAGTAAAGCGCGGGCCGCGATCATTCACCACAGCTAATATGTCTTAATCCCGAAAACGAACGATCCGGAAAAGTTGACATCGGTGGGGTATTACCACCCTATAAGCCTCACGAACGTGATTATAAAATCTCTATGAAGGTACTCTCAAAAAGAATGCAAACAGTAGTAACACAAGTAGTCGGGCCTCATCAGACATGTGGTATCAAGGGACGCACGATTGCAACAAATGTGCATGTTTCGGGGAGTGTGCTAGAATGCTGTGACGGTCATAGGAACAGGTTTTGGATTAGACAAGAGGGTCTCCTTTGCTGATATGTCGTCCACGATCAGAAGGTGCTTCACGAAACCCTACCATCCATATTAGGATACCTCCATCACGGGGCCCAAGAAGGCCTGGACAAGCTTGCTTTACGCGTAAACGCGTCCTACTGGCAGAGCGAAATTCGCGACATTACAAATCCCAGCCCGTAGTCGTTGTTCACGGGCGCCTGAGTAGTTTGTGGGACTTTCACCGCTTCAACTGTGCAGAAGAATAAATAATGACTGAACAAATTACTTTCACACAAGCAGCAAGCTAAAAGGCCTTAGGTGGGAGCGCCACGAATACATAAGTAAGAAGAAGAACTTTCGTTCGTGCCCGCAACACAAAGGCACGGGGAAGCGGCGCCCAGTAGCACGCAATATAGTCGAAACAGTCCACGTACGGACGTCGTGTTGCGCAAGCCACATTCGAGATAAGCACACAGTGCCCTGTGCAGTTGCCGGCAGAAACGATGTTTGAAGGCTAGAGCCATATTTGTGTAGCGCCGTACAATGCGGCTGTAACGATTTACGACAGCGAAAGAAGCACGGCGGATACGGACGTGCGGAGCCAGTAGATAACGCAATAAATGTAAGACGCTGAGAAGTTGTTCGCATGACGAGCTAGAGTCTGTAAAGACTATGAGGAAGCGTTCCTGCGTTGCATGCATAGCTCAGAGATACTATGCGAAGTTCGATCACCGTCGCTTATTAATTCTTCACTTGTGTTGTGCGATCCAAAGATTTCTTCAGTTGAGTGCAACAGCGCTTTTCACCGATGGCTCTTAGCCATCGGCGAATGCTTGCATCTGTTCGCATTCTCCTGCAGGCTACTCAAAGTGATACAGCGTCGCAGAGTTTAGTAAACGGTGCGTTATTCGTTACACTTTGTCGCTAAGTGGATCATTAATGGCCCCGAAGGCATGTCGCTACTGCAACAACATGTAGAAAGCCGGGCATGTATTTCAGTGAGCGTACTTCACATCAAAACGCGTGCTATTAGTGCGCTCCTGTCGGTCGCGGCCATTTCTGTGACAAAGTGCACGAAGTTCTCGGACTTGGCTTGCGTGCATTTCAAGGCGTGCGTTACAGCGCGGCCAGCTCTGCTCGACGCGAGGAGCATTGGCGCAGCAGTGCGGCTTCTCGCGGCCCTGCGTACGTTGTCCGAATCATACGACGAATAAGCGAACCCTTGTTACGAAAAGTTGTCGGGCCGTTCAAACTTTTAAAGGCGATATATCTTTTTTGGGCTACTATCGGAAATTTTGGTCTGTCGGTTTTTCTCCCGACTCAGCCTTCAGGCCAAAGGTTAAAAGAATTCCTGAAGGATAAGTTTATAAAGCCAAGACTTTTCTAAACCACTCAATCTGGAAGTAAAATTGTTATCATTGTTGAGCAGAAAGAAAACACCAGGCATATTTGAGGCGAAGCATCAGTACTAAAGTGATATTTGCAGTGTTTTTATACTGTCTGCTGATTTTTTCGATACGAAATAACAAAATGCGCGTTCAAAAGTTATTTTGAGCTAAAAATGCCAAAAGCGCATGCACCCGACCCTAGCCATCGTGGCGGCATTCGAAGAAGTCCGTTAGTAACGAAATGTTCTACTAGATAACGGGTGAGTAGTGGAACGAGGTAAAATTGAACTGAGTCGACCAACCTCCGTGTGAGGAGCACAAAAGAAAACACAGGGAACGGAGCAAGCTATTACGAAATAACGAACAAACACGCAAGCACGCACACGCTATTCTGTTACAGTGGTGATACAGCGATTGTGAGGCGGCCCCTGTCCCGTCTTCCGAGTTTGAGCTCCCACTGTACAACTCCTGGCGCTTTGAAACTCCCCCCAGGGAGCCGTTTCTCCGTCCCAGACGCCTATGTCAACACCGGTGCCGGACGATGGATTTAATAACTCGTGTAATGCCTTCGCACTTAATGAAAGCTTGCATACGATATGCAGTGGGCGGACAGTCCTGCAACTCTCGAACTCTTCGACGTCACTTTTCTCGTGAATAATGATTAGGCCGGCGCGGGGCATCATTCGAGTCCTCGGCATTTTAAGAGCACTAATAGCTTTTCTGGTACATTCTGGTACCTATAGGTCTACGATTCATGAGACGTTAAAATGCAGCGAGCCCGAAATCACTGCGGAGAGAGGAGTTACGGAACAATTTCTCCCTGGGACAAGGTGTCCGATATTATTACACAGTTCGCTTCCTTCACTCAACAGAATACCCTGGCTGAAATATGAGCGGCCTGCGACGCGAAGAACAGAGTTCAATTGGATCGCATTTATCGCGCCGACGGAGCAGCGCGCGGAGCGGCAGTCAGCAAATGGACATCAGCGTGACATCACTCCAGGAGAGGAAAAAGAAGTGACGCGACACCGCTCGTCAAAAACTCGTGACGTCACTTCACGCGCGCGGCCCCACGAGCGGCGAGAGGGCGCAACACCCTCTCAAGCGGGCGCCGGTGACGTCCGCACAAAGCGGTGAGGTCAAACCTGGAGGCTGTCATATGCGCCGTTCGGGATGAAAGCGCGGGAATTTGAAACAAACGATTTTCAGGCCGTTCAATGTAATTAACTATCGCGCGCTGAAGTATTTGAAGTGCTGTTTCAGGTTCGCCAGACCATTAAGCATCGATGAAAGCAATAAAAGTGTAACATAAAATTTTCGTGTCAGTGTTCCTTTAACGTGGAGAATCTCGGCGGAGCCAAAGCTGAGCCGGGTGATAGATTTGCGCGCATTAAAATAACCCCACCATTCATCTCCGATCCTGGGGCCTGATAAGCTACTCCTTTTTTTTTTCTTGTCTAGGTATGGCCGCTCCTCACGTATACCCCTTGTTCTGGCCACTTTCTTGCTTCGGGTAACACAAACTATTCAGTGCTTCAAGCGATCGAGCTAGCAAGCACGTGTGCAGATGTCCCAAGCGTGGTGGCGAACGAATAAATAGAGCGCCAACCGTATGCGTTCGTGTGATTCGAACTTATCTTGAAATTTATACTGAGACACAGAAACGCAGCTTGTCAGTTTACGCTATGATTCTGCTCGTCAGCGGGGCCTGAAGGAAGACCTGGCCCGGAATAAGACGGTATCACTCGCGCGGCATGCATATTAGTACATTCCGGTGTCAGTGAGCTTGGAGTGTGAATACCGACGTCGTGACGCAAAAAGTGTGTCGTGCACCTTGGCTCCGCTGAGAAGAGGTTGCAAATGGTGCGTTCGCATGCTTGCGGCGCCACTGACGGTGATGTAAACAAGAACACCATGCTTGACACGTGCACGCAGTGGCAGTTTGCAGGCGATGCTTCCTTTAGCGGAGAACAGCGTCATTCTCTGGGCGTTACCGTATCCAGAACGCTCTCAAGAGGGTCGCATCAATAATCTACTGTCAGTCATAATGTAACACAGACTAACCTGGTCTCAAACGAGAACAAATTAGCCACCCCTTACACCGGCTGCTGCTGCTACTGTCTGCGTGATTGAAACCATTTATCTACTGGGCGTCCCGCCCCGAGGGGATGACTCCTTTCTTATATAGCGTGTTTTCCCCGTATCGATGCCGCCACATCTCTGTTCTCAGCGCACTTTTCCGTTTCTGCCGTTTTCAAGCACTACCGACCGCTTGCTTTTTTGTTGTCCACAAGGTACGGAACAAGGCTCCCGTTTGAAACGTCGCTTGTTAACTCGTCCCGCTGCCTCCAGCGGGGGCGCAGCTCCACGTGGCGCCATTCACCCCGCAGTATCCACTAATGGCCGGATTTCCAGTGCGCTACCCCGGATCGTGGCCCTTTTTTGGCCCAACGCAGCCTTCCAATTACCAAGGGCTGCGGGGAGGCACCCCTTCCGCGAAGCCGGCCCGGCCTCACGGACGTCCCCCATTTGTCTGCAGCAGGCGGCATTGATTCGCCCGGGGTTCTGGCTCGGGTTCAAGAGCTGACGGTTGCCTCCGGGCCACTGACTCGACACTTGGTCCACGTCGCTCACCCAGGGCCACCCACGGCGTCGCGAACGACGCACGCACGTGGGACAGGGCCGGCCCGGGTGATCTGGCGACGACGCCGCGCTTAGCTCCTCGGCTTGCGTGCGGCTACGCGTGGTGGGACGTCAGCACGCTGTCGTTGGCGCGCACTTCTCGTTCGAAGCGCAGCTCAACACCACCTATACGTCACTAGGCTCGCTTCCCGTGTCAGCGAACACGTTATGGCTGCTCGAATTCGCCCCGTCAGGAAATAAGTGACCGAGAGGGAACGGCCTTATACGGGAGTGATCTATCGTTGTAACGAAATTATTGTATTCAAAGCGTTTCTCCATGCAGAGACAGCATTTATACCCACTTTTAACGAAGTACCGCTTGTAACAAAATCTATTTTCTCTTCCGAGAACTTCGTTATAGCGAGGGCTTAATGTGTTTATGTATGTAAACATACATACATACATACATACATACATACATACATACATACATACATACATACATACACATACACATACACATACATACATACATACATACACACATACACACATACATACATACATACATACATACGTACGTACGCATGTACGTACGTACGTACGTACATCTGAATGCTTAGCCAACGGTCCTAACCCGTCCCACATTTGCTGCAACAAGGCCTCCTCAATGATTCCCCGAATTCCTCCCTCCGATCGAGCCGTCGTGCTTGTTGGTTTGACAAAAACAACGACGGGGATAAAGAGAGCAAAAAAAAAAAAAAAGCAAGCGTTGTTTTCCAAGCGACGCCACCTGAACACCTGCTCGTCAAGTCGTTTGCGATTCCACACCGCTGTCAATATCTGTCTCTTCCCTGTTCTCTTTTCTCGTTCAATAATAGCGGTGGATTTGTTCGTTCGTACCTGCAGTGCCGGGGACACATCGAAGTGGCCTAGTAGTCCGTCCGCGTAGCGAACGCCTTTCGTCTGCTCTGCATATGTACCTTCACAGCTGGCCTAGCGGCAAGCCTGATTCTACACCCCGTATGACAAGCTGGCTGCGACGGTCGATGCGGCCGTGTCCCTGTACAGTGCCGTATGCTGCTCCCATCGCGCGCTCTGTTCGCAGCACCGCTAGAGTGCAGCATCGTTAATCACTACTCAAACACCACTACAGTAAACGTTGTCATGCATATCGATGCAGTTCAAGGCCCAACAGGAGGTTTTAATCTTGGTTGTCGCGAGCTGTTTGGTTTTAATAATGCAACTAGTTTCCATGCTTTCCGTCACGGAAAAAAGAATGTGTAACGCTCCACTTTTTCCCAGGGTTTAAAGTAAAAAGACAAGTTGCAATTATAGCGCCAAAGAGCTTAAAACAACCAATTTTAAGGCATCAAGTTGGATCTGGAGTTTTTCACTTTGATGGAACGTAATGAATGAATGACTTTATTGCAGAGAGGAGACTAGAAAGCCTTTTGGGTAGGGGGATGGAAAAGAGGATTGGGATAGACGTAACTAATTAGTTGTAGCAATCTGAATAAGTAGTGTTCAAGTTTCCCTATCAATGTAGCTGTCTCTCGAGGTGCCGTTGGAGCAACACACACACATTGGCCTTCCCCTGAGGAGAGGGAGTGTCCGGCATAGTTCTTGATGGCACCTAAAGGCTGGTTTGGCAAGATGGAAGCGCACCGGTGTTCATCTGTGACTGGTCCACTTGAAAAGGTAGTCGGTCAGCCATGAAACCATTTTATAGGGACCATTTTTCAGGGCAAAGTCTGTGATTTTGCAGTACAAAAGCCAAACAGCTTAAATAAGCCGGCATCGACGTGAACAAAAATGTCTGCGACAATGACACGAAAAATTAGATCAGAGGCTAAGACAGAACGTTGGGACAAAGTTTCGGGGAAGAAGTTAACGCAAAAAAATCCCCGAGCTGTGAGCAGAAAAGAATGGCGGGAATCAGCTTTGTATTATTGCCTGTCTAAACACGCTCTAAACGGCTGGTAGCCGAACCACTCATTCCCCTGAGAAGCTACCAGCCATACGTATGCCAAACAAAGTTTATTCGTTCAATCATTCCCCCCCAAACAACCGCACGAAATATGGGGTAAAATGGAATATCAGTATGGAGATGTTATGCCTGCAAACGAGACGAAAGCTGGTTGGCAGGCATCGCTCGAAAGTGCTTAAATGGTCAGCAAAAGAAGCAGAGAAGGCGGCAGGGAAATTCAACGCAGCTGCATTGGCGTTCTCTTCTACTCGCAGCCGGGATTCTCGCGCACGCAGTATCGCGAGCTGCCAAGAAATGACGTCACGTGGTCACGCCTCGGGGCTCCCGCCCGTTCATCTTTCTCCCTCTTGCACGCAGGAGCGGCCCATGGTTTCGCCGTCTGCTCGACAGACAGGTTGCCTTCGCGGGTATACGGTTGCACGTGCGCCGGGAGCATCGCACTTGCCGCATGCCCGCCGAGGTGACTCCGCGCCGTGTCAACGAAGCACTCCCGAAGGGGTCGTCGGGAAGTGCGCTTCTCCGCGTAACCCACCGAAGACATTTATCGCTATTTTCAACAGTCATGCGAGGGCTTGGGCAGAATAACTGGAGCTGGTATAATACTTCCGCTACAATATGACTGAAATGGACTTGGTGAAACTGAAACGGATTGAACTGAACTGAGCTAAGCTGCGTTTAGCTAGCCTAAAGGAACCGAAACATAGGCGTTTTTTACAGCGGAGATGTACGCGGACTCCTCCCCCCACCCCTTTTTTTGCGGGCGTAGGCAGAGAAAAGCCGCACGCTTCTTCCTCCCTTCGGTACACTGTGTTTCTTCGGCACCCTGTTCACCTCCGGCGCTTCACAATTTGGCATAAAATGGCGTTTATTCTCCTCAGAAAATTGGCTCTCCAGCAACGCATTGTTGTTAGATGTGAAGCTGACTTTAACAAAATCGGTGTGCCTTTGGTTTTTGTAAGCTGGTTTCGCCGCATTACGTATTGTACAGTGAAGCCTACTCGCTAAGAAAAAAATGGGCGTCCTTGGGCGCGAGCACGCCGGAAGGAGACCAGCGACGACGATGGGGCCGCGGACGCCAAACGTAAGCGCGATGCCCGTCGGGACCCCGAATACCTCGAGGCGGAAAACGCAAGACGTCGGCCAGGCTACAATCCCGCAAAACGCTCTCCCGGCGTGGTTTGAGCGCGACATACACGCAAACAGCTTCCCTCGCTATCCACCTTCAATGTGGAACGACACTGAAATTGTTTCGATGTGTGAGATAATTTTGTTTCAATTTTTGCGTCTTTGTTTTCTCAGTATTCCTGTGGTAAATTCTGGATAATAACTCGCACCAATGCCGCATTAAACTCGTTAAAACATTTAGGTTTTGTTGGCTGATCATTAAGATAGAAGTTTCATCTGCTTTACAGCATTAAAATGACTGGAGCCATCATATCAAAACGTAAGGCAAAGACGGCTTACTGCAGTCAAACCATTTTTCTTGCGTAACCTTGGGCATCTACGCCGTTTCCGCCAGACTACATATTCAGGAAGAGGCCAACATGCCGGTTAACAATCACCCCGCCATGATCGGGAAAGTGGAAGGCACCGTTCGTATAATGTATTCCATTGCAAAGGGCTTAGTCGCATCTGTCAGTCGCTTCAACCAGGCTCAGTGCGCCCCTAGCCAGACGTTTCTAGGGAACTCTTGGGGATGCTTTTATGACCCTCGGACACTATTTTCAACTTTATTTTCAACATCTTAAATGCTTTCAAAACGTTATTAACAAGTGCTTCAGTAATTATACAGGTGCCCCAGCTAAATAACACAGTTATACGCCCAGCAGGAAAATTAAAAACCTGTTAAAAAGATTTTTCTCTCTTTCTCGGTCGGGGTGCTGTTTGGGCGCTCGAATGACGTCATTTAAGAAGTGTCGGAGTTGTTGTCCGACTTCCTTTCAGTTCATGCAATGAACTCATTTAATAGTAAAAGAAAATTTGATAGCCAAAAGAAAAGAACAGAGTCAAAGCCGAAATTGGAAGACCCGCCTGCTGCGACGAGCAAATCAGGCGGTGCCGAATTGTGTGCCGGCGATAACTGCAGCTTTCGCAGTGCTTCGTGGCACGAAGTAAAGAGCGAACGGGCTTATCGGAAGTGCTGCAGGGTCCCTAGAATTGGTGAAAGTGACAGAGGGGGTTGAGCCAGAAGTGTGAAAACACGTCCATTCACTCGCAGTCATCAGCGCCTTGACGACGACGTGCCTGCGGCAGCAGCGGCGGCCCTGTTTGGCGTCGTTGCAGTTTCTGTCGGCGGATGTCGGAAAGACAACAAGCGTGGGCCGCTCTTGGAAACGAGCCTGTGTCGGTGCGAACGACCGGAAACGCAACGAGTCGGGAAACGGCAAAGACGTCGCCCGCCGGCTTGCAGTCATAATGCGCTCCGACAAGCAGCTCACTAGTCCGTCTCACACCGCCTCAAATCACGCACAGCTTTCGCCTGTGCCGGCAAACCTCTCTGTTTTTCCAATAAAGAGCCTTCTCTCTCTCTCTCTCTCTCTCTCTCTCTCTCTCTCTCTCTCTCTCTCTCTCTCTCTCTCTCTCTCTCTCTCTCTCTCTCTCTCTCTCTCTCTCTCTCTCTCTCTCTCTCTCTCTCTCTCTCTCCTAAATTCCCTCTGGTGTATATCCTTCTTGACTTTTACAGCGCGTGTAATGTTATTGACTTCGTGCCTTAATTTACGGCACTTTGCTATTGCTACGGGAAGCGCGAGCGGGCGCTGAGCACCTAGCTCCATGGGACCCATCACAGGCGACGAAACAGTGGATGGCGCGGACTCGTGGCTAGAGCGATCATGGCCGCTTGTAAATACATAGATCGCATCGCTCCGCGGCACCATCATGTAAATATATCGCTCACATCTTCCATGCTTCGTCTTATTTGCCTTGCTGCCACGGAATACTATGAAGCACGCAGTACAGTGACGTTGTCATCGTTTATCGCACGCAAATCCGTAACAACGGTTTCGACCATAAATGAGCGGAAAAAGGGGCTTAACAACGTGTGGGTTCGAGCTAGTTGGTAATCCATTGTACGAATTTCAAGCGCAAAAATTCGTACAATGGATATATGGCGCGGCAATTTCACGCGGCTACAGAGGGAACGTCATTTGTTTTAAACCGTTTGGAGGTCAGCTATAGCCGCGTACTTCAGAGGCCCTTCCAAGAGCGCGTTAGCAACAAACGTACGCACGCGCATGCGCAGAGAAAGAGAGAGACAAGGGCAATAGCGTGTCGTCTGAATCCACACTTTCAGTAGCCGCGACTCAAAGAGGCATTTGGCTACTACCACGGCTACTGCAGCGGCGCATACTGGCAAAACATAGCGCTCTGAAACGTCTGTCAAAAGTAGGGCTTATTTCAACAGTGCTTAAGCCAACTATACTGGCACCTTGAGTTGTGTTGTATATTGCATATAACCGTGATGCTTTTTCGTCGTCGCAAGCATCTGGCAGGAAGTGACTACTGCCAAAAGCGCTCAACCAGGCTCCCCTTTGTGCCGCGAAAAGGCCCGTGTGTTCGAGATTTCGGCGCACGTTAAATATCCCCCCAGGTGGCCAAAATTAATCCGGAGCCCTCCACTGCGGCGAGCCTCATAGTCCAGGTAGTAGGTCCTCGGCGCGTTAAACGCATAATCGATCTATAGTTTCTGTGCTGCTGTTCTTGCGCGGGGCGTTGGCAGGCAGTTTCAGAGACACGGTGCTCCTCGTATTTAAAAAGCTCGAAATACTGATTCATCGACATGCAATGCATAAAAACATTTCTTTAGTAGCGTACAATCAAACTTGGACTTATCCAGCTGTCCTTTCACCCAGAAACACCTTTGGGAGGTGCATAAACACTTGCTACAAAGAGAAAAGGGAACGCACAAATCCTGCCACAGGGAAAATATCGGACCTAATCCCAGATTTCTTAAATGCCGACCCCGTTACAATGGCCATAGTTGAGAAGACATTTTCATTACACGGCCTTTAAGCGAAATTTTGCATAGCACAGGTTCTCACAAAATAGTTACTCACTCGTGTCGATATACTTTTCTTTTGAATTCGTGCTCAGGTTTCGGTAATTTTGTAATATTTTTATGCACATTGCCTTGTAACGAGTGCCGTTTGAGCGGGGCCGCTGAAGCAGGAATTTCCGTTGACTTTTTTTTTCTGTCAGAAAATAACACTTTTTGCATCACTGACATTCCAGTAAGCAACTATACAGCATGCGCGAAACGAACGCGCATAGCATGCAAGAAGAATACCACGTTTTCTTTTTGTTATTTCAAGCGGACAGACGCACATATGAGTGTGCTGGGCCTCACGACCGGACTCCGGCCGCTCGGCTTCCATCAAGCGGCCATGACCGCACACCCTGATCCGGAAACATTCAACGTTTTCTAAGATGAATACACAGCTCATGACCAGCTGCTACGCCATCGTATATTCGCTTATCAGGCTTTATTTCCATTGTTTAAAAAACAGTAAGCTTAAAGACCAATGTTTCCAGCTTTCAATGCTAAACACGGAGATGGAAAAAAATTGTCGTTCAACGGTTTCTGATCGAACAGGTAACATTCGTTCTGTCCACTAAAATGCTATTGCAAGCTTTTTCCCGCATGAGGGGTTCTTATAACGAAACTTAAACTACTGTGTGTTCACTGAAATACAATTGTGCTTCGTGTGCCATGTATTCAAAGTGTCTGCGCGCTTTAGGATCTCCCGTCAGGTCTGCCAGTCGACGTGATTTTGCGCATTAAAGCTGATTAGATCATTTTGTTCTTCAAAGCAGAGCAAATAAATAATGTCAAAACTTGGGTTTTACTGTCGGGGCAACGCACTAACACCCAAGACAAGCAACGAAGCAAAGAAGCGTTTTTCCATAATGATAAACTTATTTTCGGCCCCCATACGTGGATGAACGATCGTTCATCCACGTCTGGGGGCCGTCGAATCTTACGCAGCCCCTGTTTTCGTTTGGTGCAGCGCAGCTCCTGACCCAGAAGATTCTATTAGCTTCAGAACTACGCATGCCCATCAGTGGAGGAGTACGAGCTGAAGTCGCCCAGGAGCCGCATGCCGCAAGTGACGACTGGGGCTCAGACGAATACTGGGCACGTGAAACTGGCAGCCTCGGGCGCTGCTGAGTCCGCGCAGCCGCCATCCTCTCAGTACCGCCTCGACATCTCATTCAGCCACGTGAGTCATTGAAAAGGTAAACGCGGCGGGAAGAAAGGGAGGTAATAAGCCAAACAGCAATCGAACAAGCAGGACAAAAAGAATGCCTGGTGTCGACAAAAGCGCCCCGTGGCACGTCGGCGGGAACGGCTGCAAATCATATTGAGATGCGCGGCGCCTCCTTTATCTACGGCCCGTCAGCCCGTTCGGCGACAGGGAGTGCGCGTGCAGCCCCTCGGCGCTAGAGGTTCGCCCTGCAGCTGTCGCCCTCGAATGGGAATGGTTAACGATAGCTTCGTAATTGAGCTTATATGCCAGAGCACGTAACGCGGAGGAGGGCCGACGTGACACGAACGGGGGGGGGGGGGGGGATGACAAAACCCGTCCGGCTTTTCTTCGGTTCTCACGACGACGTTTTTTACTTCGCAAACTCAGCGCGCGCACGACTGTGCCGGTGGCGTCGTTTCTCGTACTGGCTGGCGCACTTTCACAAAGTACGTATTCTCTGTTACCGAACGCGTTTGCAGTGTTAGACAAGCGCCGTAACCACAGGCTCAGAAACGAAAGACGACCGCTCAGCGCCGATCAAGCTTCTGCGCTCTTGCTCAGCGCACACAGGCTTCCCGCGCTGCATTGAAGAAGCCGAGCAGACGTCTAAACGACGCTTTGTGACAACTCAAATTGCTCAATTACACTCTCCCGTTTTGCGCCCCTCAAAGAGAGAGAGAGAGCGATCTTTAATGAAGTCTGGCGATGTTAGCTGGGCTAAAATGCCTAACTTGCTACGCCAGTTGATGACGGGATGAAGATGATGGCGATGATGTTCAAGAAGTTGATGCGTACAGATACGGCGAGTTATTTACAGCGACTGGTCTAGACCTGTGTGTTGCAGGTACTCTATCAGAGCTTTGGTAGCCCTTAAAGCACGTTTGGGACAAGCCCATGGTCCTAAAACGTCCTTTAGCTGCATGTCCACGGAAAGCGGCAGTCCCAAAGTCACTGCGAGGGATACTCTTTGAGCACTGTACTGTCTGCGGATTGTGGCAAGACAGCGGGGCCATCCTCTAGCGACAAGCTGGGCCAAAGAAGTGCGTGAATTTCTGCCGAAGGTGTATCAAGAGCCTTCTCCTCCTGAGCACCCGCCCTGGATGTTCCCGCCCATACCAGTCACGACTACTGTGCCCGGTATCACGAGGAAGGAGTATATTCCGGCTCCCGCACTAAAGTTCCTCGCCCTGGACTACATGTCGCGGATATACAGAGACCACACTCATGTGTACACTGATGGGTCGGTGTCGTCAACATCATCCACTATCGGGGTGTGGATACCGTCATCCCGTACTACCATCAGTGTCATGCTCAGCCACAGAACGTCAACTATGGCTACCGAACTTGCAGCTCTGAGGGTGGCTTTCGCTCATATCGTCAAGCAACCCGCTCGAGTGTGGGCCATCTTCACAGACTCAAGGGCTGCCCTTCAATGTCTAGCATCTTTTCCAAAAGACCAGCTTGTGTGTGACATACACGCTTTAAATCTCCAAGCTCTCCAAGCGCACCATCACATTGCACTTCAGTGGATTCCAGCCCATTGTGGGATAACTGGCAATGTGAAGGCGGACATTGCTGCATCCGTTGCGCATAAGCATAATGGATCGGCAATAGCTATACCATTCTCCAGGAAAGATGCATCTATACTTGCATCCAGCGTGGCATGGAACATGCAGCGTGCAGCCTTGGATGACGTATCACGTCATTACGCGCCGTTATATTTCATAGATCCCAACTGCAAATTTAAAATGCCACCAGGACTCCCCAAGCGGGTACAAGCAATTCTACATCGCATGCGGTGGAATGTCGCATACACGCGAAACTTCCTCTTCAAGATAAAACAAGTTACGTCGCCACTCTGCCCACACTGTGATGTGCGAGAAACCCTGCAGCACCTGCTCTGTGAATGTGCTCGATTCAGTGCCCCTCAAAGATAGCAACCAAAGTACCAGTTTAAACTGACTGGCCACCAAAGCTAATCAGTACAGGGGCGCAGTTAGTGGTTTTGATCATTTTATGTACGTTTCAAAGTGTCCATTTCGAAAGAGCACTGATTGGCTGAAAGCAGACGATCAGGTGTGACGCAGCACACGCAAGGCGGGGCGTCGGTGCACGTCATTGGTAAGACGTCTCGCAAGGGCAGCTACGTCACGTCTGGACTCCACGCGAAATGGACACTTGCGCACAAACTCAGAATTCTGTCTCAGATGTCATCTACAGGGGTGAGTGAAGACGAGCGGTCTGCGGGCCGGACACGAAGGACCGACGCCAGGCAGGCACTGATTTCGTGTGTGCAACAGAGATTGCAAAAACGTGCTAACCCTGCGGGCCGGGCCCGGCAGGGAGCGAAACTTCCCTCCAAGATTTGGTCACAATCTTTAACCCCCCCCCCCCCCCCCCCCCCCCCCCCCCATCGACTGCCCCTCCCCCCATGTAAATCATGGAAGCAGTCCTTCACTCTTCCCAACGTAGTTTACTATCATAGCACGCGATGTACGACCTAGCTCTGATCCAGAAATGCTCCCTCCCGTCTACGAAAGCACGTACGTCGAGGCATCCGTATCGATAGCGTCATCCGCACTGCTGGTAAATATTTTCAAAAAAAGAGAAAGGCCAGAGGCTGCATGGACAGAGTTGGGAGGGGGGGGGGGGGGATTGTAGTGTGTGATTACGTGGTTTTCCAGATGCGGCACGGTTTTTTTTCATGGCTGTTTCAAACTGAATCCTCGCTGCCAAAAGGAGCGGAAATGTGACGGGGATCACTGCCCTCACAAAAGACACTGCACGCGGTCCGTAGCGAAAGAACTTGTGCGCTGTTCTCTCAGCACTAGAGGCAACCGCCGATTAGTGGAGAAGAAGTACATTTGCTTTTTTTAAAAACAGCCTGTCATCCCTCTACTCGTTAGGGACTGCAGTGACGTGCCATCCACCGGAACGCAGGGCGAAATCACGCTGACTTTTAATATCTAGAGGCTCAACGTCTGTCAGGAGCTGATACTGGAGGAATGTGCGTGCGGTCGCACATGAATGACTCCCTTGATCTGCGATCATATTTTGTGCTCCCACTTAATCCACTGAAACATTAATTAACCCTGAGTTCAGTCGATTAATCAATCAACAGACCCGAACCATCTCTGACAGGATTTTCCTTAGTGCAGTTCCCCGTTGCTCACGAAAGGCTGTATATCCCAAACTATCGAGTGTTTTTTTTTTTTAAAAGAGCGGGAAACATTGGTGTTGAACACAGAATTCGAGCAGAGACCGGAAACAAATGTGCAGATTAAGTACAGTTACTGTGATAGCAGTAAAATAGATGACGTCCTTACCACTGTTACTGCGTTTCATCAGTTCTTTGAGTTGCCTTGCCATCGCTCATTACTTGTTTTCCACCGTCAAGCCCCTCCTCTACGTCATCACATCTCCATCCAATGTACTTGCCCAAACGCCGTTGCGATTGCAGTTTCATTGGAATTAACAGCTAGAAGTGGTAGGGAGCATATCTGATATATCTGGAGATGAAGTACGCTGGAGATACTCACGACAAAAAAAAAAAAAAAAAAAAAAACCTCCAGAAAGCTAGATCCTGAACATCTCGTCCAGTTCCACCGAAATGTAAAAAAACGGGGCATGGGCACATACTTGGCCCAATGTTTACGCTGCACTCAGTGAACTTGTTTGTCTATAGTGTCCTACCGCTAGGCTCACCCCACCGCGCTATGTCTGTCCCTTTCCCCTTCTTTTTCTATTTTCCTCTTTTTCCTCATTGTTCCTTTTTCCCCCGTGCAGTATAGCATACTAGGCCGTAGCCTGGTTAACATTCCTGCCTTTCCTTTACTTTTTCTCTCTCTCTCTCTCTCTGCACTTTTCTTGACTAATGTACATCCTTGGTGTCCCCAAGACGCGTTACCAAGGATTTATCAGAAGCATCTAGTCAAAGCAGAACCCGGAAAAATGCTGAAAATACCCGCATAAGCGTTTCTTGCAGCCAGGCGTTCTGCATGCTCCGACGGTAGTGGCCTCCCGTGAAAGCTAACCAGATGAGGGGCTGGGATCTCTGTTCTGTAGTGTGTCAACATCGCGTTGACTTCGCTTGTAGAAAGTCGCTGACAGGAAATGCTTAGGGTGGCACCACAAATTTGGCTTGATAGTCTTACGGGCCAACTTCCCGCCACAAGCAGCCTGACATGTCTGTAAGTACATTATCATTCATTTAATATTTAAAACAGGCCTCAGAAAGATAAATGTGCAAGCGTATCTCTCCCAAAGTTGCAGTTCGTACCTGTTTAAGGCTGCGTTGGGCAAACAAAAATACGAAGGAAACCCGCTATTTCTGGCCACCTTAATCCTGAAAATTGCTGAGTGAAGCCGAGTTATCACGCTCTTTACGCACGAAGCAAGCGCATACGACCTCCGCTGTATAACATGGTACCTTTTTATCTTAGTGACATACCATAAGGATGGTGGCACAATAATAAAAAAAAAGAGAAGATAGTCGGAAAATGCGGCGCTCACCTGCGACAGGCCTCCCACTTCGAGGAAGGCCGGCTTGCGCGCCTTCATGTGCGAGTGGACCCGCTTCAGCATTCTGACGCCGGCCAAAACGGCCTTCTCAGTAGTCCGAAGAAAATGCATCACTGGCAACTCGCAATCCCAGACCCCGTCCCGGGCCCTCGGGTCTTAGCGGGTGGCACGGTGGATGGTTCATATCGGCCTCAACTCCGGTCCACGCACCGCACCCACCGACTCCGTGTTTTCACGCCGCTATCTCTGCTTCCTGCTGTTGTTTGTTTGTCGTCTTGCTTTAACTTTTTCACACCATAGCACTAGCGACTTATCGCACTTCACCGTGAACGCGCGAGAAGAAATGCCACCCCACAAAAAGTTGTTCCTCACAAAACGGCGCACTACAGACAAAACAAAACTTGTTCGGCGAAACTTCTTGCGTAACCAGATGTCACCACCGGAGACGGAACCGCGGGGACAGTTTCGACGGAGATGACAAATAGGGGCGTCGTAGTAACCTTCCGTAGGAGCGCCTGAGCAGCGACGTAGTCGTCTTCAGCTCAATGACGCGAAGCTTGGCAGACGAGCGGGAGCAGACAGCGGTCAACGGGAGCAGACGACGCGGCGGCGGCGGCGTCGTCTTGGCAGACGACAGCGACGGCGCGACCGGCGACTGAGCGCGCTCCGGCTGGTAAACGGCAGCTGCCTTTGCCAGCGTCAGACCACGACGCCGGCGGCGCCGACGACAAAGGGGACGACAACTTTGAGCGTGGGCCACATTGGACCCGGGGCGCGCGCCGCGCGAAGTTGCCACAGTGGGGCAACGCAACCGGACCCAGCTACTCGGCGGGCTCCCAATGAGAAAACGACGCCCGCCAATGCCGCGCTGCCGCCGAGCGCCGCAGGCAGTTTCGATAGCGCGCGGACAGGGGGCGCTCGTTCACGGAGCCTGGCCCCGGGCCCCTTTTTCGTGCTCGAATTTCGCTGTCTTTTTAATTTGACAAACCGTATTTTTGTTACCATCTCAAGTGTTCTTGGGGCCACAAACGGTGTTTGCGTTCTCTTTGCTGGTGCCGCACGAAGCACGGTTTTCGCGTCTCAGTTTTGCCTTTTGTACTGTTGCACGTGTTGCACGGCTCCGCCACTCATGAAGCGACCTGTTCGTATCTGACCGCTGGCATTACTCGAAACGGCAATTATTGAAGGCGATAGTCTTCCTTAGAATACCTAAACGCGATAGTATTCGTCTGTCTGTCTGTCTGCCTGTCTGGTGGTACCGGCTGAGGACATTTTATTTACTTTCATTTAACAAGCCTCATTACATCTCAGTCTGCACGTCCATCCGTCCATCCGCCCGTCACTCGATTCAACAGCCCGACCAAGAAACAAATGAAATAATTCTCGAACCCGAAGTTTACGTAGGCAAGACCGTTCCAAACTATAATACCGCTGCTATGGCTTACACACGGCCGCATTCTTCAGCGCAAAGGAAACCTCAGGCATATTTCCGGCAAAATATCAGCAGCCTGCGTACTAGCGTTTTCCAATCCAAAATACACGTGCTTAGTTGATATAAGGTTCAGAGCTGGAGAAAATAGTTGGTCGAGTTTTTCATCTCGCGGTTCTAGCAATCCATGGATATCGAGGTTATTCCACCGTGATCGATTTGTACTCAAGTGTGTGGACAACCCGTTGAACAACTTTCTCAAGTTATCTACTTCGATCTAATTTCCGAACATTTTGCGTAAGTTCGTCACTGCCAGTGAGAGTAAGTTTGTCATTGTCAGTGAAAATAAATAATACACTGGATTCAAGTTTCGTTCGTGGTTCTTAAAAAGATGCAAACTTTGTAGTTGGGGTTCCAGGATAACATTTCTTGGCTTGTAAACGTCTGTACAGCCAGCTAGTTGTTCTGGCTTAGAAGTGGGACCGGCATTGGTCTCCACGAACGAAGTACACACGGGCAAGACCATTCCAAACTATAATACAGCTGATAATGGCTAACACACGCCCGCATTGCTCTGCGCAAAGGAAACCTCAGGCCTATTTCAGGCAAAATATGGGCAGCCTGCAGTACTAGCATTTTCTAATTCAAAATATACATTTTACTGGGTTTTACGAAAGCAAAGGAAAGAAAGCAGTTAAAAACGGTGTTGAAGAGAGGCGAGGGAGATGGGTTACGTGGCGGTGGTGGCAGATGACCTGTCTCTTGTGTGACACATTCCTTAAGAATGTTGCTGATTTGCTCGATGACGTGGAGACCAATACCGGTCACAGTTCTAAGCCTGAACAACTAGCTGGCTAGGCAAGCCAAGAAATGTATCCTGCAACCCCAACCACAAAATTTGCATCTTTTGAGAACCACGAACGAAATTTGAATCCAGTGTATTATTTATTTTCACTGACAATGACAAAGTTACCGTCACTGGCTCTGGTGACGAACTTACGCAACTTGTGCGGGAATTATATCGAAGTAGATAACTTGAGCATGCAAGCTGTTCCGCGAGTTCTTCACGCACTTGAGTACAAGCATGATAACTGAGAAAATCGATCACGGTGGAATAACCTAGTAATTCATGGAGTGCTAGAACAGCTAGATGAAAAAGTCTACCAACTATTTTCTCTAGCTCTGAACCTCAGATCAACTAAATTGGATGTTAAGTGTTTTAACATCCACCAATTTTATTACGTGCTAACCCTTAGAGGCGAGAATCCGAGACCAATTGTTCTCCAACTACTGAATTTTCTATCATACCTTGTTATTTTGTCAGCGCTGCCGAACTAAAAGTATCCGATATATTCATAAAGGAAAATATTCCAGTCACAATACGGCAAACACGCAAGCAACTGACGCAACATTCTGCTTGCATGAGAAAAGTAGCTTACCAATTGCGTTTACATTGAGATCAGATATTATTTGACAGTGGTCGGAAAGTGCACGATGACGTCACCTACTCGATAGCTCAAAATTCGAGCAACTGTGTTTCATGAAGTGAGGACTGACTTTCCAACAGTCAGCGTAATTTAGTAATCTTGCATGTCAATGCCCGCAGTTTACTTAGTACGATTGAGTGTGTATTTCAACCAGCTTATGGAGTGCTGTGACCCAGAGTTAATATGTGTCAGTAAGACACACGCGGCTGACCGATACAATTTCAGAGGTTGTGCTTCTACCTTTTGGTCACTCAGTGCTACGGTAAGATCATTAATGGGCGTCCGCGGTTTCATCCTCGTCATCAGGAATAACATTTATTTCTCTCGGCCCCCCAGGCTTTTCCAAGTCAGCAACGATGGGGTAATTTCAGCACGGGGAAATTAATTACAGTAACGCTATAGGTGCATAATACCGACGATCTCCTATCACATTCCAAACCATTCCAAACTATAATACCGCTGCTATGGCTCACACACGCCCGCATTCTTCATATTTCAGGCAAAATATCAGCAGCCAAACTGTTTGCAAATACATGAATAGAGGCCACTCTGTGACATTTTAATTGACCTCCTAGTTGCGGTTTTTTTTTTTACCGCCATGGTGGCTCAGTGGCTCAGGTGCTGTTCTGCTGAGCGCAAGGACGCGGGTTCGATTCCAGGCAGCGGTGGCGCCTTTTCTGATAGAGGCGAAAAACGAAAGCACTGGTGTCGAGTTGTCGGTGCATGTTAAAGATCTCAAGGTGGTCAAAATTAATCCGGAGCCTTCCCCTACGGCGCGCCTTATAGCCCCCGCGTGACTACAGCGCGTTAAGCCCCACAACCAACCAATCAATCTCGTTGCATTTAATTTGACGCAGGTTGTTGGCGCCGCTACACGTGAAAATGCCCTTTCGTATGCACCGTCTTTAAAGGAGTCTGCACTGGAGAGTGTCTCGAATGTGAATTTGTATAAGTGTGAAGGACGGCGAGGTAGTCCTGTGTGAACCGAAACGTCCGATACACAAAATAGTTTTGCATAGTAACCGCAGTGGTGACAATTAAATTGTCACTGTTCCAGCGTCATCTTTCGATGAGTTGTCGTAGTAGTAACCGGTGCCACGTCGACGTGTTAATTCAGCATCTTTATAGCAGTGTTGTCCACTGTATGCAGAAATACGGAAGTGTTTTAAACGAGACACTCGGCACCCTTGGCCTAACAGAAATAATTCGGCTCACTCGGCGCATAAAGTGGCTTCGGAAGCATCGAATAAATTAAATTAGCAGCCAGAACTTCCTTACTTGCTTGATTTGATAAATGTAGATCTAAGCATAAAAATGTCGATGCGAGAAAATTCTGCTACGATTACAACGTTGACAACGTTTACAATGTTTATGAAAAATAAGGTATTTAAATACTGGAAAACACTAAATCATGAACTCTCGAACACATGTTCACTTATTGTAAATGGAAAACATTCTTCTGGTACCTTAACTGTACCCACCCAACCGCTGACATGCCGATGAAATCGGTGGCTCGGGAACGACCTGTGAGCCTTAGAAACTTTCTGCTGCGCCTCTGATTCTGAAGACTATTTCTAGGCCGCAAACGGGAGCGTTCACTCGATAGAAAAGATGCAGAAAAAAAAAAGATCGTGACCTAGCATCAATCTATTTATTTCTTAATAAGTACTCATTCACTGCTAGCATTGTTCTTGCAACTAACAATGAGGGAAATTAAAAAAACCATGCACCCCTCCGTCTAACGACGACGATGGTTGAACGCGGAGCTTTCTCGTGATGGATTCTTTGGTTGGCCAGTCCAAGACTGCGAGTATGCATGCTACTCTGGAGACACGCACCACTTTTCTAGAACTCCCGCGGCATTCTTTCAGGTGCGCACTGCGTAGGCCTAACGTTCGGGTTTGGGGTGTGCGGAGAGAATCGGTACCTGCTGCTTGGCGTTCGCTTCGACCATGTCAAAACGGAGCCATCGGATAGACGCCGCCTTCACAACGCGAGGAAACCAGGTTCCATTCAGGCCACGGGGAGCGTTTTTTTTTTTTTCTGTCTGACACATCACCCGCGATCATTCATCATCATCGTCAGAGAAAGTTGGCTTTTCTGCAGGGCGTATTGCCGTACAACGGCAACGGTGAGAGCATTAAAGCTTTGCTCAAAAAAATAAAAAAAGAAAAAGCACCAAACACGGTTCACGCAAAAGGGACAAGAAAAAAAATAGCAGCAAACAGAGCCCCGAAACTCATTCTTGGGAGTGTCCACCGGAGACCGATCGCACTAACGAGCAGACGGCTGTGGCGCGGGAGACGGCGCCTGGGGAGGCTGCGGTGAGGACAGCCGCGCAGTCCGAGTGAGCCAACTTCCGACGCCACGAAGGCTGTCCGGCCGAACCGATTTCAACGAATAGTCTCCTCCAACAAAAGGTCCGCGAAGCTGGTTCCGGCAGTGGCAACCGGGGACGCAGAGAGATAGCTTCGTCTCTCCGACGTACGTCACCAGATGGGGAACCAGCGTCGCCACCGAGACAACGACAGACCTACCGGCACCTTTTGTATTTTAGTTTTGCAACGGTGCGCCTTCCTCGCCAAGCAACTGGGCACCAGAACCTGTCGACTTGCGCGGTTCTTCAAACATGACGTCCACAACCGCGTACCAGCCCACCCTTCCTTATTTGCTGCACTATTCTTACGTTCTTATTTCTACAGAAGTGAATAACTAAAAAAATAAAAATAAACAGGTAGTGGGAGTGAGCGGTTTTTGGGTTGAGTGTTGATGCCGGACACGGGGTTTGAGGGTGAAACCCAGAATAAAATGGTCCTGCGGCCCCCACAAGGCCTCTTGTCGTCGTAGTGATGGTTTTAAATACGGGAAAGTTGGACATGCTGTCCAGCTTCACAAAGCAAGGCTTTACCGGTGGAAGCTAACATTAAATAGATCATTCACGCGTGCACTGCACACGCAAAAAAATGATCCTAATACCTCCACAACGATGACCATCGCTGAGCGCATGCGTGTGCGCTGAGCGCACAGTGAGTAAAGCCGTGAGAATACACTGAGCGCACCCCGAGGGTAAAAAAAAAAAAAATTGCATATCGCTATTAAAGCTCGAACATATAGCAGGCTGCCGCGGTTGCACACGGTGTGCATAATGGGACCACCAGAATTTTTTTCTGAATTGGGCTCGAAACGAAAACGGAAGTGAGAGGTGCTTTCGTGGTCGAGAGCCACAGGTTCAGCGGAATTTAATGATTTGTTTGATTGATGTCGTCGTCGTTCGAATCACTCTTGCAATATAGAGACGGGAATGGACTGCAAAGCGACACTACATGCTGAACGACGCACACACTTTAACTGTCTACGGGTACAGCAAACAATCAGCAGGTACGAAAACAATAGCTTCAGATCCCGCTCTAATACGTAATAATTTTTAAAGTGACACGAGCAGTGACACGAAATTTCAAAGCTGTGATATCTATGTAATATGCTTCCTTTTTATCAGGAGATATCTCCCCGCAAGTTTCAACAGTAACCGTCCAGTATAAGATATTTTAAATCCATTTTAAACTTTTCCCGCACTACAAAGCCCAGAGCGGGCCAGCATGACATCATCTGCTCCTTGTCCCAAACCGCCGACGTCGGGGCTCCCGTGACGTAGCCGACGCGCTGGCTGAGGTTCTAGATCGCTTTGGGTAGGCGCGCGTTGCTACGCCGTGTGTACATGCCATGGCTTTGGGACTGACGTCATGCTTCCGGGTTCGTGGGGATGGTTACGACCTCAGCCGGTCTGGGCCAAACTTTCTAGGTGGCTTTGTCTGGGCGCGCGCATCCAGACAAAGCCACCTAGAAAATTCAAAGCCCCCGCGCCACCTGCCGTCCTAGGCAGCTACGTCACGACAGAGAGATGGTTGTGTGGGATGGAAAAAGCCGCCGACCCGGTGCCGCCGGCGCGCAAGCTTTGGTCCAGACCGGCAGCGTTGAGACAAGAACGGTGACGTCACGGGCGCCCTCCTGTCATGGCGACCACTTGTCGTTCGTTTTGTCGAAACTGAAACTGACAGGAACAAACGACGCCGTAAAGGATTGTTTACGCTGCGATCGACCGTCTAACGTGCCATTCTATGATTGGTGGGCTAGTAGGCACCCATAGCAGCGAAAAAAAAATGTAACACAAAGATTTTGTTTCAGTACTCCTTTAAACGAGGGAGGATATATTATTTCTTCATGGGAAGGCTAACTAATGACGACAGCTTTCAAAGAATAAAAATGGTGGGTTATAGTTTTGAATTAACTATAACTGGTCAATGCTACATTTCGTTGTGTAAATTTACATACTCCACGTCATATTCCTGCAAAGTCATGGTGCTTGGCCGTAACTGTGGCTTCGCAACTTCCCTTTATGTCCAGCTATAGGGCATGCATGCATAGAGAGTTCCGCTTTCGCTTTTTTTTTTGTATGTGTCTGTATGTGTTTGGTGGGAGCGGAAGAGAGAGACGAGTTCCTGGCGATATCTTCGCGCAGGTTAAAGATTCGCAGGCGGCCTAGACTAACCCGCCGCCCTCCAGTACGGCGCGTATTATAGCGTAGCTCGGGCGCAGTAACTCCAAGTTCTGATTCGAACTCGTAGTCGTGTTTTCAACGAACTTTTTCGTTTCGAGCACTCAGCTGGAGATACTTTTTGCTTTCAACGAACTTGTTCTACGCTTGAATAACCAAGAAAAAAATTACACCATCTTCCCGTGGGGAACCCTGATGACGATGCGAAGCATCATGGGGGTTCTGTGTGGTTCCATTGTGGTGCCGTTATGCTGAGTGATCTGGTTTTTACTAGCGCCAGAGGGAATTCCGCGTCCGGGTCCACACCGGTGGCAAAGGCACGCAAGTACTGTTGTGTTACGGTGAGTAGGCGGTGGTTCTCGAGGAGCTGAAACTCGTCCATAATGTTCTTGTTGATGTTGTCGTCTCTGTGGTAGAATCGGTAGTCTCCGTCAGCTTTGGTGAGGTAAAGGTTTTTGACATTGGTGCACCGGCTGAGAGCAATGTACACGCCCTCCTCTTCGCAGCTTTGTCTTCTCGTTCTTCTTCTTCTTCGGCGGTTCCCCTACGGGAAGATGACGACGGTGGTTGAACGCGAACATATCCCGTGATGGATTCTTTGGTTGGCCAATCCCTAGGGGCATCCTGCCACAATCAGCATCAGAGGCGCTGCGGACCGGGCACGGACGCGGGACATCCCCCCGAGCAAGAGATATCTACTAAAGGGAAGCCCCGCAGAAACATGTTCTACGTTCGCCAGCTTGTTGCTTTCATTCTTGTGTTAGGTTCTCATTCAATCGTTGTCCGAGTCTTCACCGTTTAGCACTCTCATCGAAGTTTGTGCGACCACTGAGTTTACTTTATATTACTCACTCTTCCCCCCTCCCTCTGTGATTTTGGTAAGCGTGAATGCGTATGTGTATGTTTTCTTTTCTCTTCGTTCTCTCCTACATATTTTCTTACTACACACTCACCGATTCTTATGAAGCCAATAGGAACTACGGTAGGAACAATAAAAAATTGAAAGAATAAGAAATTGAAATCAAACGCAATAATTGAAACTGAGTTGAAATTGCAGAATTTCAGCTCAGAAATCCGAAGTTATTTTATGTGATGGTGATGATGATGTTTGCAATTTAATGGCGTAAGGCCAACTAAGGGCAAAGAGCGCCAAACAAAAATTCAAGCAATATTTCGCTAGAGATGGTATAAACTTGTGCCTTCTCACTCGTATGTCACTGAATCCCGTTTCATGTAACGGTCTCATTTTTATGAATTTTTCTAAAAGTTGGATATCACGTCCCATCTCCTGCTCATGCATACGTGCACAGTACGAGGGCTCTCGTCAAGCGGCCAATAGCAGCTTTTTCTGCCGCCCCGTCGTGCAGGTGCTCGGCTTCTGTTCTCTGCTTCCGGCATCTTGTGTCGCTACTCTGATCACCCCGAAGCTCATTGCAACACGTTGTATCAGGCGGACAAAGTAAGCCTGCCTTGCTGCAACAACGGGTTGTTGCGCAATGTGAGCGTTACCGGACTGAAGCGGCTGACTATTGTTGATTATACGTCTTGGTGGTGCGCAACAAGTGCCGTGTTGTCTGGCTGGTCTTTTCCGGGAAGCGTGAAAACAAGTTTTAGAGAGAAAACACAGCGAGGGTTGAGCGAGAGTTCTTAGGACACACTTACGAGGGTTTTCTTTTATAGCTCGTTAATTTAAAAAAAGCAGTTTGGATTTGTATTTACAAGCAGAAACTAAACAAATTCAGGGATAAACAATATTGACACTTTCTCTTTTTTTATAGCGTTAGCAACAAACAGCTGACACCCCGGGATTTCGCGTTTCGAGCGTGCGAGTCGTAAAACTGTCTCCCCTGAAGGCGCACAGCTAGAGGCATATACCCGAGTGTTGGCCAACGCTTACCACAAATGTTTTGCGCTTTTAGTGCAAAAGCACTTTTACCCCACCCCTACTGGAAATTTGGGAAGCCTGTTCCGTGAAGACTTATTCACCAAGCCTTTGTCGCGAAGCTTTTAGCAAGTTCGCGCTGAGGTCGATGGGCAGCAGAGGGAGGGGGCGACGTGGGTTTGCGACGGCCCGACGTTAGGTTTAACGTCACTCTTGAGGTCTAAACGACATCAGCCGGTACCCGCAGTTCACGCGCAGTGAGTACGACGTTGCTGGGCTCCTCGTGAGGGTTACTTGTCGTTAGGCCTAGACATAGGACGTTAGGGCTGACGTCTTCTTTGAATCCTTACGTCGTCAAGTGGTAATAATTGCAAAAAATTTGACCGCATCTTTCCGCGGGGGGAAACCATGGGGTGATGCGACGCATCTGGGCGGTGCTTGTTACGGTTGCGCCGACCATCGCGGTAGCAGACCTGTTAGTCTCCATTCAAATCATCGGTGGTCATCGGATGTTATCGGAGCGGCGGCGATGGAGCGACTGAGCGGAGCGGCGCAGTTATCGCGTTTATATGTACCGCGCGTTAACGGTGAGGGGAATGAGAGAGAGTAGCGCATGCGCATGTGTTAACCGAGCGCTAACGTGCGCTGACGCACAGCTGGCATGGCGAGGGGAGGAGCGCTAACGCAAGATGGCGCTGCGGTGAGAGCGGCGTTACCGCTCAGCTGGCGTGGCGAGGAGAATGGGGGAGAGACGTGCGGACTACGGATGGATGGAGGGACAAGGCGAGTCAAAGAGATGCGTCGCATCTAAAAAATACTTATTGTAGGCTAAGTTTGGCCACCATTGACACCGCGAGACCTCGGAGAGACGTTAGGCCTAAGCACACATATATCCTACAGTTGCTGCTGTTAGTTTGCCATATAGTGATACACGCCCACAGAGTAGCACGTATACCGCCAGTGGGAGCTTGATGCACACTGGCGCATCAATCAATCAATCAATCAATCAATCAATCAATCAATCAATCAATCAATCAATCAATCAATCAATCAATCAATCAATCACTGCGACAACTAGCACAAGGAGAGTCAACTACAAGAAGTCTGACCGCACTGTGAATCACGTGTGCGCGCACTCTAAAAAGTATACCAAGGGTTACATATACACAGATATGCACATACCCGCTGTGGGGTATTGGGTGAATGCATGCTGCCTCGGCACGACATGCCCTGGTCAGTGCAGCCAAACCGCCTCTAGATTTCTTAAACTGTTTTACCGGGTGGACGCGACACTCCCACGAGCGCACCTTTTCCAAAGGCCCAAGTGTTTCTTCTCGTCTCGATGAGTCAGAACGAACCCTTATAACAACATAGCTGGTGGTTTTCGCCTTGCCCGCAGGCATCTATGCCGAAATGAAGGAAAGCCGAGCGCAAAGGCGCCGTTCTGGATGCCGCCTGTGCGCGCTTTGCGGCGGCTCGGCGCATAACGAGCCGGCGAATTCGAAGCTTCCTCCTTCGGGCGCTTAACGAGGCGTCGGTTGTTTGTTCAGCTCCCTGCGACATTGGACCCAAGGGTGCACCGCTACTGACGGCTTCAGCGCGGAAACAATCTTGACTTCACGAGGCGGAAAGTATACGGGAACTGTTCCCGCTTTTGGCTCACAACGTTGCGGATAATGCGGGAACGCTGTTGCAATCTCTCTGTAGCTTTGAATATTCGTAGCTGTTTTTTATGCATGCGTGCATGAATTATTTAATGGGGGAAAGTGGCACAAGTTTGGCGATTTTGCACTGCCAAGCTTGAGGCTTGACTAACGCGGATTGCCAGTCGGAGCGCCAACCCGCACGCGCGCACTCGCGCGATGTCGTTTGTGCATGCACCTGGAACTCGACAAAGCAGCGCTTGAACGGAAGCTTTGCGACGGATAATTTTTATTAGAGCTCAGGTGATGAAAACTTTCGTTATATTGTCGTATTTACTGCCAGATTTGATGCGCCGTTAGACGGCTCCATCGGACACTCCTCACATAAAAAAAAAGCCCGCGAAAATAGGAAGAGCATGCACCTCGTGACGGTTTTTGGTTAGTCGATACAATGTCCTCCGGGCGCGCAGAGAAGCGAGAGACATTTTCAGAAGGCTAAAACAGACCATCTGAAACGCGATCCACAAGGCAACAATTATATTGTTCTGCTAAAAAAAAAAAAAAAAATAAAGCCACCAAAGCAAGACGAGAAAAAAGCGCCCAAGACGAAGAGGCAGCCATTTTTTATTTGCTGTTATCGCTGCTATGAGTGCTCATAACTTCAAGTGTGTCCGTGATAAGGCCTAAGGGAATAGTAAACCTAACGTTAGCTTACCAAGAGTGCTGACGCTACAGAATCTAAACTTAAGGCGGAATAAGGCAGATATTATTTCCTTCATCAAAACAGTTCGCGGCACAGTGTCTTGCTCTGGGCTGCCATGCAACTCCACGTGTCGTAAAAGTCTACCGCAAAGAACGCTTTTCATAATTTAAATCCCTGCGCGGGCAGTGCCAAACACGCAGACTGCAATATCCGTAAAGCAGCACTCTGTGCACCAAGACGTGTATAGCCCAACCGTACGTACGTGAACCTATCCTTGAGTAACCAAACTCTTTTTATTTTTGTCTACAAAATCTATAGCTTACGTGCGTGCTTTTGCCGCAGCATAAAGCCGCAATAACGTTTTTTTTTTTTAACCGTTGCAGAGTATCCTACCAAGGTTACACCCGTCGCTCCTGGATGCGGCCTGCTAAGCCAGCGGCAGTCTGACTCATGCGCCCTCATATTGTGCGCAGGAAAGACTCGTAGTACGGCAAGCATGTTCTCAGCCCAAACCAGACAAAACAGGCAGAAGAACGCAGCACGGGCTCTTTGCGCTGTGTTCTGCGTGATTTGGCTGCTTCGTACTGAGAACATGAACATCTTGCAGCTAGCCCAATAT
This sequence comes from Haemaphysalis longicornis, assembly GCF_048455015.1. Taxonomy (NCBI): domain Eukaryota; kingdom Metazoa; phylum Arthropoda; class Arachnida; order Ixodida; family Ixodidae; genus Haemaphysalis; species Haemaphysalis longicornis. The sequence continues at coordinate 5,182,263 of NW_027526422.1, read as the reverse complement.
CCAGCATTTCGCAAGTTTATTTCCAGTTGCTCGAGCACTTTTCCATGTTTTAACTGTTGAAGCAAAAACACCTTCTCTGTGCTTTGTCTTGTGTGTTTTTATAGGTCGCATCCATGCTGAGGCGACTTGGAGCGCACGGCGAAGCGCGAGAGTTGGCTCCCGACGGCTGCTGGCCTCCTCCTCCTCCTCCTCCTCCCATCCCTGCGGCCTCCGGGATGCTCAGGAGGACCATCTACCGAGAAGAGTCATCAGCCGCTGGCTGCCGCGCAACTCCGGGGTGGCGCACCCGGCACGAGGGCTGCCGAGAAGGGGGCTGCAGAAAGCGCTTCCTTTCTCGGGAGTCGAATTAAAGCCCACGGCATCCCGGCCTCTCCAGCGGCCGTGGCTCTCGTCACTCACGGCTTGAGCGTTTCTTCCACGCAGCGTACGCTCTCCTTTCGGCGAAAGCGGTTTGGCGAGCTTAGGAGGCGCTTTCGCAACGCGCCTTCCCTGGCGATGTGCGGGGTCCGCTACGTTTAATTTTTGACCGCGACGCGTCGAATAGGAACATAACAACAACAAAGCGTGTTTCGCGCCAAGGCACAGTCTCGGGCTCGGGCTATCCGCGGTCGCGTGGCAGCGTTCTGGAAAATAAACGTCGACGTTCGCTGCGCCGTGAACTCACGCGGTTGAATTGAACGTCTTTTTGTGTGGAGGCAAGGGCAGATTGGTCCACAGTTTAGGCGGAAGCAATTTTGTTGCGTCAGCTCAAAAGCCAGGAAAAGGAAAAGACGCGCGCGCGAGGCAGTCGTGTGGCGCTCCAAGCAAGACAGCTATGTGCCAATCGCGTGCGTTGCACTTCTCCTCAGCGGCGATGACCGTGGGTCCGGTTGGACATTCGACCGCCGACCGTATCGGCTGCTTCGTTTGTGTTTTCCAAGATAAGTTCAGAGTCGCACAAAGTCCAAGATCGTGCGTTGGTGACTTTATTCTAGGAAATATCGCGTTGCCTTACGTAAGTGACCTAAGTGACTTGAACTGAAATTGGGAACTTTTATTTGCATGCCAACGGAGTTATACACACAAATTGAACGAAAACAAGAGACATCTTATACGTACGCCGCACCTACAGCAATAATTTAACATCAAAACAAATGAACGTAGAACAGACAACAAGTAGCCTCATTTGCGCTCAGGCACTCGAATGAGGCCAAACCACGCCTAGCTATACCCGCCAGCTTTACAAACAGGGCTGGAACGACACCTTCTCGCTGCGTGTGATTCCTATCGCCGAAGTGATACGACCGAACCTTCCTCTTTTGCTTCTAACTGAAAGTTTCCGAGCACAAACCAGCGACTGATAACTGTATTAAAATATGCAGCCGCAACGCACTCAAATCAATACCAAGAACTGCATTCGACGGGCGCATAAAGGGTGCAAAGGCATCGCACTTTCCTTCAGCTAAGAATTCGCGATTGGCAAATTTCGCGCCGCCTATAAAACCACTCGCATTGGTAATCGCACTATTCCCGCGGAGCACTATACGTCATGTATTTAGGTGTGTGCCGCTGTTCCCAGAAGACACAATCGGAACATTCGCCCGTTTATTACAAACTAAAGTTATATGTCGAAATAGTAACAATTCAAGGATTCGAGCGTTCATAATGATCCTCTGCACTGACAACACCAAACAACAACAAAAAAAAAACAGGAAAACAGCTCGTACGCTGCTGCGAGGAGTGTTTAATTGCCTCAATTTTACCGAAAATATTTAGGAAGTGTGTATATCAGAGTGGGAGCTTTCTCCGATTCTTTACGCATCTTTATTCTGCTGTTAGTTTCGGTAAAACAACTAGAAAGCAAACTTAAGTCGGCTCAATGGGCCATGGAACAAGTAATGTAAGGAGTAGCTCTCAGGGATAGGAAACGAGCTACCTGGATCAGGGAACAAACTAGAGAGTAGAAGATATCATAGTTGAAATAAAGAAAAAGAAATGGGCTTAGGCCAGTTCCCAAGGAACATGATAATCATCATCATCACAATAATAATATTAATAATAATAATAATAATAATAATAATAATAATAATAATAATAATAATAATCAATCAATCAATCAATCAATCAATCAATCATGTTTATTTACGTGCCCAGGAACAGCCAGAGGCCTGAGTGCTGGCGCACGGGTAGTTACATGAAAACAAAATACAAGAAACATATAGCAAGAAACAAACAAGCGACAAGACATACACAAACTGAAGTAGTGAAAATGACAGAAATAAAGCACAGGCGGAGCCTGGGTACAGGTAAAAAATAAAAAAAGAAGATGCCTATGTTGCTCTGCCTGTCGTAAAGGCCACACGACAGGCAGAGCAACAAAGTTTGACAGTAATACAACAAAAACAACGGCAAGAGTGTAGAGACAAATAATAATAATAATAGTAATCCGGCATGTAGCACGACGAACCGACAACCGGTTGGCAATTAGGGTAACAGAGTGGATACAAAGAGATGGGTTTGGAAGAAAACGAATGGAAGGATGGAATATTGAAATTCGGTGCTAAACTGGGGACTCGAGCAGCTCAGGAGAGGAGCGGTTGGAGATAAATGGGAGAGGCCATCGCCCTGCAGTGGACCTGATCAGGCTGATGAAGATGATGATGATTCTGGTGCATAGAAGGTTGCAGGGTAAAAAACAAATCAGAAGCGAATATGATACTATAAGCCAAGAGCATACAGTTTCCGGACTCGTCCTATACTGACAGTGAATGTTAACATGTCAGCATGTTAACATAGTAGCAGTGAATATAACTTTGTACAGTTAAACCTGGATGTATAGAGCCAATATGTAACGGATTCCTGAATTTAACGAAGTTTTTCAAGCCCCCCTTGGCAGCCCTATTGAAACCCACGTTTTTGCAAACTCTGTGTGATGAAGGCGTTGCGACGGTTAACCTTGATGTAACGAATTCACAACGCTGGTAGCCATTGTTTTTTCGCAGTTATTCGTAAAAATCGGCTGGAGAAGTGCAGTAATTTAGCAAACTTCGCCCGCTCCACATACTACCGTGCATGTCCAGCGTCAGTGCGGTTTCGGCTAGGTGCTAGGCGTGCCTGTCGGCGTAAGTTGGCGCGAAAGCAGCGGGAGCAAAGCGCGCAGTTTTTTACTGTGAAATAAATCCTTTAAGGGTGAGTTTACCATCACTAATGCCTCCCATTTTGATTCAGTTTCTGCCTCTTTCACGCGAAACCTGCACGTAACGGAAAATTGCGAATTTTTGTCAACTTCGTTACATCCAGGTTTAATTGTACGACGATCAGCTGTGACAGACTGCTATGTGTGAACGTGTACAAACCACGCCCTTATTTTACACCTATGAAACAAAACATTGACGTCTACTTGCTGAAGTTCATATATATTTATGCATGCATTTGTTGTCACAGCGACAGCTGCCGTTGCAACACTACTCGTATTTCGCGCCATCGGCCATTCGTTCCTAGAGCAACAATGTAGCGACCTGTAAAGGATGGTTCACTGCGAGCTTGTGCGCAATGAAACGAAGCCAACTTCCTGCACAGGGGACATGATGAGCCAAAAAACAAGTTTGCTAAGAGCACCTCAGCGCGAGAACTCTCCGGTGTTGGTCTGATCTCTAGTAATTTCGCAGGTGTTTGGCCACGAGGGAGAGAGAAGCTCTTTATTAAAGAAGGAAATGCAGAGAGATTAGCCAACATGCGTACGTCGACATTCCACTCTGAAGGAAGGGAAGGGGGAAAAGGTAGATGCCTAGCAGAGAGAGAAGTTTTAGAGGAAAGGAGAAAAAAAAAAGACGAAGCTAGACATAAGCCGAAAGCAAGTTGTGTAGATTTAAATAAAACGCGCGTAAGTGCAAGGAAATAGTGACGGGTCGATGGCTTTGTGCGTTAAGGCACCTAGGATCAGGGATGGGAACAGCAGCTGTGACGCTTTACATCGCGCGCCGAGCAATAATTTCTAAAACAATTCTTGCTCTCCCTCTCCCTCCTCTTCCCCCCACCTCCCCCACGCACACACATGCGCTTCCTGTTTTCGAAAGCGAAGAGAGAGAGAAAATGACATTTATTGAAAATTTCCGGCGGGGAGAAAGCGAAGTCATCATATCTCTGCGTTCCATGGAACGTCTCGGAAGGTACTGAGAATAGGTGCGCTACTGGGGCGCGCGCTGGGAAGGGGAAACAGCTGTGCCGGACGAGGGTCCGAGCTGAGAACTGGCGGCGACAGAGCGCGCGCTGGGAAAGAGAAGCTGCAGCAGCGCCGGAGGAGGGAAGCCTGCTGCCAATGCCCGCCGCCTTGAGGGGCCATGCGCTGACGGGGGCGAGCAGGAGGCTGCTGGCGATGGCGACGCGAGCTGAACGGGCTTCGGTGGGTGCTGTCCAAAGGCTGATGGAGTGGTTACGGATGCGGCCGCAAGGTTCAGCACGAAATTCAACAAAAGTTCCAACCTTTACATAATTCAAGTGTTCCAAGAACCCCGTAATTTTCCAGTACAAATTGTAAAGCAAGCCATTTGGCGCAATTTATAGAACGGAAACATGCCGTCTATTTAGTGCCGTGCTGGATAGGCGGAACAACACCGACGCTGAGTGGATGACGTGTTATGGGGAATCATTGCGAGCAGGCGAAATCATACTTGCAGGTTTAGGGTTGGCCCTGGCGCAGCCATGGCCCAGTTCCATACAGCTGTTTGGCGACAGACTCGTCTGTGGCGGCCGGTGCTGGCGTCCTGTCGCAATGGCGCCCGCGTAATTAACGACTTCTGCGAGCCTCCACCGTTCCCGCAAACTTCCTTCTTTGCGCCGGTGACAGCTCGCGTGGACCGCTGTGTGTGGCACGTATAACCCGACCGCTGCCACCGCAGCCGAATGGAAGGACGTTTTAATTCGGTCGCGACAGGAAATAACCTCCGCCACGCACGACTCGAACGCTCCCACCCGCGGGTGCACCTCGCGCGTCTCTGTTTCCAGGCAGCCCGCAACGTTCGCCGGTCGCATTTCCATGTTTCCGGGCAAATAGCAAAAACGACTGCGCAGGAACTTGTACTTGGGCTGTTTGGTGTCCCGGAATATTCCCGTAAAGGCGACAGAGGAATGAGCGACGCATGTGTCAGTTTGCCAGCGCGGAGGGGAAAACTAATTTGAGAACTGCTACGAACGCTTCCCAGATTGTCTGCTACTCTTCTTGGTTATGATTATGTGGTTTAACGCGCCGACACTATGCCGCAGTGGTGGGCTCCGCATTAATTTTGACCACCTGGGGATCTTGAACGTGCTCCGAAATATCAATCACATGGGCATTTTCGCTTTCCGCCTCCATGAGCTACTCTTCTTGTGCATACTCACCATCACTCCATCGACTATAGTAGAATCTACTTCATCAGTGTTCCTATCATTGACGACGACGACTACGAAGACGCGATGACGTCGTCGTCGTCGCCGTTTCCGTGGGTTCGGATCGCTGCTCGGTCGCGGTTGCCCGAATAAGCAATAATCCCAGCCTTCCCCTCTCGAATTGTTTACCGACTTTGGTATCCTCCTTGAGCTGTTCTATCAAAATAACATTACAGAGACATACCCTTCTTGTTATCCCTTCCCTCGCATAACAGCTCCTACCGTTCCAATCAACGTATCCGCAACCTCACATCCAGGACGTCGTCGAGCTCGAATATGCACTCTTCGCTACCGCTATGATGATCTAGCAACGGTGACGTACGCAGATGCCTCCTTCTCCTCCGAAGACGCACGCGGGGTCACAGTAGTTGTAGCCCACCCGCCCTTGCAAAAATGATACCCGGGCATTCCTTCCGCCCTGTCTCTCGAGGCTCAAGCAATCACGGAGGCGATGCTCTTGTCCGATCCTGGTAACCACGTTATTTTCAACGACAGTCAGGATGCTCTGCGATTGTTCCAGGAGCAAACGCTTCCTATCAATATGATGCGTGCACTCCACACTCATCAGGCCAAACACACTGGTACTCGCTGCGTGCTGGACTGGGTTCCTGGTCACGCAGGCTTCCCGCGCAACGAGCTGGCGCATCAGCTCTCCCGTGCTCCGTCCCAACCGGGAGACTCGGGGACGTCCTGGCCAATTCCTTTCCACCCACCCACGCAGGCGCGACGAGCCCGCTTACAGACTGTACAACAGTTAGTCAGGGATAGGCAGACTCTTCCGTCTCCCTCTCACCTGTTATCCCGGACAGATGCTTGTCTTATCTGGCAAGCGCAAACGGACAGCCTTCCAACCCCACACATACTGCATCGATTAGAAAGCCATCACAGCCCTCCCTGCACGGTGATTTAAGTGTTCTGGCTCCCCCAATACGCCGCATGTGCTTTGGGACTGTTCTGCCTCACAACCATTACATTAACCTTTTCCCTCTTCTCGCCAAGACTGGCTCGCGCTTTCGGAGGGAACAGACCGAGCGGCCTGGTGGCGAGCTTTGGTGGCTCACGTTCGTCAGGCTCTCCAGTCTGTGTAGATAATTTCTTTTTACTTTTATAACCCCAGGACTTAGGTTTTTGTTTTTTGTGTGCCAATAAAGTTTATTAACAACAACAACAACAACAGCCTGCAACGGATAGAACTGTGTTCAGCAAAGAGACGCGGACGTAACGGCGTTGTTATGAACGGCTGTCGATAGAATCGCTGTCAGCAATTTGGCTGCGAAATGCTTGGAACTTTTTTCACGGATACTTATAAGCGATACCCATCTGTTGCGCGCCTTCAGACGACCGCAGTAAATTCGTCCTGGTTCGATCCCGCTCGACAGCTAAGGCCTCGATTGGGGACAGTTTCCCAATTAAGGGTGCCCACTGCGGGCCCGAATGCGAAAGGAGGTCAACCTACGACTACAGAGAAATTTTGTGCAGCGCAAGGCTGAAAAATGCGAACTGCGGTGAAGACGGAAAAAAACGCGAGAAAGCGCAAGAAACCACCCAACAAAACAGGAAGAAAAGCACGCTTATACGAAAAGATGAAGCCTAAATACGAAGCAGGACTCTTTTACCGTAACCAAGGGTGAAACTTTGCTGCTCAGTTTCTTTTTTACCCGGTTTGTGATGAACGGCAGCCATTCCGTCTCGGTGCGGCGGTTATGCTCGCTGCTGCTAGCGTCACGTCTCGCGCATGAGAGACATGGGAGCACCACTGCATGCCAGCTCGTCTGGTTTTCACGAGCAAAACGGGGCGCTGTAATAGTTTCCTGGTTTCACGCTAATCAGAGGAGGGATACGTTTAGTAAAATACGGGCTAAGCTGAGCCCCATGAGGGAAAAAAGGAGGAACGTCCATACTACCGCGTCTACGATATATCGTAAATCCAGAGATAAGACCCCATTCTGCAGTTCCAGCGATCGCTAACGAACGTGGGCGCAGACCGAAGTGCGTGGGTGCGCATCAGTGCGTCGTCGAGGCGCAGACGTCGAGCATGTCGAAACCGTGCGCACCACTTCCATTTGAGAGCCCGCGTGCATTGCCATAGCGTAGAAATGGTCTCGCATCACACGTGGAAAAGCAGGCGACTTTCTGGGCACTGCTTTTCTTTTGCTACGCTGTGAAGAGAAACACCCAACAGAATACAAACAAAACCAGAAGGCCGATACACCACGCAACGCTGCATCGTCTTTCCTGTACCCGTGCTACAGCAGCGTTTCGGAGGCCTTCGAGTCGAATGTCATTTGACTCAAATGCCACCTTTGAGCTGCTACACGACGCTTCTCAAAGGCATTTGGCTGAAATGCCATTTGAGTCAAAGGACAACCACCAACGACCTTTAAGGTTCTCAGAGGCCTTTGAAACGCGGGCAGTCGTACTCTCGGGCGCAGTTTCTGCATACCGTAATTACAAAAAACAATTATTTACGAGTAAAACTTGGTGTTTAAAGAGCACGATCTTTATCATTTTTCACTTTTTTTATGTTCTCTATGGCTCGCTCTACGATTAAAGCGTAACTTAGTACTCGCAACACCAGCGGTGAAAAAAAAAAAAAACTGGCTGATTTGTGCATGTTTTGTGCGCACTCATATTGTTGTCAATTTGATCACTAGTAATTGTATTTTTTTTTTCATTTTAACTCTAAAATTGTTTTTTTTTTGTCAAGAACAAAACAGGGCAGCAGTGGCGACACCAAAACATGGCGGGCGAACGCGGAAACTTTCAACTGCCTTTGAGAATTGTCGTGTACATCGGCGGAACTCCTTCCAGTTCGAATGGCATTTGAAACTCTGAAGGGCATTCACCTGAAATGTCCTTCTTAACGCTCGTGTAGCACATGCATTAGTCCTGCTCGTGCGCTGTTTTTTGTTTAGGCGTTAAGCACTAACAAGTCTCAGTTAACTCGGTTTTACAGTTGATGCGAAAGTTTCTTAACCTACATAGGACGGTCTTGAAACGGCGCCCACAGACTATCCAAGGAGCCCTTCGACGAGCAGAGTGACGGCGGAGTTTGCGGCAGGCGAATCAGCTAGAAAGAAGGTATACAGCGGCCTTCATGAAAAAACAACAAACGCCACTTGTCCATCGCAATGCTTATTGTTTGATTAAATCAGCGCTGCTAACCTCTGCTAGGTCCTTGTGCTTTGTTTTATACGTGCCCAAAGTTACCACCGCGTTAAAAACATTTCGATACATCTGAAATTTTCACCGATGCCAGTAGTAAGGCCATCTACATGCAATATTAAAAAAGAACTACGGTTTGTTTGCACGCACTGTTCTTGCTCAGGGGTTTTACGAACACACGTGCCGGAGTTTTCTTCCCGCAGAGTGACACCTGGGGGAAGTTGCCATCGGGGGCTTTCGCTCTACATAGTCCCCAGCCAACCACGGGGGAGCTATTTAGTGGCGCCGTGGGGACCGTCGTATAGACGCGTAGCGGTACACTTGAGGACGAAGCACGTTACTGAGAACACGGAGACAAGAATAGAGGCCCGGCCTGCCTAGCACAGATGCAGTGCGCGATGGTGGAGCGGTGGCCCACTGTTTGAACGGTGCGAAGGGGGGGCCAAGGCCGAGGTCTGCATTGCCCGCGTCTAGTTCGCCGACGGAACCACCGGCGGGAAATGCCTGCGGTAATTAAAGAAGCGTCGGTTGGGAAACCCACAGGAGCGGCGAAGGCGACAGGGGGAGAAGCGCCCGAAATAGGAAAGCCGCCGCGTGACGGATCCTACCGGAAATTTCGACGGCGGGACCGAGCGCAGGCGTCTTATATGCCCAGTAGGTGCGCCCGGCCTCCTCTCGACGGGCGCCGGCGCGTGAATGGAGGCTGCGGCGGCGACGACAGTGTCGGAGCTGTGCCAGTGGAATCTGCGGCTTCCCAAAGGCCTACCCCGACGGCGACCAGTGCAAAAAAATTCACGCATCTCCACGAAGTGAATCATGACGAGTGGGCGAAGCACTGGGGATCGTTCTCACCGTAAATAACCCGTGAGAGTGCTTACTGCTGCTAAAACGATTTCCAATCCAACCCAATACAATACAATACAATACAATTCAATTTAATCCAATCCAATTCAATCCAATCCAATCCAATGCAACCCAATTCTCCTCGCGCATGCGCAGCACAGCTCTCTCTCTCTCTCTCTCTCCTTTTGTGAACCGTCTATTTTGTTCTTGTTAACCTTTCGTGCGCCTTTCGTTCACAGATGTTTCGATGTCGACGGGGCTGTGCCGTGAGCACGGACGACGCCGGACGGACGAGCCTCCCTCGGCCCTCGGGTGCTAATACAGTCAAACCCGACTATATCGAACCCGTTTACATCGAATTATCCCATATATCGAACAATTATTGTGCACTATAATGTCACCGGGAGAATATATAGCAAAAAGTACGGCTACATCGAACAAAAAAGGCAGCCGCAACCTATATATCGAACTTCAGCCGCAACCTATATATCGAACTTCGGCAGCGCAAGATTGCCCCCGAAGTTGGCTTTCCCGCGCGGCAGCTGGGCTAGCTGCCTACGCCTCCTCCCCCAGTTTGAAAAGTCACTTAGCCCAAGCGCTCGCGCTCTCGCTCGCTCTGACAGCCACCCCTGGAAATAGTGGTTGGACCACACTCTCCCGCTGTCTCGCCAGTCTCGCGCGGCGGGCTCTCTCTCCCCTCGCTTCTACGCATGCTTCCCTTTTCGTGTTTTCGCGGTTGACGACGCATCGGTACGCCTTGTTCATCTGCCCCATTTGCGATGGCTGCTGTGAAGCGGCAGAACCTGCCAATTTCCACAAAGCTCGAAATTATCAAGAAAGTTGAATGCGGGGAAAAGAAGTCTGATGTCGCGGCGGAGTACAGCATCCCGAGAAGCACGCTAAGCACCATTTTAAAGAACTGCTCTTCACGCTCTTCACACTCTTCATGCTCTTCACGCGCTGAGCGTTCTTCGCCACCACTGCGCGGCAATAGAAGGCTGTGGGCTCAGCTGTTTCGAGTCACTTGACAATGTTGAAAAGTGTGTGCTCAACAATGCTTCGAAAATGATGAAGCAAAAGAAGATCGGAGACTATTTCTCGCGCTAGTGTGCCCGCGGAGCATGTATCTTGCAAGTAAACAACAGTTAGTGATGAGGTACGTTCTGTGCATTGTCAAATTCTTTAAACATTATATATCGAATTATACGATATATCGAACTAATGACCGTTTTTTGCGAGTTCGATATATCCGGGTTTGACTGTATATCAGTTAATAAATGTTCACATCCATCCTTCCCCTGCAAACCGAGCTGCGGCCTCGGGAAAGAGTCGCCAGCTGCGTGTAGCTCGGCTGGCGATAAAAGGGAGGCGCTCTTGTCTGGCAATTTCTTTCAATAACGGCCGTTAGGAGAAGAAAAACCTTGAATTGCATTCATTTTCAACCTTGCTGGCAGCAAAATTTCTCGCAAAGTCGATGGCTTGCCTATATACTTTTCTTAATTTTATCTCCAAACAATGAGCAAGCAAACAAAACAAACAAACTTATTATCTGCATCCAATCTAGCAATGAGCAAATAAAAATAGCCCTAACGTCTAGCTAAACTTCAAAAGAAATCAACGAGGTTACACATAAACGTATCAACTAACTGATTAATTAACCTAAATACTGGATTAGTAGCCAACTAGGAACTTACGAAGTAAGAAACTGCGCAAACCACTAGTAATGACACAAAATGACGCCCTAGTAAAAATTGGATTGTCAAACAGCTAATGGGCAAAGGAACGACAAAATGTCGCACTGTGTTTCTCATTCCCGTCTGTGCCTTGTCTTTGCAGCAACCTAACGCCCAGCACAAGTTAAGACTGAACGTTACTCTTTTGATAGAAACGGGCGCTGCCACGGCATTCGGCTTGGCAACTTGCACAAATGATTTGTCGCCTCAGCTGACATAAGTATTCAAGTATTCTTCTACGGCACTTTTCAATGGTTTTCGATGAAAAAACTTCAGAAACGCACATATTATAACATGTGCAACTCGCCAATGTGTGTTCGGAAAAAAACTATCGCTGGGACATTTTTTTTCTTGATGCGCGTTGTTTTACTGATTGGTCAATCAATAAGTCAAACCACTAACAGCGTCGCCTTGGGCGTGCTCGAGAATTTTGGGGTCAATTTGGCATTTTTCCCCACTCAAGCTGACGTGCACGTCAAAATTGTTTTTCAGACTGTTTTGGAGCAGGTCGACGTAATTTTTTGCAATTTTCAAGCTTCTGGAGCAGTTTGGCGCCGGAAAACTGATTTGTATCAAAACTGAGCAATATGCGCAGCTTCCTCACCCCTACAGAGAAGTTGCGCGATGAGTTCAATCAGTGCCTATAAGCCCGCAACGTTTACGAGGCTCCTCTGCTTGTTTCGGTATTATTGAGGATCCTGTATAGTTCTGACCCCACTGCTGTTCCGCAGAACTACAGTGCCTTCCCCTCACGGGCGATGACGCCAACAGAAATATACCAGCGCTACTAGTGGGAAGATTCGATGGCTTCGTGCTATGTTCGTACGTCTGCTATTGAATAATTGCGTCGGGCCTGCACTCGCGCGCACCGGGAACTTTTCCAGCCATTCGCACGGCTGCATCCATAGGACTGTGTCGAGGTGGCCGCCTCGTCGGCGGACCACGGGGACGCGGGACAAGCCGGTTCGTGTCAGGTGCGGGCGCACTGACCGCGACACGCAGCTTACACTGCCACTTGCACTGCACCCGCTTTTGTCTGTAAAGGTGGCTCTGCCGCAAGGTGTGTTGCAGTCACCGCGATCGAGTGTTTTTAGACGGTTCTTCTTCTTCTTCTTCTTCTTTTCACCATTTTTAGGTCTCTCGTCATATCTGACTGTTCTGGAGTCAACGAAAGTGGTGGCGGCAATTATGGGAGTTAAATCATACTTTTTGGTCCATACCTGCAGTAGGTAAACTCGACGATAACAGTGACAACGATTGTGTTGCGAACGGTGGACGACGCTCAGAAAAACCTGCGGGAACAGGTGCCTTGATAGCTTCGTTGTAAGAAAATTGTATGAGAGAAGATGTTCCGAAAGAAGGGCAATACGGTGTCATCCTTGCAGAGAAGCAGCCGGGATGAGCGCCGATACGAAGCTTTAATTCGGCTTCGCTCATGAGGCAAGGCAAAATGTGATCCAAACGTCTCGTAATGGGGCGAACGCCTCGCGTTTACGCATACGATAGCAGTGAAAAATATATTAACAATCAACACGATACATTTATTCCCAACAATAGTGACAATAAATACACAGATACTTATACAGTGCACCTCTTGGTACATGAACAATGCTGGCAATTTGGCGTAATAAACAGAAGGAATGAACCACACCGTCCAGTAACAACAACACTTCAGCACGGTGAGTCAACGGCGTTCGGACTATTAAAGATTATCAGTTTTTTAATTAGTTTTCTGAAATGATGCACCGTTCGCATAAGTAGGCTTGTTTGATCGCAGAAGGGTTTGGGCTGACTAAGAATATTGTTTGGTTTTCTATTGTCTGCATTCCATAGTTTATTCGGGGTCTCGGTCCCACTGACGAAATAGCCCGCAGATTGGAGGTCACTTTTCGGCTCAAATATATTTGAGTAAACAGTGCTAATACAGATTTACTACAACGATACATCAAATTTGCCAACTAGAAATTTTTGTAAAGTAGACAAAAAGGTAATACATCCCTTCATTTATATACAACATTTTGTACAAGAAAAACAAAAACATCACTTGAGAGGTCTGGAGCATTGTCACAGAAAGTTTTCTGCCTTTATATATAGTACAATGCTTCGATTGCCAAAGTTAAAAGGAAACAAAGAATTCCTCGGGGAACTTAGGTCTGCTTACGTGCTTTGACGGCGAAAGCCTGGCGATTCTTGCTGACAACTACCTTCACGCGCCTACGCTGCATTTGCGTTTCTTTACGCGAGCTCGTTCCAGAGTCTCCTTCTTCATATTTTGTTTTTGTAGGGTTCACTGAGAGCAATGGGTTCACCAGCTCACTACCGGCATTAAGGCACTTATCCTGTACGCAACACAATCGACAGGCTTATTTGCGCGCGGTCGAGATCCTTCTATAAAAAGGAAAAGAAAGAGAAGGAATCTTCCTCGCGACTTCAGCTTACCCTTCATACTGATACAAACCTCCATTTCGTTCCCTGGGTTATATAAACTCAATACTAATTTCACTCATGCAGTTCACTGCCCGTGACTCGGCAAAGCCACCAATCACGTTTGATCATTCCCGAAGTGTAAGAACCCGCCGCAAGCAGAAATTGTTTTGAACCATGAAATAGGGATACCAGAGACGAACCTTGGCGCCCTTTCCTGCCGACCTAGTGGGTATAAACGAAACAGCCTGAAGTCGATGGCATATGCCGAAAGAAAACAAACAAACCCGACAGTTAAAATCGATATAGCGTCAAGCGCAGCTACAAGCAGATCGAGGCTCAATCACCGAAAACAATGCGAAGGCAAGTATCTCCAAAAGAAGCGGCCTAGTGCAGATTCGAAGAAACGATCCGAGTGCACTGAGGAGAGGAATGAAGAAGGGACGCGAAAGGCACGCGAGACGGAAGCAGGCACAAGCAAGAAGCTGCGACGGGCCCCAGAGACAAAGCCTGAGAGCTGCCCGCGTTTACTTCCTCTTTTTCTTTCTCCTCCTCCGAGACGGTGCGAAGCACAGAGAGCAAACAAGAACAGACGATAGTGAAACAAATGTCGCAGTTCAGAAAGCAGACGACACTGAAAGAGGGCAGCAGAGAAGGCAGACGACAGAGAAGAACTGCGAAATAGATGCGCATGGCTGACGGGCATCGCGCCGGAGTTCCCCGTAATCGGGGCAAAACAGATTGGAGGCGTTGCCCAGCCTTCGGGGACGGGAGCAGGAAAGGAACGAAATGAATGGCGAAAATCTGCAGTGAAACTGCGACCGCAAAAAGGCGGATGTTTTGTTGCCAGCTAAAGGAGGTTTGGGAATTGGGGAGCGGGGAGTACACTCGTGTCTGGAAGCAAAGGACGTGTCCCCTTCTCTTTCCTTTTTCCTTGTGTCTCCCGCGTAGGGCCCACATGTGACACGGCCTCCTTAGAAATATGGATGAGCGACCGGCGAGCAGAGTCAGAGCGGTAAAAATAGGATTCGGTTTTCGTGCGACGAAAACGACCTCATTTGAGCAACCTTCTGCAATCCTCATCTGCAACTTGCTCCAAGGAGTGCCCTCCCGTGAACTAAAAGACTCACAATCTGATAAAAAATAGCATGAAAAGCTTTTTCTTAAACGCAGTGCGAATGCACAGTAAGCGCAGTGTTGCCAATCATTTTTGTGAAAGATACTTTACTGCACAGTAAGTTAGAGTACTGCCCTACCACTCGACATGGCCCGGTCGGTCAACTCCCAATCAACCCACAGCTGATTCAAAGGCGTAACAATTCTAAGAATAACTGATGTAACTGACACCGAATCTTCGACCACCGCTTCGCCTCCAGCGCTTCATATATTGCTATAAGATGGCGTGTATTCCCCTGAGAAATTAGCCCTGAGCAATGCATTTCTCTTTAGAAGGGAAGCCAACCTTAACAAAAAATTAGCCGCATATCTGCTCCTTTTGTTGCAAATGTCGGCGCAAGACGATAGTCAACTGACGCCCCTGGCAAGTGAATGCATCCCTTCTCTTTCCCGCTCACCTCTCATGCTGTTCCTCTCCCGTCTCGTTCCTCCCAAGATAACACCCTAGAGGTTTGCTCAAGTCAATTTAAATTTACCGCGTTCCACTGCTCCAAGTCGGGTGCCTCGAGGCCAGCGCTGCTGTACGGCGGAGACGCGCGTAATCGAGGCGCCCTACTACAAAGTGTACAGAACCACGTTGCCCTACTCCACGAGCGTTCCAAGCGGAACGCGAAACCTATCTTGTGGAACCTTTCGTTGCTGTTGCCGTTTGATATTTTTAGAATTCCGCCAGGTAGCGCGGGCAACAGCAGGTGACGGTTTTCTGCAGTTGATATAGTATTTTATTTGCTATCGCAAAAAGCAAGGATCCGTAAATTTTGAATGAAGGAACACTGCAATTTCACTCATGTACTGATTTTCTGCCTTATATTTGCGTAATCTCCTGTTCTTGTTCAACCATGTTGACAAGTATGAACACTAACACCGGACTTAGACGTTTAGATTTTGCTGTGTGTATATAAGACTATTGCGCAGCATCTGTTTCACTTCGGCCGGCCGGCTGACTCGAGTGACACAGACAGACAGACGAAAATTTTCCTGTTCAAGTTGCCCAAGAAAGACTACCGTCTTTAAAAATCTGTGTAAGATCGTTCTTTGAAAGCTGGCTTTCTCACATTGTCTCCTGCACAGTGAAGCCTAGTCATCCCCGCGAACGCGGCGGAAGGAGACGCCGTCGAAGATAAGCTCGCGGACGGCATGCGCGATGCCCGTCGAAAACCGCGAGGCGGAAAACGCGAGACGGCGGCAATCCCGCTGAACGTTTCCCCGGCACGACGGCGCGTTTTGAGCGGGAGCTTGCGCCCAACCAACAACCCTTTTGAGAAACAGCTCCGCTGGTCATCCGTCTTCGCACAGTGGGATGGCACTGAATTTTTTTTTTTGTTCAGGCGGTTTTGTTTGCTGGACGGTGTAAAGGACGAACATGTTCTGAGGCA
Source organism: Haemaphysalis longicornis (assembly GCF_048455015.1). Taxonomy (NCBI): domain Eukaryota; kingdom Metazoa; phylum Arthropoda; class Arachnida; order Ixodida; family Ixodidae; genus Haemaphysalis; species Haemaphysalis longicornis. Next base: position 5,166,140 of record NW_027526422.1, on the reverse strand, counting down.
CACACACTCGTTTCGTGTAGCGTATAAAGTTCAGGAGTTCGCGATAAAACTATTCATGCATGTCAGCGTTGTAGGTCTGCCGGGAGGCTAGGGCAGACGCCGGTTCCGCGAGCGTGGCACACGTGGTCTTGATCTGTAATTCGGGTCGAGTCCATGTGAGATGCGTCATATTCACATCTTCAACGGCGGAGTGATAAAATTGTGAGGGGAGCTGTACGGGCCGCGATACTGCGATGGCCAGGACTCGGAAGGACCATCCGTACGCGTGCTCCGAGGCGCAACCTTGTCATCAGGGAGCTTTGAACTACGTGGGAGAAGTGTGGGGGCCCGTGCGCTCAGGCGAATGAGATTTTGCTTTCATCGGGACAGGTTTCGGCAGGGATCTCAGGGGAAAGGCGGGAGCAGTTACAGCCAAGGCAGTCTCGGAATTACCACGTACCGCTGTGTAGGAAACCCACTGTTGCAGACCTGCGTTTTCGTGCTTACTTAAAGGTGTGATGGGCGGCATTCGCGAACGACGCGGATTGTACCACGCAGTGGCCGTCATGAATGACTTGCATCAAGTCGGTTGTTTGCATCAAGACGCCTGATAACCCTCGGCGATCGGAAGTTGTGCTTAAAAGCTTTGCTACGCCCTTAACAAAGAGAAAAAATATATCAATATTATAACTTAATTTGCGTTTAACCCCAGTATATCAATAGCAATTTCCCCCTATTACCATAAAAAAAGAGGACTTATAAGCTTCTGTCCTAATGAAGCAACAGCCGCAGGGTGAAAACAGCCCGGGTAATGAGGAGGCCGAGATGAACACTCCGACTGCAAAGGAGCGACGGGGTGGGCCGCAACCGAGTGGCTCTGAGTTGAAGGTGAAGTCCAAGAACGAGGACAGGGGTGCCTTCGGTCGCGTTGTGCGGAGGGATGAAGACGTCCTTATGAAGAATAAATCCCATTTAGGACTGCAGCATTGGAGGACGATAAGCCGCCATTGAGCAGGACCGCACACTCAAATGAGACCATACGTAGTAAATAGGATAACCAAGAAAACGCCGTGCTCTCTCTCTCTCTCTCTCTCTCTCTCTCTCTCTCTCTCTCTCTCTCTCTCTCTCTCTCCTCTCTCTCTCTCTCTCTCTCTCTCTCTCTCTCTCTCTCTCTCTCTCTCTCTCTCTCTCTCTTTTTCGCTCGATCGCTCTTTATTTCTTGCCGAAATTACAGCTTTGCGTAAAAAAGTTCAAGATTAAATGAAACAATCTTTAGCCACCAATTGATCTGCCCTGGGATTTTTTAACCGCGGATCTTACAGCATACTCCACCACCAAGAAATATAGCCAAAACAATAGAAATAAGTGCGCGGCAACCGATGCCTTTTTCTTTTGTTCTTCTTCAGCTTTGTCGCCATCTCTAATACAATTTACTTCTTAAATTCATGTTTTGCACCGAAGTCTGTGCCGCCCTCGCAAACTGTGGGCGTGCTTTGCGAAATACGCTTCAATTGCGGCATCAACTAAGACATTCATAAAAGCAAATCCCGATGTGCAATCAACTGGGCAAAACGAGCGTAAGAACGATGTTCATCGTAGCCTATGTGCAAAGTTGCCTGGATTTTATGATTCGCTGAACTCTTACGAGGGTTGCGTTTTCCTCAAAATCACCCGTAGCTGATTTTGTTTACCCAGCCTTTGTCAGACCTTAATCCTCTTAAAGATTTCGAAGCGGCGCCATTTGATTCGTGTGCTTATATTTCATTTTCGATGCAACAGGCCTTAGAAGAGCTTTAGTTCTCAGCGATGAACGAGCTTATTTTTTTTCCCCCAAAGCATCGTGGGCGTCACCGTATCGCATAATCCTTCGTGCGCGAAACCATTCCGTGCAATTTTATGCTTTACACATCCTTCCCACCCCAGCTGATACCCTTACACTTCTGTTATGTGATTTTTAGAGCGCTAAAGTTCGCTACGAGTAAAATGTTCGCTCTAATCATGGCGGTATTTTTTTTTATTCTCTTTACTGGAGAACGTTCGTTGTTCTCCCTGCCCTGTTATCGCATGTGGAGGGCAAGAACGAAGAATGTAGGGAAAAGAAAGAAGATTATCCTATTCAAGGTCGAGGACGTCACCCCACCGTTTGAACTACAACAAGGGCTCATAAAGTAATTTTTTTTGTCTTTTTCTGCGTATGCAATCATAACATTAGAATGGAGTCGTATCCTTTCCCATCTGAAACTCTGCTCACATGTGTCTACACTCTCGTGACGTCTGTTCGTTGAACTGAAAATGAAAATGTTCGCATCTCGTTCACAATATTTCTCAATGTTTCACGCCGTTCTCCGTCCCTCGATCTCTTTCGATTTTTTTCTCTATTTACCGAACACGACGACCCTGCATAAAAAAGCTTGTTGTTCTAGCGAATTATACGGTTTCCATTTACGTCGCTATTTCTACATTTTTGCCCGCCCCGTTGGATTTTTCCCCTACTTACTCTCTTGTCCCGCTATTTGCTACACATAGCTGAAATGTGCGCCAACATGCCGAAAAGCTTCCGGAAATGAATACCTCCGCAGAGTGGGGAGAAAAAGAAAATGAACGCTTGAACAAAATCTGTCGAGAGACGTTTGGTATGTCAGCCGTTACGGCGACGCCGGTGGGAATTTCCGAGTTTGCTTATGGAAGCTGGCAGCACGCAGCGCTTTCATTTACAAGCAAATTCCGCCTTGTTTCCTCGTGTGCCACGAGAAAACAAGACAAAATAGAATGATAAAACAAGAGATGAAAATATTGCGAAGAAGAAAAAAAAAAAAAACGACGGTGAATGTTTGGTAGTAACAGTGCGCATGTCAGCCAAGCATGGAATTCCAGAAAACCCCATTATCCAAATGTTTACTTCGCGAAAAATAAAAGCGGTATCTCGATAGATGATTTCGTCGATATACGAGAACTTGATGCTGGAAATAACAACGCGCGCACACACATTCATATTTGTTTGTTATATGAAGGCATTTAAAAGTTGAGTGAAAAAAAATGCACGCAGCGTATATCGTTAGAATGCGCACGTACCTCCACCCCCCCCCCCCCCCCCCCACCTCCCCTCAAAATCGGCACCGGAGGTATGCGAGCTACTAAAGGTGATGCAATAAAAGCCCACCAAAAACAGGAGGCACAAAGACCGGCACTAACAGGGTAGGTGAGAACTGATAAGTGAACTTATGACATACGACACATGGCCGTACATAATTATGATTTCCGCAATAAATCAGTGCTGCCGAGGGGGGACCCACACGTCGTTTCGTCGCTGTTCGACACGTTGGGCCACGCCCACCGTAGCTTCGCAACGTCGAACACGTCACTCAAACTATTCCGCCGAGCTCGGACCTTTTGAAGTATCGGAGGGTTATAACAACGTCAACCTTTCGACAAAGTTCGCACGGAGCTCATTTTCCTCTTTGCTCACGCTGCTTGATACCACGGCCAGAAGTGAATACAAGGGACGGGCAGCCCGTTCAGCATTTTTCCTCCCTCGGCGGCGAGGAACGTCTGGGAAACTAATTTCAAGAATCAGACGAAAGCCGTCGGCAAAAGTGTCATAAGTGGCTATTCGAAACTTCAGCGAGGATGCCAAGAGCGTAAGGAGGGGCGGCGAGAAGGAGGAGGAGGAGGAGGAGGAAGGCGAAGGAAGAACAAAAAAGAAAAGAAAACCAGCGCCCTATTGCAAATATATACGGCGGCGCCCACCGACGAAAGCAATTTAATACTCTCGACTTTCACGAGCGGCTTAGCAAAGGTAATAAGCGGGTTTGCGCCGCGGGCCGCCATAGCAAGACGATTCGGCGGGGCTCGAAGAAGGGCCGACCGAGGCAGCGGCTGATTAGAATACGCGAGCGGTGACGCGTAAGACGGGAAGAAGCGAGGAACGGAGAAAATAACGAACGGTGGAGCGTGCCCTATATACGAGCACGGGTGTTGAGACAATACTGCACGGGTGGGAAGCGGCGGAATTACAAGGCGACGTCTTTAAAATACGGCGTACGGTTGCCCAGCTCTAGGAACCCTGCGCGCTAATCATGACGCTATTAATTTCATATTCTTCCGCGTGGCACGGCAGCATCGCCCCTACTAAGGCGTAATGACGTCTCGGCGGCATGGCGCAAATACTGGCGTATACAATAAGTGCGAGCTTAGCTGCGGTTACAATAAATGTGAACTGTTTTTCTTTGGCGGGGTAAAATCACGTGGGATGTCACGCGCTGGAGCGGCTGAAAAAGTTGAAAACGAAAGGGCATATTGGGTGCGCTGTTTCTGCCGGCATAAGTCACGTTGACAAATTCGAAGGGATCACTGTTGATGCGCAACACTGTTTTCCGCGAGACACACGCAGAGGAAGAGATAAAACGGCACAACGCTACGACGCTTCGAAAATTGAAAGGAAACGCTAGCACGTTTAGCTTCTTAGGCTAATTGCCACAACCCGGTGATGTGATGGCTCGCGCTAGTGAACGGGGTAAGCGATACAGCGCCACTGAACGCGAGTGTCTTGCGGTAGTGTGGGCCGTGCGTTACATTCGGTGCTGCGCTTACGGCCGCAGGTTAAAGCTAGTGACTGCCAACCCTGAAAGAGGCCATGAAGACAAAACGTGTTTGTTTTATTCGAAAGGTTTGGTGTTTTGCAGTGCCCCCAGTGCTTGTTCTGAACGGTGCTTTCTTTACTGAGAAATTAAACAATTTAGGCCAAAATTTTGATTCTCTCGCTGCATCGTGTGTTTCGTGACGTCTGCGATGACGTATCCCGGGCAGACCCCGGCAGATACTTAAATGAACGTTAGTACGTTGACTAGGGCTGAAGCAAAACGTGAAATGCCTTGTTTACCGTTAGTTCACGTAGATGGCACTACGATACCGCTTAGGACTGCTGTACACACTCACTTCGTTTTTAGATGCGAAGCATCTCTTGCTCTAGGCTCTGTCGTCCATCGTCCGTCCATCCGCACCTCTCCCCCTACACTATAAAAAGAAATAATAGTTGGCGGCGCCCGGTTTCAATCCCACGACTATCTGGCCGCAACTGGAGGTACGTGGCGCTCTTCCCACTGCGCTACAAAACCGAGACAGGAGCAAGTGCTACGAACGCGCCTTATGTCCTTCGCTCATTCAAACTACGTCAAGAAGCTACTGATACAACGAAGGCACGCGAAGCTGAACGTGAACGGAAACGACGAACTGAAAACTTTAGAGGAGGATGTTGAATTTTCCGTGGGAAAGCTGTGGCCGGAAGCGCCACGCGCCTTGCAGCTCAACCAGAGAAGAGGACGAAGAGGGCGGGCAGCTGGGTACGAGCGTGAGCACGCAATAAAGAAAGACGAGAACCAGAAGGTGTTCGATCAGGTAACGCCGGTGTCGGTCTCTTCGCTGTATCTACATTTCTCTGTCTCTAGATGGGGGTTCACACTACGTTCCCATTCGTGCTCCGATAAATGAAACAACATAACGGCAACACAACGGAACCTACACGGAACCCCTATGATGCTTCGCATCCTCCGCATGGTTCCCCACGGGAAGATGGTGTTGTTGTTGTTGTGTAACCTTTTTTAGTGTATTTGTGCCTGAATAGTTTTGTTACCGTTGATAGTAATCGCTTAGTGAAACATTGAGTATGCTCAACAAAGAGAGTCAGATAAAACAATGTCGCTTACGCCACTTGGCCAGTGTAAGCTCAACGCGCCGCTGTGCAGCTATAACCGGCGTACTGCGCGCAGTATACGCTCTGGTGCCTCAATGTTTACGTGCTCGTTCGTAACTCCTATTGCTTACCCCACCATTCTTACTGCTGTAAAAGAATAAAAAAAAAGTGCAACAAATTTGAGCGCAAATATCTCGTTCTCCAAGCTTATAATTCCCTGTGTAATTTGCATTGGATTTTGTCAGCCTCCGCCAATCGCAAGGAGCTGCCCATAATACGTCATAAGTTCAGTGCTGAAAAGTAGCTATAGGTTGTCGCATGCACATTCTACAGTTTACTAATTATACAGCTTATTTTAGTGAAGTTGGCTTCAAAAATGGTGAGTGCTACCCTAACGAGGGAATCTTTCGAAGGAACCAAACTTGCATTTTGTATTCACGGCCCCTTTAAGTGGCTACTAATCGTAAAGGACCCGACCTCGAGTCTCGAGCGGGGGAATTAGCAGCCTCATGAGTATGATTTGGAGCTAGAACACACATCAGGCAGGGTGCTCATTGAACGCGGACGCTTTAAGTCGAGCTAACGTGATGCGCGCTGTGAATGAGCTTCCTCCACTCGTAGATACAGAAGATCTGCGTACTGAGCAGCGAAAGGGCAGGGAACTACACAAAGCGTTCAGCGCCATTTCGGGAGGAATCGCGCGGGGCCGCGACAATTGTTACTTGGTGGGTGACCGGGGAACGCTGCGAAAGTGCACATAGCCTACGCGGCCCGGGAGCACGGTTAGCCAGGTATGTGGGAGAAGGGTATAGTGCTAAAATCAATGGTTCCACACACGTCATGAGCTTTTCAGTTAACGAAAGAAGCGGAGGTCGGAACATTCGCCAAACTCTGCTGTACCCTGTCATGAAGAATCCCGATAATCTAACCAATAGACCATAACGTAATTTTGAACTTGAGGGTAGTTATGCATGGATCCGTTCTTTCCTGGACCTTTTCGCGGGAGCCCCTTGATGGAGAAAAAAATTCCAACAGTCTGTGTCTTTGAGCGATTGCTTTCTTGGCATGTATAACTTGGTCATTAGATCAGCCCGCACCCCGCGGCGGCCCCTTTTCTGAAGGAGGCGAAAAGCAAAAACGCCCGTGTGTGCGAGATTTCGGCGCACGTTAAAGATTCCCAGGTGGTCAGAATTAATCCGGAGCCCTCCCGTCGTCCCGTTAAACTCTACAATCAATCAATATCGGCCCGCACCTAAAAGCTGCGCCGCTCCTTCGCAAGGTAGTACCAACTAAGGGCGCAATTCCGCAGTTTACTCAAAGAGCATGCACAGTGTGTACCCAGTGTCGTCAGCAGGCGCCAGTGCCCCCGTATATGACTCGGCAAGTAATGGAAGGCCCAGTTCGCTGGCGTCTATCTCTAAATATATGCAAGGGAGCGCAAAAAACGTTCCCACTCACCGAAGAGAGGTCCCTGGCTTTCGAGCGCAGGTTCTTCACTGCCTTCTGCTTGGTGCTTCCCTGCGGTGCCTTCTCCAAGGTCCGGGTCCTGGAAAGGTGAACACGCGAGCAAGGTGAGACCGAGAAGAAGCACGCGAGAGCACTCCTGGAAGTCACCATGACATTTGCGCTTCGCTACGACTACTCAAATGGGAAAGGGCTTTCCTTTACGCAAATCGAAGAGTGGCTCGATGGCAAGGCGTAGAGAAAGATGCACAGCGGTTTCGGCGTCGAATTCCCATTTGCCCTTCCCCCGCTTGAATATACACAATGCAATGCATTGGGAGGGAAACGAAGCAAAAAAGCGACGAACTACGATTTGCAAGTGATGGTCCGGCAAACTTAGAAAGTAAAAGTGTCGCCAAACACATTTTCTTTCACAGCTTAAAGAACACAACGCGAAACAAGCAGTGCTAAAACTTTAGTCACGAAGCATGAACTCGTGCATGTACTGAGATCACGTTCTTATTTACGGTCCCGCATACGCATGCAGCATTCACGCATGCCAGCAAACCGCCACATATAGCTTCCGTCGACGAGCATGTTTTTTTAGGCCATCTTTTTGAGGAAACGCGTTTCTTTTTTTTTTTTTTTTCACTGAATGTTTTTCCATTTATTTACTTCCTCCCTTTTGAACAGAAGTGTCTGCCTAAGCATAGCGTATACTTTCTAACTTGAAGTCTGCCGAGGACAGAGATTAGCACTCTCGCAACACATCACGCCCGTCTGCAGGATGTTCGATAGAAGGCCGCGAAGGCGTGTTTCCATGTTCCTCTTAGCGGCATTTTATTGTGCTGTTTTGAAGGGCCCGATCGAACGCAGAGCATAACGGTGGTGCTCCTTGTGCGACCCGACCATGCAAGGGCCATCCAGTAAATTTTACTTGTACTTTTCGGGATCTCGTCTTTTTCGGTAACGTCTTTCATGCAACAACTTTCTCACCCCACCTCCCTTCCCCCGCCCTATATGCATTCCGCTCCTTCCTCGCACATGTAAAAGCCATACTACCCAAACCTCCACTCGTCACTTGTACGACTTAGGTGCCAGTAATGCATTTTTGACATGGGCCAGCTTTTATCGCCCTTTTCTGGTCTTTCAATGGAGCAGTATATAGAGAAATAAGCGCGACATCCCGTACAATTTTAGTACACCTTGTGTTGTTTTACATGCCCTTGAAGAACAGGGTTTCAAGCTTTACTCGTATGGACCCGGTGGCAGAAGACACGCTCGGGGGAAAAGAATGGGAATGGAAGCGGGAAGGAGGGTGGAGGCGTTTGAGTAAAGTCCGAGGGCTGTGATTGAGAGCGCGCGGTCTTCAGTACGAATAGTTGCTGTTTAAGTGTTTTTTTTTTTTTTTTTGAGCTTAGTGGTTGCTCGTGGGCACTGGGTGAAGCGCCACCTGAAGCACCAGAAGGAGCGCTATACTTTGTAAGATTTGCACCAAGCGGAATTTGCAACGGCGAAACTACTGGGCGTTTCTAGGTACGTCTGTGGGGTCATTTGGCGTAAAAAAAAAAAAAGAAAATTGCCCCAGGGGGTCCTCAGGCTGACAGATCACAATGCTTAGGTGGCGTCAACTGCCTCAGCCGCAAGCGGACACGTGTGGCTGGACAAGGATTTTTGAAAATGCCAATGCTCTGCTAGATGATGATGATGATGATTCCTATTGGTTTCCCCTTTGAAGCGGGGTGATGACATGTCATCTTACCAAAAAGGACTAATATAACCATGTTTTACACTCTTGGTTTAATACTAGCGCTGCTTCGGGCAGGCACTAAAGCTTATTAGGCCCGAAATACTTTCTTTTCCCTGTTACAGGTGGTAACTGTCCTAGGCAATATTCCCCTCCCTGCTTTTCGTCCACCAGCATTCTAATCTTCTTTTCGTCCCCTCGACAGCCTTGAAGTTAACTTCCTCTCTGATACCCTTAAATCCTAGGGCTTCTGAAAGCCCAATATTCCCTTCATGTAGATTTGGATGGATACCCTCACATTCTAACACTATGTGCCGCATAGTTTCTGTTTCTTTTCCGCAGACCACACATACCCCATCATTTTGTGAATACTTCCCCACAAAACTCTTAGTTCGCAGGCAACCTGCTCTAGCCTCAAAAAGCAAAGCACTGCCCTGGGAATTGTCGTAGAAATTTTCCTTTCTGATGTTCATCTTCTCAGCCCTGTACATCTCTAACGACGTTTTAGCTTCCATTTTTTCCCTCCATTTATTCGTTTCAATCTGCTTTGCCTCCTTTTTGGTTACCTTGGCTGTTTTGGATTCCCCACTGTTCTTTCCGTATTTCATCGTTAGCCTTCTAGTCTTTCTTAACCACTGCGTGTCCACGCTTTTCAAGTATAGGTACCTAAAAACCTTAGCTGCCCACCTTCGTTGATCCAGTGCCCTCAACCTCATCTCAAAGCATATTTTACTTTGAGCTTCTCTAACTTCAAACGACGCCCAGCCCATATCTCCCTGAACTGCTTCGTTAGTTGTTTTTCCATGCGCGCCTAAGGCCAAACGTCCTACCGTTCTCTGGTTTACTTCAAGGCCTGATAGAACGTCTGATTTTAAGCAGAGTACAGCATTCGCAAACGTGAGACCCGGAACCATTACTCCTTTCCACATTCCTCTTACTACTTCATATTTGTTATACCCCCACAGAGCTCTATGCTTCATTATAGCTGCGTTTCGCTTTCCCTTAACCTTAAGTTGCTCCTCGTGAGTACTTAAGTAGTTATCGGCTTCGTTTATCCACACTCCCAAATATTTATATTCCTTCACTCTAGGTAATTCGCCTTGCTGGATAGACACTACGTCGGTGGTAGCGTCATTGAAAACCATTATTCCTGATTTTTCTGCACTGAAATTTAACCCGAGGTCAGTGGCTTCCTGGCCGCAAATATTTATTAGCCGCTGCATATCGGTTTGGTTATCAGCTAAAAGAACAATGTCGTCTGCGTATAACATTCCCGGAATATGCTGTTGTACCACTTCGCCTTGGAGCATATGGGTTAGGTTAAACCCTACTTGACTTTCTTCCAGTTTCTTTTCTAACCCTGCCATGTAAAACATGAACAGTATTGGGCTCAAAGGGCATCCCTGTTTCAGTCCCCGATGGATGTTGACCTGCTGGGCGCATTTCTGTCCTTCCCAAGTAAGGTGCACTCTATTGTCTTTATAGATTGCTATAAGGAACTGTACTAACTCGTCATCTAATCCCTGGAATTTCATCATTCTCCACAGCCGTTCTCTGTTTACGTTGTCATATGCCCCTTTAATGTCCAAGATAGATACACCCGGAGGGCCATCTGGTGCCAACAAAAACAATACAAAAATGACTGTCCCAGGCCACATCCACATACTGATACATGTGGCCCACACCCACACTCGAGGGTTTGATTGATTGTAGGGTTTAACGCGCCGACGCAGCGCAGGCGATGAGGCGCGCCGTAGTGGAGGGCTCCGGATTAATTTTGACCACCTGGGGATCTTTAACGTGCGCCGAAATCTCGTACACACGGGCGTTTTTGCTTTTCGCCTCCATCAGAAAAGCGGCCGCCGCGGCCGGGAATCGAACCCGCGTGCTCAGCAGCGCAACGCCTTAGCCACTGAGCCACCGCGGCGGGTCACACTCGAGGGGATTGGCCATGAGAGGATAGCGTTGTCAAGCACCTGCTAGCTTGTTTCGCAATCTCGTTATTCTCTATGAAGTCAAGGAACTCTAGTGTCGTAACGCTGACCACACCTCTTTACGCTGTATTCTTACCTTCCCCTTCTTTTACTGTTTTCATCTTTTTTTACCCCATCGTTCCCTTTCCCCACGTGCAGGATAGCAAACTGGGCCACAGCCTGGTTGACATTCCTGCCTTTCCTTTACCTTCATTCATTCATTCGCATGCTGGCTCGCTCGTGCGCTTTCCCAGTCGGAAGGTGCACCCCCGAATTCCGTGCAGCTGATGACAACTTCCTCGGGGAAAGGCACAAGCTCAACCTCAACTCAACTATTTCTATGGGACATCTTATCCAGCGTGCCAGCACTAACGAGACATGGCATAGGTGTTGTGCGCTAAATGCAGTGCCATAAAAATTGAATGCTAAACTTTTCGCGTGCCTCGCTGAGCGCTCCAGATGGCGGCATTACTGAAACGTGTAAAGGCGGTGCTAAACAAAAATGAAAATTAATACGGCACGAAGTCGACCTATACACACTGTAGGTAAATACCTGTGGCGTTGGGTTATGTAGTTGAAGGCGAATTCCTAATTAAAACCTGGCAGAAAAAATTCGCAAGCATTGTGGTACAGATTAAAGACGCCTTTTCTGCCCACAGGTTAAATCTGATTTCGTCATGCGCGACGCAATGAGGGCTTGCTCGGGGGCCGGTTGGTACATCTGAAGTGTTTTTTTAAAAAGGCCGCGCTGATTAGCCTTACAAACTTAAGGCAGCAGCCAGAAACAGACAGTACACGCACATGGAAGCGCAACTGGCAACTTTCAAGTATTCTGGGAAACGGTGAAAAAAAAAAAACAAAAAAAAAACAGGCACATACACAAAAACATACTTTGATACGGACGGGTTTGAGTTCGCCATTGATAATTTGCCACATCGTTATGTGAAAATTGCGAGATAAGACAAGGTACCCGAAAAAAAAAAAGTGCGCCCCCCTCAAACCACTTGTCACTACTTTGAATTTCCCCCTAACCTTAATTCTACGTCACCACCTACGAAGACTTTGAGGTCTGTTTGAAGGAACTCAGGCTCGAAGCCACACATGCTTTAAACAGCTTTTTAAACAATGTGTGTTTTCGGTGGCACAAGTTCTTTCAAATTGATTCAGTCTGCTGCTTTAATCGAATGAAAGGCCTCTCTCTCTCTCACTGCAGGGCTCATCTGTCGCGGGCGCCCCTTCCCCTTTTCGTGCACCTTGGGAGATGCGATATCCTGAATAGATAAATGAATAAACCCGCGCCCGCTTGGCCAAGCACCTGCCAGCTCTTGTCGCAACTATAATAGCGGGCCACCTTCCCTGACTGAACCGCAGAGGGCAAGGCGGGCAGATCGACGGAGCGGAGATAGCGGCCGTAAACGCGAACTTGATTAAATCAGGTGGCGGGCTGGAAAAGGCGATTAATTAGGCCGGCCTCTCGCGTCGCGGATATGGGCGATCAGCCGAGGCCGTATACCGCCCGCTCAGGCCGTGGATGGGGCTCACTTACGAGATTGAGCGCCGCCTGAGCGCGATCGATGGCTGCCGTCTCAGCGGCATCGGCGAAGTGACGCACCAGCGAAGATGCGACGTCGGTCGCCTTGGCGCACGGCGTCGGTCGTGCGCCGGTACGCGCCAACGATCTGTTTACACCGCGGGTCAACATTCGCGCACAGTCGCGGGCCCCTGTCGTGACCGCAACCTGGATGCTGGCACGACGAAGCGGAAAAAAAGTTCCGGCAGATGGTACTAAGTCATTTGAAAAATAAATAACCCCAATTGAGCGTAATGTAGTACGAAGCATTACATTCTTGAATAGGCGAACCTCCTTTTTTGTCGGTCTGGCATTGTGAAGACTTCATGCACGCGGAATCGATACAGCGCTGTCTTTTTCCTTGAATTCAATCATTACGGCATTTGTGAAGACGGGCGCACTTAATTCCTGGCCTTGCCACTTGAATGTACACGGGCCTCAGCGTTGAGCGTAGCCGCCAGTCTAGGCAGGTTTAAGAATCTGTATTTACTTTGTTGTGGTCTACCACGCCACACGATGAGCATTGTTGAATCACGAGGTTAAACGGTCTGCCATAAAACAGATTAAACCTTAGGCGGCTAACCCCCTCCGGCTCCCCCTGGCTTCCCCGCGGCCCGCGCCCCTGAACCCCGCGCTTCACTCATTCTGTTCTCCTCCCAAACCTCCCTTCCCAGTACCCTTATCCCCCGAGTCCCCATACACCCCATCTACTGCCCTTTCTCTACTTTCCCTGCCACTACCCTACTCTACAATACCGCCACCCCATCCCCAATCCTATTCTCCACCCTGTACAACGCATACGTTACGGCTATTTGGCGATACAAGTTCCACACGGTAAAAAATTGGCGGCCGCGTATCTTCTCCCTTCGCTGCACGTGTGCTCGAATAAAGGTAGTCTTCCGCGGCCCCTGCCACGTATATGTCTCCTCTTTCCCGCCACATCTCATGCTCTTCCCCTCCCGTCGCGCACCTCCCGCAATAAGTACGGTGAAGGTTTGCTCAAAACAATTCAATTTTCAGACAGACAGACACAAACACACTTAAAAAACTGTGGTTGATTCCTCTGTCATAGGAATCGGTAAAACCCGAAAGTGAAATGTGCTGCGAAATCTGCAGCTGAGTATGATTTACGGGTCGGCGGCTGTCTTGTGGGTGTGCTTGGCGAGCGATATCCTGCTGGCGGGTCGCTTCGGCAAAGTTGTACTGGCATCATTTCCGTGACGGATATTACGTCAGTGAAATCTTCGTGTATCCCGGCATAGAACACTTCCGTGTTAAAATATGAAACCCGAAAACGAACAACCATAAGTATAACGTACTCTTTAGTACTAAAGGTTTCTTCCCCGCAAAAAGACCCTGTGTGCAGGGGTGCACCTTTACAGGCCGCCTGCTTCGTTGTACTGGCGTCATTTCCGTGACGGATATGGCGTCAGTGAAATCTTCGTATATCCCGCAATAAAACACTTTCGTGTTAAAAACAAGCTCGAGCTCGAACTGCGCCAAACTCAAAAGGAACAAGAGGTCCCAATCATACAGTTTCATACAATAATAACTAGAGGGGAAACTGGCGCTAGTGTCAACGCGGACATGGCAGTGGCGCTTACGCTTCAATGGGAATGATGGGTAGTTCTGGAACCGGATTGCGTAGGATCGAATCGGGCCTATGGCTGAGCAAATTGTGTTTTCTGACAAAAAAAAAACAGCTCTTATTGCCCGGTTCTCCGTTTACAAATTACATGTGACATGCGAACAAAAAAGTTAGTGACGAAAAACCGGTTTTGTACGAAATAAAACGGCGCGTTTAAATAAAAAGCAGACGCGGAGTCCAGAGTTACTTGATATAGAAGTTGCGAGACCCTCACCCCCCCCCCCCCCCCCATAGGCCCCATGTATCAAAAGGTGGTCCTAAAATTGGTCCACTGCTTTGGATCTTGTTTTACAGTGGCGCCATGTTTTGGTGACAAAATGAACTATACAACTTGCTTCGCTGCTCGACGACCTGGGCGAAAAATGGCAATTGAGTGCTTACGTAAATTTGTTATGCCGAAGGAGCCCAATGTGTTGAGCTATGTAAGTGTTTTATATGCATACGGAGCAAAAGTAGTAAAAATAAATGCAACCATGAGGTCAACCGTCGCTTACGCACTGTCGTCTGCTGCGCGTCCTCTTCGGTCTTCTGGCGGCAATAAATAAATAAATAAATAAATAAATAAATAAATAAATAAATAAATAAGTCGCTTCGACGGCTTTATGCCAGCTGAAACTGATTATTTAGAGCCGCTTGGTCAGCTACTAGATTAGTTTCGGCATACAATGAGCTGTAGGCCAAACGATAACTCCAAATTCGGTACTTCAGTGCGACCCTATGTCGTGCCGGAGTGTTCGCACAAGCGCCAAACCGTTGAGGCAGTTGCGCAGACGCAGAAACATTCTCCACAAAAAACCGCAGTTAGGAAAGCAATGAATAACTTCAAGAAGTACAAAAATAAAAAAAATGCACATTTAAAACAAAATTTAAGGTTAAATTGTCAGTTTGAATATTTAGTTTGTTTTTTGGATAGTGCGTGCGGTGGCCGCAGTGGCACCACCGTACGCACGATCCAAAGGGGGGGTCCAGGTGCGGGCCGTTTTTTGAGGTAGAGTTTCGCAACTGCCTACATCGAAGCTCTCTAGCGGAGTCGAGGAGGTTTGTGGAGCAGGCTTGCCATTTGCCGCCAACTATAGCAGGACACGGACTTCTTTAAAAACTACTTGTAAAAGTTTCGGCACTGGTGGTTTGTAATAGGACGAGAAAACTTTTGTGCTTATAAAAAAAACCGATTACCTTTGGAGAAGTTATTCTTGCCTGAATTAGTGACATTTATCAAGCTGCGTTCCTATCAGCTGCCGGTACTGCTGGTCTACGCCGTAGGAGCCGGCGTTCGCACGAAAGGTGCGGCTGTTCCAAGCGATTCGCAACGGTCGTCAGCTTTGACAATACACTGCTCTGCCGAATGAGCAGCGCCGCAACTCCCAATTCGCAGACAACTTCGCCGCACAGAGCACCGGCATTTGTGTTTTCGTGCTCGCTGTGCCGGTAGTGAATTTATAACCCACCCAATTCACAACTCTGGTTATAAAACTTTCCACTCAGGGCGGCGTCAGTGCGCACGCGGCACGCAGTCCAAGGAGAAACGTATTTTTGATAGCTTCATCCAACACCCCGCATAGGTAAATGCGTTCATGTAAATCCAAAACGAAAACGAAACTGCCTGCAATTCATAGTAACTTCCACAAGCCATCGAGCACCAATCCGAATCCAGAACTACCCATCCCGGCCATTGAGGCGTACGATCGCAGCGCCAGATTCCTCTCTAGATGTTATTGTATGAAACTCTATGGTCCCAGTAGATATCGCGCGAGAGTGAAATCGCAGGGGAGTTGCACTGAAGTGAGCAAACAGCAATTCCACTCATCATGAAAGGAGCGAGAGAAAAGGGTGAGAGGGGAAAGAGGAGAGGCAAGTGCGTGGCAGGGGCGGCAGAAGGCTATTGTCGCTTTCGACGGCAGAGAAACAAGCAGATACGAAGCCTAGTTTTGCGAGGAACGCTGTTCGTGCCGCGGGGAGTCTCGTTAGTGTGGTTGCAGAGCGTCAAAAAGAAAATCGTCAAGAAGGAAAGAACGGAGCAAATCAAATTTACGGGACTGTCGAAATGGATTACTACCAGTAAGGTTATGTCGGGGCTTGTAAGGTAGAAACCTGACAACCGGCGCGCCACAACAAAGTGGCTGCCGAGAAACGGAACTAGGAGTGGAGGAGAACGTTTAGCACCACTCGCTCGTACACACGCCTACTGGGATAACCTTCCAAGAGAATGGTCGCTATAATGTGAACACAAATCGCAAGAGAGAATTAAGCAGGTAAACTGATGCTTTTCGCCGGTAATAATTCTCCGTTAATAGCTGCTCCCGGGCTTTTGCGTAAACATTCGGGTAACTCGAACAGAGACAGATTTGAAGCCACATGATAATACGATTAATAGGGATGGTTTCCCGACCACATTCCTCGGCTGCTTCGCTTGCGTACTTCTTCCGTGCTTTCCTTCAAGGTTACGTGAGAACAAAAATAGAACCAAACAGATAGGATTTCCAAGCGGTGTCGTAATCTTTTTAGCACTTTTCCAAAACGCGTTAAAAATATTACAAAGAAACACGCACCAACAGCGGAGTTTTGACTGATGGTGAACAGACACGGGCAGCGTTGAACGTTACACGCAGGCTACCAAGCTTTAAGATAGAATAAAAAAGCGCACAGCAAAGCCCATTAGACGTTGTGCCGAACAGTTCTCGCTGCCTGCATTTAGTTCTTTGCAGCTGGATCAGCTATGCCGCAGTTAAAAAAAAAAAAAACAAAAAAGGAAAGCACCCCGGAGACATCCATTAGCACAGCGTCAGAAGTTGCGCGGCTTTTCGCCAAATGCCTCACAATGGGGCGTGCGATGCCCCGCAAAACGCCACAGCCTGGTAAAAAAAAAAAAAAAAAAAAGAATGTGAAGAAAGGAGCCAAGCTCGACACTTTCTTTCCGAGAGCCATTACTTCGTCCCAACAGACCGATGCACACCGCGTTCGGTAATAGAAAAAAGTTTTCGATTTCCGCTTTCCTGCTGTGCTTTTCATGTCGCAGGAACAAATTGTCGCTTTGTCGACTGATCACTCCAGGCGTGCGTGAGGGCATGCGTGCATGCGTGTATGCGGGCGTGTGCGTGTGTGCGTGAGTGTGCGCGCGCGCATGCATGTTTGCGTGTGTGTGTGTGTGTGTGTGTGTGTGTGTGTGTGTGTGTGTGTGTGTGTGTGTGTGTGTGTGTGTGTGTGTGTGTGTGTGTGTGTGTGTGCGTGCGTGCGTGCGTGTGTGTGTGTGTGTGTGTGTGTGTGTGTGTGCGTGTGTGCGTGTGTGCGTGTGTGTGTGTGTGTGTGTGTGTGTGTGTGTGTGTGTGTGTGTGTGCGTGCGTGCGTGGGCATGCGTGCGTGTGTGCGTGTGTGTGCGTGCTTCCGTGCCGTGCCGTACCGTGCCGCCCTACGCTGTGCTTCACCACTTTAGCTGAGAAACTATACATTCGCAACATTGAAGAAGGGTTGCACCTTGGTGTTATTTAAAATGCTGGGAGCGCCTGTAGGGCTACTTATCAAGGTTCTTGTTGCGCATCTGCCTCTCAACAACTCGTGAGCAGCGGGACAACGATTCCGTTCCTCCACCAACCTTCCCAACGGAGGGCGTCATTTTTGTCCAACCAACGCCACGATCAGTGCCTTTCTCACGGCGGATCCAAATGGCTCATGGATATGCAGACACCCGCCATATTTTTCTTCCTTGGAGTAATTAAGTATATTTACGACTTCCCTTTTTTTTGGTTTCCTTCTAAACGAACAAAAAAAAGGGACGCCAAAAGGACGACGCAACGAATGCGCACACGCAAGCGAAACCGGTCGTTAGCTGGCCCATTGTGTCTAGGCCGTTAATCTTGCTGCGGCGCTCATCTAAAACGCCTACAACGGACGCTGGGTGAAGTCAGAGAGAAGCGGGAGCAGCGTGGTATCGCGAAGGAGCCGCACCTCCGACAAGACGCTCCAGGAAGAACTGCGCCTGATGGCAAAAAAAAGAAAAAGAGGCGATCGCATCAGCGCAAAGATGTTGCGTAACGTGTTGTGTGACACTTTAAACTACCAAAAAAAAAAAAAAACCGCAAAGCTCAGGCTTGCCTTACTCCTATGATTATTGATTAAAGGGTGAGCGCTGCGTGCGGTGCCTCACGGTTTCTGCCCGTTACTGTAATGACGGTGAGCGACCCAACTTAACGGAAGCACTTCAGGACGCTTCCACGCATCTAATGGCTTTTCGCGAGGCATACCGGAGAAGCAGCATCCAGCGCCCTGCTGTGCTTTGGGGCGAGCGAGATTGCAGGCCAGAAATGCCATTAAGCAATTAACGAAACACCGTGCTAGCAGCTTCAGGATATCGCGCCCGCCTCAAACTTGTTAACTTGGGGACAATACGGTAAGGGGGCGGAGGGGAAGGGCAAAAAAAACGGGTGGGCCGGCAATGGAAGGAGAGTAGTCGGCGAGCCAGCGTTGCATAAATGTTTGGAGCGTTGCAATCCCGAGTGTTTCAGCTACTGAACTGGCCTACGGCTACAGAGAGAGAGAGAGAGAGAGAGATTTCCTTGTGGAACTCTGCAGTTCGGGGCTCACAAGGGCCGGTCACCAGCTTGCCCTTAGCACTGCGTTTGCAACGTGCTGATTGTGCGTGCAAGGGAGGGACGCACGCGCGGCACCAGGTGGTGCCCTGAGCTCGGATCGCTGCCGCAAAGACGGCAGTGACCCGCCGCGGTCGCTCAGCGGCTCAGGCGTCGTGCTGCTGAGCCGACGGACATTGCGGCTTCGATCCCGGCGGCGCTGGCTGCTTTTCAGATGGGGGCGAAAATGCCTGTATGCCGAGACTTCGGCGCATGTTAAAGATCCCCAGGTGGTCGAAATTAATCCGGAGGGTTTCGGCCCGTTAACCGCGAAAATAGGTCGAAAAACAGTAGCCACACAGAGAATACCATGCCGCTTGCTTGCGCCTACCTAGGAAGCGTAGATACTCGGCTTTCGCTCATTAACGCGAAGACTTTTTAGGCTAGTCGCCCAGCACTGTCGTGTTGGCTCGTAAGGCCGGATCAAGTCCAACATTACCGAGGCTACGCCGACCAACGCCTACGGCAGTGCCTTTGCGTGACACATTTTGGCAACCGAGGCACTGGGAGAATGTGAGAATTAATTCCTCACCCTCCAGCATAAACGGCGAGCACTCCGATCAACTGCGATGACGCCCAGACCCCCTTTTTAATCTATTCGCAGGTCACCGGCATTGATACCAGCGTTGTCCATACAACCCGACCATGGACGCAACAAAACAAGCAAAGGGATAGGGCAAAAGGACGTCCCATTCCCTACTGGTACGACGCGCGTACATACGCCTGCCAGGAAGGAATAAACAGCGCCAAACAACCCCCCCCTCTAATAATAAACAGTGCGTCATGGGTGCTGATGGGTGTGCTCGCCGCTTACGCGAGAACCAAATGGTCAGTGAAGCTAACTAAATTTCTTGCTGATGACAGCATAAAACACCACGCGAATGCACCGTCGTCTCGATCCGTGGACGCTTCAGCAATAACCTTCGAAGGGATTACAACCGTCCGTGCGCGGTCCTTACTGTGGAAGGTAAACAGCGTGGGAAAAAAAATCCCTGCTTCCACTGGTCGGTTCCCGACCATGGATCGTCAAGCGCTGTCCGCTGCGCCTTTGGTGGGAGGTTTTCTGCGTGCAAAAATTGCAGCTGATGGGTGCGTGTTCGAATGAACCACCGCCATTGCATCGGAAAATGATGGCGCTGGATACCTCTAAGGCCACTGCACGTTCGCGCATAGTCCGGCGACGGCGCCCAACAGCGCTGCGGTGCAATTGTATGCTCTCAGTACAAAATCCGAGCTATAACTCGGCAAATTTGTTTTAACCGCGTTCAACAACGGCATTTTTTTTCTTCCTCAATTTGTTTGCTTAATTTAATCAAATTGAAATGTCCCGTGCTTCTATACGACTGTTGATTACATTTGTTTTTGTTCGAGCGGTTTGGGAAGGGTAGAACGAACGAGATCTGACTGCGCGAGTAACTATAGCATCAACCATGTCATCTGCCCTGGATGTCTGGGAAGAACATTAGAGCGAGAGCAATTGACTACAACAGGACTTCTAACAAAATTTCACTTAAATCAGTCTTCAGGGGTGCTTCCTTGCGCCAGTCCGAGCTGGACAAGCGTTTATTGAGTTGCACACTTCCTTTTTTTTTATTTTTATCACAAAAGAAAAAAGATGGAGTTTGGAGCGGATCGTATAATTGACTGAAGTGAGTTCCTTTAATACGTTCTCCTCGGAAACATCATCTAGCCTCATCAAAAACCTCGTCATGGCACGCAGCTTTTTATCCCTGAGGTCCATCTCCAACGCAAGCGGCTTGCGTCTTACGCATGTAAACAGGACGTACACGTGTACAAGGAAGCAATTTGCTCGGAGCGCTCTGCTTTCCCACGGCTCTTTCCGGTTGCATTGTATGTCTTTCAACAAAAACACTGCTATCCCACACAACACCGGGCCTACATAATTAGCGTGAACATTCCACGCATTCCGCGTCACGCAAAAAAAAAAAAGACAAAATACAAAAGGCGATAAAGCTGGCGTTAAGATATCTTTTGTTTCGGACCTTGGCTCATGACATTTGCGTCCGACAGCTGACGACCGGATGCGCGCGTTATCAGATACAGCGGGCCCGGATGAGAGACGAGGGCAAGCAACGGTGCCAGTGTCACGAACGAGGAACCGGGCCATCAGCACATCAACCGATGACGTCCAATATTGCGATCATTTGATGTTTGCCTTTTTGGCGCAGATTTCGTCGCGCGCAACTCGCCCGTTAAAAGCGCCCCATACAGCTTTCGTTCCGTTCGGGCATGAAGCGAAGACAAGTAAATGAATATGAAGGACATTTGAAACCGCCCGTAATATCGTGAACAACAGCAGTAATAACAACAACACAACAATAATATTAATATAAAAATAATGATAATAACAACAATAATAATAACAATAGTTTTTAACCAATATAGGTGCACCGACTCCCTAACACCTCTGTTTGGTTGCGGTAATCTTGCGACACTTCCAACTCACCAAAGTTTCCCCGCATAAAATTTTTGTACCAGCTGAAAGATGGCAAGCTGAGATTAGATACTGCATCATTCATTGCATTAGGTCATGCAAGAGAAACGCGGCAGTCAAATTTTCGGCAACGTAAAAATAATGCCACCTAATAGTACACGTAAAAAGAGTGCGAAGTGCAAAATACCACGTTTCAAACATGAACGCGAGCGACACAAACAGCTCACGACATTGGCGTTTTCGGAACCGAAACTGAACAGAAAAGGCGGCCATTACCGGCGGCCGGACGTGACGTTACGTGATGGAACGGCCGCGGCCGCGCTAGACGCGGTGGCCGCTCAGAGCCGCCTTCAAATGCGCGTGGTAGCGTCTCGTTTCGCACTGTTAATTTCAGAGGAGAACTCCCACTAACGTTTGCCCAAGATAATGCAGTTAGGCGCAATTCCGACATCGCGTTGCTATCAATCGAAATAAAGTCGTCCGTACGACAGTTATTTTTTTTTCATCATAATAACTGCCGTTGCAGCAATCCTTGGCATTGCGAGTAAAAAAGCGGGCCCTAATTTACAAAGCTAATTGCTCGTACATTATCGAAAATCAGCTTTAGTTAGCCGGCGCCTCGGCTATCCCATCGCTCTCATTGAAGGGAATAAACCGCACGCGGGCGGAGATCAATCACTATTTTTGCTATACATTACGTGCAACCTCGCGAATATCAGCCCAGTATTTTTCGCCTTGCTGCACACCGAGAACCGAATTTTAAAAGGGATCTGAAACTATAAGCCGGCTTTCACAGCTAAATGATGCATTAAAACACGGAAAAAGTTACCCAACTACTGCTTTTTTTCTACTTTCACCATAGACATGTGCTGTTGAAAACATTTTACTTTCAAGTAAACTAGATCTAGCGCTCCACAAAAGTAAATAATTCATTTGGGAATTGAAAAAAAAATCAAGTTTTTTTGTTATGAGAGGATGCAGTTTTGTTAGCTTTCTCACTTCGCGAATACGACGGCCGAGATTTGTGCGGATGTATGTTACCACGAGCAAGGCTGATTTTGGTTCACTTAGCGAGTGAAGCAAAAGTCGCACAAATGTTTATACCCACGTGTACAACAACTCTAGTTAGGTCGCAAAACTTTGGACAGGTCTAAGGGATGGAGGTGGCGTTGGCCCAGGCCAAATGTTGTGAATACTGGACGCGGAAGTGCACGTGGTCAATAATTTATGAAAGGATCCTCTTTTTCTGTAATAGATGCCATAGCAATGAAAACTGTAAAGCAAGTGTGCGTGTCGCGCTATTTTTTCAGTAGTAATATTATTTTTAAGTATAAAATGTTTTGCGAACTCCAGAACATTCGCAAGCGCGTGAATAGATTGTAGACTTCTAGTCTCTTTTATTGCACTGAAAAAAAACAACGTGGATATTGCTACATATGCGGTTAGTTTTATACATGTGATGGCGACGGCGGTACAGCGCGGTGGTGTAGCAGAAAAACACTGGGAGAATGCGTCCCTGCACCCGGCGGAGCGCCGTGCAAGTGGCCGGAGAAGCGCAAGCTCCACGGAACAGGTTCCCCAACCTCCGTCCACGGCCGCTGGATGAAAGGCGCACCTTGCGTGCGCTCTCATCCAGCGGCCGTGCTCCGTCACAGGCCGCTCGGAACTTGTTTCGGCGATTCTCCGCCAGGTGCAAAAGTCGTCTGCACGGGGCTACTTTGGACGATGGTACCTAGTGTTCTGTGTGCTTACGAAGCTTAGGATTTCGCCATAGCGATTTTAAGAGCATTAACTACTTATTTGGATCAAAGAAATATTTGAGTGCAGTTGGCCTTTAACAATCGAGAAATGTCCTCGCAGAAACGATGTTTTAAATTATTATGTTTTTCTTCGATCTATGAGAGAATAGAACGTACTACATGATATTTCAAGAGACCAGCCAACACGCGAGATGTTATGTGAGCTCCTTGGTGAATACGTGTTTGCGTGAATAAGTGTATGACTATTTCTTGTATGTACTGCGGCTGCATTATTCGCAGAGTGTCTGCTTTCTTGTTCGCTTTCTTGCAATTGTTTCCTCGTTGTCCTCATCTCAATTGTTAGTTTTTTGTGTTTGATAAGCGAACGCAGGACGACTAGTACCATTCACTCGGACTTAGCGTGATCCATAGTTCCCGTATTAGACGTGTGATTTTTGGGATTTCACTTATTTTCAACTGTTTTGAATGATATTGCACTTAGTGATATTAACCTTTTTTTTCTTAATTCCACACGAAATTTACAGAATTCTAAAATAATACAAAAATAAGTAAATAACTGTTTAATAGGAATTCGAGGAACATCCCAAGCCCTCGTTCTGGCTTGTACTTGCAGAAAATGAGACATCAACAACCAACAAGAAAAACTAGCACACAGACATCTTCATCAAACCAAACATGCATTTACGGCTCTATGACGCCCGGTCCCTCACAACAAAAATTCAGTGCACACGTGCATTGAGGCTGAAAAAATCACACCGCAAGTGAATACACAGGAGCGAGAGAATGAAGTGAGTTACGGAGCAGACCAATACTATGGGCGTACACCTATACTACATGAAGGTGCAACAAAGAACAGCGCCGACTGATACAGTTATTGATGTGGAGTTAAGCAGATTTCCGTGTAAGCTTGGTCGGTAGTCTAAAGCTGTTACTTGCAAATATGCCGAAGAACTCCTCTATCAACGATTGCAAAGAAAAGGACTGGGTCAGCTTTAGTTTGTTTTACTCGCAATCGTTGCAAAAGGTTATAGAGAAAAAAACATAGAAGCGATCCCTCCGAGGGTTCCTCAGGGAATGCGAAGCAAATGATTAATCACTCGGGTCAGGACACTCGCGGTGAGCGATCATTAGTCCCGTCTGACAAAACACGTTTGTGTGATATGATTGGTGTGACTTGATTATCACGAGCTTCAACTGATGTCGAGGCGTCCTTTGCACAAGCGAATGAGGAAGCCTGGGAAAATAAAATACAGACAAAGAGGGAACGACCTATATCAGCTGTCAAACCTCCGAATGGTGTGGCGTAGTCGCAGCAGAGCAGTGGGGCACGTCCGCAGCAGCGGAACAGCCGTTTCCCTTTCTCTTCTTCTTTTTTTTTTTTTTTTTTACGGGGCGAAGCACATTATTTGCTTGAGCAGTCGGCGCCTCGTTTCGTCGTCTCGTGTAGTCACGGTACTAAAACTCCGAAATAATCGTTTTCCAACGCCTCGCACTAGGACGTAATGCGTACTAAAAGAGCACACAGGGACACTCGTTTCCCAACGTCTCGCGCTAAAACGCTTCGTGCATCACAGACACAAGACTTTTGAAGACGATAGTCTTTCTTGGGCTACTTAAACCCAGAAATTTCGGTCTGCCTGTATGTCTGTCTGTCTATCTCCCTTTGACTAGATTCAGCCACCCGGTCAAAGTGAAACAAAACCTGCGCAATAGTCTTATATACTCACAGCCAAATCTATACGTCTAAGTCCGGTTTTAATGTTCACACTTGTCAATATTGTTGAACAAGAACAAGATATTACGCAAATATAAGACAGGAAATTAGTACACAAGGAATATATACAGTGTTCCTTTATTAAAAAATTCCTGGATGCTTGATTTTTGCCAAATGAACTACTACATCAACTGCAGAAAAAAACTTCACTCCGTCGCCTGCTGTCACCCGCGCCAGTATAGCTTCTTGTGGCATTTTATGAAATCAAGCGGCAACAGTTACGAGAGGTTCCACTACATTGGTTCCATGGTCTGCTTCGGACGCACGTGGAGTAGGGCAACGTGGTTCTATAAACGTTGAAGTAGGGCGCCTCGATTCACGTGCGTCTCCGCCGTACGGCAGCGCTGGCATCGAGGCACCCGGCCTGGAGCAGTGGAACGCGGTAAATTTAAATTGACTTAAGCAAACCTTTAGCGTGTTTACCTAAGGAGGAGCGCACAGCATGAGCAGTGAGCGGGAAAGCGAAGGGAGGCATTTACTTGGCAAATGTCGACAAAGACTATCGTCTTTTGTCGACATTTGCAACGAAAGGAGCAGGTACGGGGCCAAAAGAGAGAGAGAGAGAGTAAATGTTTATTGAAAAGGAGAAGAGGTCGGCCTGAGAAATTGATCTTGGGCCTGCTACTTCCCTCCGGGGGGAGGGTACTGGGGACAGAAAGAGAAAGGAATGAATATGGGAGGTATGGGAAATGACAATGAAAGCGACAAATGAACTGTGTACAAGCAGTAACAGCAATAAACGTCTCTCATACAACGGGGCGCTGAATCAGATGACTACAATTCACTTTTCAGCACATGACTATCGTCCACGAAAAAGAAAAAAAAAACTGCTCAGATATCATTTCGCAGTCTATTCAAATTTGTCGCAACCTAAAGCCGAGAATCCAGAGAGGAGTCACCAAGAAATGTAAGCAGGGGGACCAATTTTTCCAGCAAAGCTGTATAGTTCTATCTGCACTCGGCACGATCTACGACTTGGAAGCGCATGGGAATTAGGACGAGTGAGACGAACCCAAGAAATACGTTTTGCATATTGACTGGGATTAGCTACGCGATTGCTGATTGTATATAATAAATGTACACGTGTATATAGTTGAAACAAAATTGTCTTGTGTCTCTCATTGAACATTAGCAGCGATTTTGCTGTGGGAAACACCGGCGCACACTGCATGCCCTCCCCCCGGTTCCGCGTTAGTGGAGATGGCCCGGGATTTTTTATTTCATCAATTAAACGTCTAATTGGCGGAGTTAGCTGAATATGCGCGGTTTGAAGCAGCCTAACGTAGGTTTTGACGCCGCTCGAGGCTACAGCATTACGCAGCCCCCTCCTCTTTAGATTCTTTCATTGGCCCCGATCCAGCCTACCGCGCTGGACAGCGTACTTTTTTTTGTCATTTTTAATGTGGTTTTCTCTCGCCTTCTTCTACGTCGTTTTTAAAACAGGTGCTTTTATTTGCTTCCGTAAAGTACAATTTACGCTGCATTTGCAATGAGTATAACGCTGGTACTCACGGTTATGTGATTATGGGCTGCCTCAGACACACCTGAGGTTTCCTATGAGCTAAACAATGCTGATATGATATTGCCACGGCCCATCTATTCAGTGGCAGCTCAGAAAGGAGCTCTACAGTGATGACTGTCCGTGCCGTCAATCCCACCGTAGCACGAAACCAGATGCACTTGTTCTGGCGCATGGAAGTGAATGAAGAGGAATCGTGTGTGTATCGCTCGGTACCGGCATCGCCATTAGTCCTGTGGTTTAGGCCCATTTGTGGCATTAAACTAATTGCTTTCGCGTAGTGAACCTCAGCATTACGCTCCAGTATGTATGGGCCGTGCCACCGGTGCCAGTTAGTAGTTTGGAAAGGTATTTTGTAGTCCTCGTGTATGCTCTTTGCAACGACATAAATGCTCTTACGAACAACTTACGGTCCCAAGAAGATGAAAACGACTTCATGGAAGTTTCGGAAAAAATGTGACGTGAAAAAAATGACTCCGATAAACCTGCCGGTGTTGGCCACGGTATGCTTAGCATGGAATACTTGAGACATAACCCGTCGTTTAAGGGACGATTACCTACGTAAATGCGATCAGCACAATAGTGGTGGTGTGTGTGTCACATGTGACGTCACCGAGCCCATTCCAAACGACTACCACCAGACAGGCGTTATTGCGCGTGCGCACGTAGCAAGCACATGGTCGATGCACGGTGATCTTGACGGGGCCATTCCGATCGGTCCGGTGCGGTGTGGCCCAGCAGTGTGATAGCCGTTGTTGAAGGGTTCATGCTGACAAACTGAATTTTCTGACACGCAGGAAGCTGATGCCTCCTGGGCTTTTCGTGGCTGAGCGGGAACGAACATGCTGTCACACGCATTTGGAGGGCCGCGTAGTGTCATTTCCAACAGCTGTTACGTGGAGTGTATAATCCCACTTGTTGACTAAACTAAGGCGCGGGTCGCTGGGCGTGGGTGCTTCTTTAATGGGGCGATGCAACTGCTATTCAATGATGGTGATATTTGGAGGCAGCTGCCAATAGCAAACTCTTCTTCCTCGCATATTTTCAACACCACTTGCAGGTTTGTTAGCACAGGGATCTGTAGTTGCGAACTCTATTTGTCGTAACTAATTATTTGCCCGCCGTGTCTGTCCGTCATGTAGGACATCAAGAAGCTCATTTGCAAACCACGCGCGAATTTCGAGCTGTGGGGCCGCGCATGCGGGATGATGCTCCGCATACCCTGTTGTAGGATACAGGAAAATTGCTCAGTTTCTTCATCAACTGAACAAACATCCTCATTGTTAGACTAATAAACATTAAGTGTATAGTTTAAAAACCTGTTGTAAGGCCCCGCGGCCAAGCGCACAGGTATGCAGAGTGACTGGAAGAGTGTACGAACCCAGGCGAACATGGCAAAGAGGGGGGATGATACCGTTTGTCCGAACGGTCTTGGCTACATATACTTCACGTTCATTCTCTTTATTAAGGCAGAAATGCTTTTTACAACGGTATACGGACTCCCATAAATTGATAACGGCTTCGAGAAAGCGATGATAAAAAAGCCACCTGCGTTTACCAATAGCTTCGCATATAAATATAGAAATCAGGAAGCTGTAATATGTATCACGTAGACCTTTTACAAGACTATAAATACCACAAAAAACCCGGCAGTCTACCAGAAAATCAGCGATGTAATCGTTACTCTCTGTGTTATGGTTCCCGGCTCGCAACCAGATTGGCGTGGGTTCATATTGCAAACTCAGCCATTCAAGCGAATTTTATGCAGTTTTATTCATCGACGGTGCATACGCATCCATTCAAGCGCGCCAGGCACACATTTAAAGATGGTTTGCATTACGCTAACGGCACGCCGTGCCTATATTTCGTGAGCCGAGAAACGACGCAGGAGTCTGCGCACACACGGAGCACTCGCGCGTCGTCTGGGATACACTCGAGAGAAGCACCTTTTTTTTCTTTTTTTTTTTGCGGGGGGGGGGGGGGGGGGGGGTCTTGTCATGGGCCATCGAACAGAGTTTTCAGGACTGGAAGTATTTGGGTGGGTGGAGGGGGAAGTTAGTGTGCCGAAGCTACACATGGGCAATGAGGCGCGCCGTAGTAGAGGGCTCCGGACTAATTTTGATTACCTGGGGGCGGGGTCCTTATCTTGCGCTGAAATCTCGACACACGGGCGAATACACTTTTTACGCTACCGATACCTAGATGTCGTGAAGAGTACAGGGGGGTGGGAGGAGCCGGGCTGCATACAGAAAAAGAGGCATAACATTCGCCTGAGACAGGTCTCGCTCTATCTATAGCTGCCTAGTTACGGTAGCTTCGCGTTCCCTGGAGTGTTCTTCAGAGATCCTGACTGCCGTGATCCTGACTTTTCGCGTTGAGAGAAAAGGGCGCTGACCAGTTATTTCAGGGCAGAAGAGTAAATGCTACCTTCACGCGCTAACACGCACAATGCACTATGCCTGACTAGAGGCGCATATACTCTTTTTAACACGAGATCCAAGCGACCGGAGAGATCTGCTGTGCGCAAACCAATTCATACTAAGTTGGAATTTCGGGCATGTATTTATTCAGTTTGCAAAAACAAGCATTTAATCACTTTGACGATGAGTGCCCCTTAACCTAATCCGTCGTAACATATTTTAACCTGAAGCAAAGCGTAAAAAGTGATCTATCATGCCATTTTAGCGCTACGAAAGTTACTCTCAATGCGGAGGTTTGTGCGCCAATGAATAAACCCTTACAAAAATTCTTTTTTACATTCTGTAGACGTTCTGTTGACATCCTACCAACTTTATTGCTATCCTACATACTCTTACATTCTATTGACAGTCGTCTGTAAAAAGTCTACTGAATGTATGTTGACACCCGTCTGTTGACTGTTGTATGTAGAAAGTCTACTTAATTCCCGTTGACATTTGTCTGTTGACGGTTGTATATAGAAAGTCTACCTCATTTTTGTTGACATTTGTCTGTTGACGAGCTTCTGTAGGATGACCACTAAAAGTGTTTTGACACGCTTTGTCTCAAGTTGAATTTAACGCAAACATCTTTTTCCTTCGTCCTGGAGTCCGATTTCAATTAATTCATATTTGTTTTTGCTAAATACCAGGACAGGTTCACAATATTTGGGGACAAACTATTTACTTGACTTTAACCAAATTACGTTACTTTGTTTGAATCAGGTTTTAAACACACACACACACACACACACACAAACACACGCGCGCCCGAGCGCCTGCACGCACGCACGTACGCACACAGACATACATACTCTCTCTCTCTCTCTCTCACGCACACACACACACACACACACACACGTATCTTTCTCTCTCCCTCTCTCTCTGCATGTCTCTTCACACTTGTGCAGCCCGAGAAAAAAAAGTAGCAAAAGGGAGCAACTTTCACTGTTCGTACCTCGAGCCGCGCAGTTTCTCCCTCGGAACAACCAGTTCGTCCCTCAGCCGCACGGGTTGGTACTTCACGACCCGCTCGCTTTCACTCTTCACGGTGATCAACATGACTATTCAGCGGTTCCGAACAAGCGCCAGCCAGCGGCATCAACCACGCGCAACCGCTCGTCACTGTGTTTTGATTTGCGCAATCTAAGTGCCATGCATGGTTGAAAGGAACGAATTATGCCAGTAAATATTTCGCGACAGACTACTGGACGTGTCTCCAACAACGGCGATAATCTAAAATCGCCTGCTATGCCCACCTAATACGGCCGGCGCAGATGTTTTGGTCGCTCTCGGCCAACCGCCAGCGGCGCCCCTCCCTCTTTGCGTACCTCCGGGAGAAACGCGTCAATCACCGGAGGCAGCCGAAACGCGGCGCGCAACCCATTCCAGATTTCCGTTTTGTTTAGTTACAGCTTGCAACAATAAAGTAAACATGAAGATATGTGCAATTGCTTACGTTCCAGTGTTTCGCGGTATTATATTTTGGAAATAATAACGCGTAGTTTTGTAAACATGCAATGAGAGGCGCGCCTCACCGCGGCATCGGCATCCCGCGGCTGGCGGGTATATATACATGAAGTGCACTGCTATCATTTGTGCGGTGTCGGTGTCCTGCTTGCAAGCGCTTGTGGTTTTTCGGATGTAGTACGTTTGTGAGCTGGGGTTGTGTTGTTTGTTGTGTTGTGTTTCAGAAAGTGCGCGTGTGGATGTGTGGCTGCGCAAAATGTGAACCCTCGCAGACGAGGTTCCCGAGGCCTAATCGGTTTCTGCTTTCTTTTTTTTTTCATTTTTGCTCCCACTAAACGATCTTTTAAAGGGCAATAATGACGACGTTCTATTAAGCTGTATTGACACCACGGTCTAGGAATGGCCGGCTTTTCTCACTGCATCACGTTTCGAATATCCTGTCAGAAACGCTTCGGTTAGCAACAGCGATTGAGTATAAAGTCTACAAAAAACTTTTTGTAGAAAGTCTACAGAAACGTTTCAGTTCAAACACGGTGGCCAATGGTTGACAAAAAGTTGGTAGGCTGTTGCTAGGAAGTCTATAGACAGTAAGTAGACAGTCTACTCAATGTTGGTAGCTTTTGTCGACTTTTGTCAACAAACATTGAACTCAATGTTGGTAAAAATTTTTATGAGGGAAGCCCTTACCTCCGGAAACCGGGGCGCGCGCGAAGCTACAGGCCTCAGTGAAAACGAAAACGACCAAAATCGAAGCGCAGTGAACGCACAACGAAAACACGTCTGCCAAAATCAAAGCGTCACTGACCGAAACGAAAACGCAAAACCATCGATTGATAAAAACGAAACCCTTTCATTTCGCTGACATCTACCCGAGCGCACATGTTTGGTATACGTTATTGTAGGCCATTCTTTTGCAATTATTGGAAACATTTACGTTCTTCAATGGGTACCCGCCCTTCGGCGGAGTGAGTACCCGCCCTTCGGCCTACCGATGCCGCACCAGAACGTGAACTTTCCGACGAGAGCGAGTGACCGCAACTGCAATGTAGCGGGATGCGAGCCACGACGCTGATTGGTTCCCATTGTGAAGGGCTATAGCCCGACACTTGTGCGCGCGCGCCTGTGCCAGTTGCGAACAGCGAGCTCCCAAAAGCCATCTGTAAGCTCCAACAGGGGCATAGCCAACACGTTATCCCTGGCCAATCCCCCCGAGTGGGTACGTGCGAAACACTTCAAGGACATGATCATCATCATCATCATGATAGCACGTGGATAAAGTCGGCTCTGCAGCAAGGTGTTTCGACGTACGCCACCACCGACAACGCATCAGCCAATTCAAGCTTCGCTAGAATATTTTCTGTTTGTTCTAAACCGCGACGCGCTTTACGTCGTCGTCAACCCAGAACCAGCTTTGCTTGCTACCCACTGACCCCAAGACAGCAGCCGTGCGGGCTTCGACAGAGCGGGTACGCGGGTCACACGTACGGAGGGCGTGCACTCACTTTCTGGCAAAGAACCTTGAGTAGACGTCTTTCTTCTCGTCGGGCGAGGAGTCATCGTTGCCCAGCTCGCTGATGCCGAACGGCACCGACTGGGCGGCGCTCAGGCTGCTGCACCGCCGCGGGTGCTCTGCGAACGAACTCGCTTCCGGCTCTGCGAGGTGGGAGAAAAAAGTAACCGAAATTAAATCCAGTTCCACCCAGTGTGAAATGTGCTGAAACCGCGAAGATGCGGTTATTTTGTATCGGCTCGAATGTGAACGGGCGCTCACCGGAGAACCGCAGCGCCGTCGCCGCGCAAATCCTACAGTTCGCGCAAGCGCAAAGGAACCGGCAACTAAACGTCACCGGTGGGAGGCGTGTCCCTCCCCTAGCGGGAGGGACACGTCGCTGCGAGACCGCTGCGCCCCTATCGGTGCGCCTGGGAACCTGCTTGTACACCCCCTGCATCAGGCACTGCCTACAGGAGACGGACAAACACGCAACAGCTCCGTTGTTAGAAAACATCTATAAGAATTCACAGGGCCTCTAACACGACCTGAAGGCGAAAGCTTGAATGGCGATGCATCTCACTATCAAAAAGCTACGCAAGGGGAGCTTTACCACAAAGCCACAGGACGACCAATCAGCGTGACCAAACGTGAAAATTCGGTGAATAACTAGGTCCAGCATGCGATTGGGGCAAAAAATTGGATCTGTGCTGGAACAACAGCGAAAGGGTGCATTGATTTGTTCAGCGCTCTTTTGTTATTTTTTTATTTTGCCCCCATGCGACACCGGCTGAGCATTTTATTCTAAATCTAGTTATTCTGCTTTCATCTCTCCTCCCTTTGTTGCCGTTTCTAATGAGTAAGCTTTAAGAGCTGCATCTGTAACATAGCGCCATGAGCGCCATAGGTATGCATGGGGTCTTAAGTAGGTCTTCAACAAAAGGCCTCGAGACCTTCATATATTGATAAATGAGGGCTTATGGCTCTCCCGGTGAAAGTTATTCTCTGCAGTGCATATGCGTATAGTAGGAAATCCAACTTTAAAAGCGCTCCATATGGATATACGAAGTCCAACGCAGAAATTTGGGCTAGTTGGTGAAACGAGTACGACATGATAACGAGCGCGACAAGACGGGCAGTACTAGCGCCCGTCCTGTGTAAGTGTCTTTTCTTGTGTCCTCGTCTGTCGCGCTTTTTACCATGTCGTACTTTAAGTCATTGGAGGTATTTTATAAAAGATCATAGAGCTTTCACATAGCGACGACTGCTTATATTTCGCTAAAATAATGTCGTCCTGGATGCATTTTATCAAATTCTAAATCATTACTAAAGGATGTAAGTGTATAACAGTTACGCCTTTTATGCAAATTTGGCTTTCCTACCTCTCTTTCGAGCATTTCAGTGAAGTTTCACACACACACACACACACACACACACACACACACACACACACACACACACACACACACACACACACACACGCACACACGCACGCACACACGCACACTCACGCACGCACACACGCACACACGCACGCACACACGCACACACGCACGCACACACGCACACACGCACGCACGCACGCGTACACACACGAGTTAGGTCTCGTAGGAAATTAGGGTGACTGTGTAAGCGCAACGGATGCCGCCAGAATGCTCACGCGCCACCGAAGTATTCGTTATAGAACATATCGTTTGAAAACAGCGCGGAAGACGGGACTGAGCAAGTAATAGACGACACAAGCGCTGACGAACAACTGATCGATTTAATTCGCAAGAAAATATATACATGAAAAACTAGGGGAAGAGAAGGAAAAAATACGAAATAAAATTTTGACAAAAAAAAAAGAGAGAGAAAAGGTGATAGCAACTGAATAGTCAGTATGACAACGACAATCTTTCGCCGCGTGACGATTTGAAGACGACTAGTCACGTAGATACCCCATTTCCTTATCCAACAGTGCCACGGATGGTTCGCTGATACAGTCGCTCCCTTTCCTCTTGATTTGGAAGGCCTCGAAGATCTCCCTCTCCCTCCGCCCGCGGTAAGAGGTGAGTGTGGCGCATTCAGTGAACCGAGGGGTGCAGACGCACGAGGCGCAGTGTGCTGACAGCGTGCCACCGGTAGAAGACCTGACTTTGTTGGCGTGCTCCCTCAAACGTTCATTCAGGCAGCGGCCTGTTTGTCCTATATAGGAGCGTTTGCACGACAGCGGAATCTCGTACACGACGTTACTCACACAATCGACGTAACGTGTCTCGTGTTTTTTGACGCACGCTGGTGATTTGCTGCTTTCTGCGTTAACGCGCTTACACAGGCGGCTCAGTTTCTTCGGAGCAGAAAACACAAGCCGTACGCCCGTCTTGCCAACAATCTTCTTGAGCGCATGGCTCACTCCATGGACGTACGGGATGACGGCTGTCTTGTGTCGTTCTGGTTGAGGGCACTTCTCCGGAGCCCTCGAAGTGAGTTCGCGTAGCAGCTTAGTTGCCAAGGCACGCAGGAGGTCCGTCGGATACGCGGCACACCTCAAACGGCTAGCTTGCGCCTCAAAACTCTGTTGTGCACGGTGGGGGCAGGACCTCTTCAGGGAATTTCTTAGCACACTCGTGGCAACTCCCCTCTTGACCAGCTTCGAGTGTGGTCAGTTGTATGGTAATAGACCCTTTTGGGACCTAGGAGCATACTCCCAGCAGGTGTGCTCCTCCTCAAAATGCAGGCTGAGGTCCAGAAATATTATCTGGCCGTCCGTGGGCAGTTCCATGGTCAAGGTGAAAGCCGTGAGGAGCGATTGGAACACGCCAAAAATCGCTTCAGCCCCTTGACTGGTTGTCCGCTTCTTTTTCTCCACTTTCTTTCCTTGCATTTGCAAGTGGGCATTTTTTCCCCCTTTCTTTCCTTCCAAATTCTATATCTGTTTCAATCACCTACCATATCCTCCCCTTTGCTTTCCGAGGTTTTCTTGGCTGCCAACCCTTATGTCTTATTTCAACGAGCCCCTCATTTACTATTATGATTCGCTATATATATATATATATATATATATATATATATATATATATATATATATATATATATATATATATATATATATATATATATATATATATATACGAGAACTATTTACAAATCATGGCACTTAATACACAAGGCGAAACTGATATCTGGAATCCGATGAACAAACACTGACAATGTTCCTTTCCCGCCAGCAAAGGCGCAATGATACACACCGGTGCAAAACGGGGTACGAATCAGGTCTAGAGTCATTTTGGTCATAGAAGCCTTTTAGCTTAATTATCATTTGATTAAGGTGCAACTCGAAACATACCACTGGCTCTGCGTTTCTGTAAAATATACGCGTTTTCCAGAAACTGTGTAGATCCTTCAAAAACAAAAAAAAAGGTCATAAGGCACATCATCACAGGGCACCGCACCCCGTGGTGTGTTAAAATAAGAGTACTTTTGGCTTGCCCGCTGGTGCCCATCCCAGAACAATATACCGTGCTTGCAGTGAATGAAGCGATGCTGAATTGTTTCTGGAGCATCACAAAGTCAACAGTTACAAGCAACACAAAAATGTTCTTCCTGCGCAGCCATGTTCTAACGGGCAAGGTTTTCGTATGTAGCATGAAAAAGAAACATGAAGAAAGAGAATTTTCAAACTCACTTAAGGACATCATGGCCTGGAAACCCATCGTATAGAGATATGTAGAGGGGCGTAGGAAATAGCATTGATATTAAATCTCTATGAATATTTCGCGCGACACCGTGAGTCGGCAAAAAAACCGAGCCAATAAGAATGTGACAGAACGCACCTCATGCATTAATTCCCACACACATTGCCGTGAAGAAAATTTAGAATAAACAATAATACCAGGAACAACATCCACGAGATTCACTTTACTAAAGCCTCTAATAATAGGATGGGATTAGTTACAAAGAAGCGAAAAACACGCGACTAGTTGCCTCAAATAAAGGTGCGTCAGCACCTAAAAACTTCAGCACAGAAGGCCTGAACAAATTACCCCGTCTCGTAGTATAGAAGACGACCATACAAATGTCGCAAAGGTCCTGTGAACATGCGGATTGGAGAACCTGGCGCAGTACAAAATTTGTAAAACACACAGAAATTTTCTGGCGAGATACAAGTTGCACGCCTTAGCTCGAACGAAAATTGCAAGATCGTGCGGCGAAACCTTTTTGGCGTAACGGCAAAGTGTTTCCCCCTGCTCCGTCCATTACCGCATGCTATTCTTGTAGCAGTCCATTGGAACGCCAAGGTATTTTGGCGGCCGACACGACCATTCAGTGCTTGCATATCGGGATGAGGTGAGCACCCGTGAGCCAAACCAAAGGCCAGAACTCTTATTAGCCATTTTTAGCGCCTGAACAAACCCCGAATTCTTCGGTCAATGACAGCAACTTGTCAATAATAGGCCTGTGAGCACAGAAGAAGGCCAGATCATCGGCATACAGAGCTGGAACCTCAGTGCTAGAACCTCAAGCACTCAAGTGTCTCGTGAGGAATTCGTTTGCTGTCGTCAGAGTTTGGACTTCGACTCACAGGCAGCTTGCACTTTGAACGCTGACGCTTTGACTTCGATTGCAGCAGCTTTGACTGTGGCACTTGGCCATTTGATTTTAGCAGGCAAGACAGCTTTGCGTTTTAAGCATAATTGCCGTTGGACGGAGATAGTTCGAGCTTTCTAACTCACGTGGAATTAGTTTTTACGAAAATAAATAAAGAAAGTACCCTGTCTGCGTTAAAGAACGTCCTTCAAAAAAGGCAAGAAAAAAGCAGAAGGAGAAATCAAATATTTAAAACTGATTCCGCCTCCCGCTGGCGTGAGCTGCGCCAAACAAAGTACAAACAAAACGAAGGAACTAAGTTGAAAACGTCGTCGAAGAGCCAAAATGACAGCTGAACAAAACACAACACAAAAAGGACTCTGCCTGGCGCTGGAACGTGTAATGCCAAGCGCAACACAAAGAAAACCAACCAACTGCTTTCGGGTTATCTAAGCCGACAAGATCCGGCCAACTCCGCCCGGTCACGTGAAAAGCAAGGGCGACGAAGACGATCCAACTGCGAACACTGCTCGCTACGTAGCAATTCTCTAATAGAGTGCTCCAGCCCCAATATTTTTTGCTTTAGGTAAAGCTAATTCATCGTAAATTTTAATAAAAAGTAGGATACAATTGTTGTTCACGTAATTGCGTTTCGCTATAAGTTTTCCCAGTGTGCTAAGAAATGCTGACATGTATGCCCTGTGCCACCAGTGCCCTGGAAATGTTCTGCACGCTTCGTCTTTAGGCTCGCTAATATTGGAGATGCGTAGATATCGCTGATAATTTTTCGCATCACATAACCCCATGCAGCCCGAAAAGAGCGCATAAGAATTTGGTCTTCCCTCTCGCATGAGTGAGTGACTGGCCAAAGATTGTCAGGCATTCAAAAAGCAAGTTATCGTTGAGCGGCGTTTAGAGAAATGAAAAGTGGGGTGAGGGTTGCTGTTACCGGGGGCATCATCGTATCAAGGTGGACTTTATTCAGGTCATCGAGAAAGCGGACGAGAAAGCCTCCAACTCACGCGGGGAACATATTGTATGAGTCATGTAAATTGCAACCGCCGTGAAAGAAACTGCCTCGCTTCACCAGAAGCATTTGCCAGTTCGCGCATTACACCAACAACATTTGGAAGACAGCCAGAATACCGTACCTCAGGACCACGGAAGTTCGGTTGCATCCAAAACCAGG
This sequence comes from Haemaphysalis longicornis, assembly GCF_048455015.1. Lineage (NCBI taxonomy): Eukaryota > Metazoa > Arthropoda > Arachnida > Ixodida > Ixodidae > Haemaphysalis > Haemaphysalis longicornis. Next base: position 5,128,788 of record NW_027526422.1, on the reverse strand, counting down.
CAGACCACCCAGTATAAAAAACCCTCTCTTACTTCGTGCGTAGGATGACTCCCGGAGCATATCATCCTGAAAGGACATCAATCCTGTCTGGTGGACACGAGTAGACTGCCTCCATACATGGGGTTGTTTTCCGACCCCATTTATCCACGCAGGATACACTACTGCGACTGAAAGAAGAAGCACGAGACCCGGAACCCGCAATTCCCCGACGGTCGTATTGGCGCTGAATCCAAAGGATGCTCTTTACAATGTCGAACACACGGCCATACTGGCTAAGCTGAACACCCTCCAATAAGTCAAGTCCTCCCTTACAGATAGCAAAGCCATCCTTAAATAAGGCTACCGACCACTTTTCAATATCTCTCTCTCTCTCTCTCTCTCTCTCTCTCTCTCTCTCTCTCTCTCTCTCTCTCTCTCTCTCTCTCTCTCTCTCTCTCTCTCTCTCTCTCTCTCTCTCTCTTCTCTCTCTCTCTCTCTCTCTCTCTCCTCTCTCTCTCTCTCTCTCATGCTGCACTACTGCAAGAGTGTTTTTTGAACTGCGACTATAGCTAGTACTAAGACGTTTCTAACGCGGTAAACCTGGTGAGACAATGGGCCGTATTCTGAGGCCCTCCCCCACTCCATTTGCTCTGTCCACTCGGCCGCAATGCTTATGCATGGGGGAAATCTTTTTCGAGGACCTCTCCATGGAAGGCTCGAGTGGAGGAAGGATTCATAATACCAGGGTATGCCTGTCATACTGAAAGCAGTGACATAATAGGTTTTATGTGGCTGCACTATGGCAAGATTTAAAACTTTCATCCGCAGTCACTATTCACGACTACCCCGCCACTCCTCGCCAATCAGTGCCTGGCATATTCACGCGGCTTTTGCCAAAAAAAAAAAAAAAAAACTCGCCCTAGCTAACAGCCTGTTCACAACTTAGTTGGCTCGCCTCTTTTCGACGCATTTAACTCAACCTAGAGGCGGCGACTCATTTAGCCGACACAATGCACCTGCGCGACGGGCAATTTAATGAAGCCAGTTTCGCCTATAATGTATACGCAACGTTTCCTTTGCGACTGAAAGACCTTTCCCACTGACGGTAGGCGAAGTGGCACACCTAGAAATGCAAGACTACTCGATCGAAAGCCCTGTTTTCAGTGGCCCGTTTTTTGCAGCTATGGCGGTCCCCATGAAGTGAAATCGGGCTCAAAAAATACAGCCAAGATATCGACGCCCAAAAACCTGCCCCCCAAGGTCGCTAATGTTTACATCACACATAAGACCAAGAGAATAAATGCCTCGTGAACTAAAGTGTAGAAAGTGTAGCTACACTTATAAGTGGTTATAATTAGGCAAAGTGTAGCTTAATTATAACCAGTATTTGTCCGTTGCTGAACTCGTCCCATGTAAAGCTGCCAGTTTAAGTTGACACGCTTTCGAACTTTTCTTCTGTTATTTACCCAAACCAGAGAATACCAAGCAGCAACTACCAATAGCATAAGATTCTGAAGAAAGGGGAGAAAGTACAAAACTATATAGCTCGTACTGTGTAAAGACGTTCGTTATCTTAGGCTAGGTAAGTTTGGCTAGCGCAAGAGGGAGACAGAAAGGAGAGCCATGCTTGCTCTAGCGAGACATCAGGTGCGTCTTATCTACTGCCCCTGTCTTCTTTTTTCTATTTTTATCTAAGCTTCCCAGAACAGCCCGATAGGACGATTTTTATCCCACGATGGCGTACGCCCCACCATTCCGCCTACATTTACTTCGTATCGGTGGTGGAAGGGTACTGAGAAAGCCACGTGTGACGAGGATAAACACGGCCCCGATAAGGCGCTATCTCACCTAAGTGACGAGGGCAGAGGTCAGTTGACGCCTGCCGGGCCCGCCTCGCAACCAGACGCGTGTCCATGTGCCACGCACGAGCCGCCACGAGGATGCCTAACACATCGGGGCAGGAGTGGCGCGCAGAACCCGACACACGCGCGGCGCAGTTTCATCGCGCTGAATGAAGTCAGCGTTTCGGAATTCTGTTTTTCTTTCTCCTCGACCTTATTTGGGTAAGCAAGATTTACGGCGGGCCTCAGTTGTCACGACGACGCACGAAGCCAAACGCGGCATATTAAATTTCTTCCAGCATCACTGAGTCGGAGGGAGTGCTTCATCTTCCTCTTCCCGGAAAAGCGAATCCATCACGCGTTCCACTGTGCGTTCTTCGGAATGCCCCTCGATATTCCAGGAAGCGAGTTCCCTGAATTCAGCGCAGGTCTCCACACGGCCACGTGCGCCGCCAGTTCTATGATCGACACCGACTTTTTTCAACTGGCACTCGCGCTCGAGTCCCTTCAGTGAAACCTCACAATAGGCTCATTTGGAGGCAGCGCAAACATTAAACAACTTCACAATGGCGGACACGTTTTCCAGTCGGCGTTTCTTGCTTGTATTGAAATGCCTTGCATTCAGGCCTCTGTTATGGGAATTTATTTGTTTACCTGTATATGTAATTGAGGTTACCGATGCGCCCCTTACCCCGACATTGCACGAGAAATTCAAAACTAATTCTTTCATTCACTTAAGTGGCTAATACTTTTGCATGAGGGATTGAGGTGTATGCAAACACAATAATCCGCAGGAATAGCGACTGCCGAAGTTCAAGAGGAGGAATCGAGGAATTTGGCAAACTTTTGCCATAAAAAAATAAACACGTTTGGAGTAAAAGGTGCAGTAGAAGCGACTTAAATTTACTCTCCCAAACATTTAAAACAATCATGCACTCCTCCGCTTAACGACGACGATGGTTGAAGGCGAGGCTTTCTCGTGACTGATTCTGTGGTTGTCGCCTGAGTTTTGACCATGTCGAAATGGAGCAGTCGGACAGACGCCGGCTTTATAACGCGAGTGATCCAGGTTCGATTCCGGCCACTGAAGCGTTTTTTTTCTTCTTTCACTTCCCCCACGATCATTCATCATCATCGTCGGAGAAAGTTGGCTTTTCTGCAGGGAGTTCTCGCGTTGCAGACGCCATCAGTGATAACACGAAAGCTTCGCTTTAAAAGTATTAAAATTTTCGAGATCCAACCATTGATTACATTGCTCGTTTAAGTTTCCCTGCACCCGACACATTCAGGAGCGCCACTTCTGATTAGATGGCTCGCTTTCGAACCGCGGCTTTCCGCGCCGAGAACTGAGGTGGGCTATAGGGCGTGCTGTGGGTGAAGTCAGTCCCCCATGGGGTTCTTCCCACTCCTCCGAAATCAAGTACAGGCGGCCGCGCTTTGACTTTTCGCCTCCACCACAAAAACAGCCGCCAAGGCCGAGAACCACAGCAGCTTAAAGCTTCAAGAGTCGTTGGCTCTTTAAGCCTAACCAAACACGCCTCTAGAGCGTGCCTAGGCAGATTACTTTTCGCTCCAGCGCCTATAATCAGCGTTCTTTCTAGGCAGGAACTCATTATCAGTCATGGGGCTTTCCACGGCATACCGGCTGTTGTGGAAGACTCGAAACGCACGCGCCTTTTGTCCTACCGCAATTAAATGGAAGTAACGGGATTAGCGCTAGACAAACTTAGCGGAGAAGTAATGTGGACGTCACTTCATCTGCCCGCTCATGCTAGGCACGAGACGTGCGCGTCAGGAACCGGTGACGTGCACGTGCAGGAACGGGCTTCGAATGTTCTGGGCGTCAAAATCCGCTCCGCTGCGTTATGTCATCGAAACAAACCAACTTGATTACAATTTTAACTGCGACACTGATTGATTGATTGATTGATTGATTGATTGATTGATTGATTGATTGATTGATTGATTGATTGATTGATTGATTGATTGATTGATTGATTGATTGGGAGTGAGTGAGTGAGTGAGTGAGTGAGTGAGTGAGTGAGTGAGTGAGTGAGTGAGTGAGTGAGTGAGTGAGTCGCAGAGATATCTTCAAGAGGGTGGGTTCCAAGCTGGGCATGCATTCTTCTTAAGAACGTGCGTACTATAAAAGCTAATGCCTACAAGGCGCAAAATAACACGGACGAAAAGACGGAGGCATACACAAACAGGGCGCCGCATTTCCGTCAGTGTCTTGTTGCGTCTTGTAAACATGAACTTAAACCAACTCGTCCAGCTGCCCGTCTCGGTATACGGTAAAAGGATGTCTAAAAAAACCGCGGGGAAGAATCACTCGGCGGATCAGTCACGGCAGAGTGTGCCCGAGTACAGACCGATCTGAACCAACCGGGAGAGATCGCATGTGTGGGTACTTCGGTTCCCCTCCTGTATACGAGCTACAGAAATTGCTAGAACTGTCTATTAATACGCAACCATGATTATGTCGCTTCTCTGTTTCACAATATCGTTTGCTTTCAGTTATTAAGTGCGAATGCACTTTATAAGCGACCCTGAATTCCGGCGACCGCCGTCCGTCCACATAGCAACAGCTGCGGGTGCGCGCGCTCCTCGTCTTCCTTGGCAACGGGGGGAGATGGGCGCGCGCTGCCTGGCCGCTGACATGGCACATACCCACGTGGGGGATTGGCCAGGAATCTCCTCGTCTTCCTTGGCAACGGGGGGAGATGGGCGCGCGCTGCCTGGCCGCTGACATGGCACATACCCACGTGGGGGATTGGCCAGGAATCGGGCGTGAGAAGGGCTAATGCACCCGCTTAAAGGAGTACTGACACGAAATTTCAAAGCTGAGATCCGCTCTAGCAATCAAGTACAACGACAACACAAATAGGTGTCTGTGCATGGCACATACCCACGTGGGGGATTGGCCAGGAATCGGGCGTGAGAAGGGCTAATGCACCCGCTTAAAGGAGTACTGACACGAAATTTCAAAGCTGAGATCCGCTCTAGCAATCAAGTACAACGACAACACAAATAGGTGTCTGTGAATAAATGCATCTTTCTTTCTTTGTAGTTGTGTGTGTGTGTGTGATCTCTCTTTCGCGAACATTACCGAACCGCGCAAATTCAACTCGTGCATTCGCACTTTCACATTCTTCCCCTCGGGGAAATGCGGGGAAATTTTTGAAATATTGCGAGGTTTTCTTAACTTTCTTCTTCCATTTTTAGTTTCTTTTAATTTTGAGTTTTTGTTATTTTAGTGCCCTGCGACAGACGATGATTAGCAGATTCGGTTATTAATATCCAGCTGAACTGCTGAGTGACTTTCCGTTCGGGGACTCCCCCAGTGAGCTCGTACCGCGCGACAGGGCATGAACTGCAAGTGGCAGAACCACGTACCCAGCGAAGACCGGGCTTTCAATCGGCGCTGACAGCCGTCTGCCTTTCTGCTGCGAGCGGAATCGCACTTGGTCTACCGAGGCAGATTGTAGTAGCGGGCCTCGGACTTCGATTATCTCTTTCGTGTGCACCTACGTCGCGTACAAAAAAGGTCTTTTTCTTGTCTTGACCGGAGAAATGGCCGCCACACGTGCACATTTTCATTATGCTCCTCAGTATGAAGGCGGCCTGGCACGCAGTACGACACAATACGCGGTGGCCAGGAAGGCCGAGCTTGCTCACCCGCCTGAGAACACTGCCGAGAAGTGGCCGGGTAATTTTTGTTTGCTTGTTTTTATCGGTGTTCATTTTTGGGCCGACATTATGTTCACCTTTGCCGGCAGCGTTCCTAGCCTAGCTCTACGAGACTAGGACAGTGACTTATTCGCGTCCATGTGATCTTTCGTAGGCAATGTAAAAAAAAAAAAAAAAAAACGCGCGGAATTACGACAATTAGCTGTGGTAAACAAAACACGCTCAGGGCGGCGCATCGATCTGACCAACCTATTCGACCGGTCTTCATAGGTTTTGAAGAAGACCGGTTGCATTGAGCATTCCTTTGTCTTACACATCTTACGCCACTGCCCACGATATGCTAGTCAACGGGCAACAGCGCCGAAGGCACATGTGCGATTACCACGTAGAAGTGCGCTAGAATTTTCCCGCTTCCTCGACCCTGGTGCAATCGTTCCGAGGCGGTGCTGTAAACAAGAACTCTCTTTTGCTTTCTTCGAGTACTCGTGGCTGGAAGAGGTCCTCTGAACCCACTGGACATTTACATTTTAAATTAGTGTATATCTCCCCATGGCTTTATGTGGACAATTACATCATGATTTGTGTAGCGATATTTATCATATGCTTATCATCGTGTATATCGCCATCCTTATCATCCCTATGTATATCATGATGTATTACTCTTACTCCGCCCCCTTTTTCTGTACTTTCGCTCTTTCATCTTACTGTATTCACTCCCAGCTTGAGTAGCAAGCCCTACCGGTAGTGCGGCTGACCTCCTCAGTTTTCACGAAAGCCCTTTCTCTTTCTCTCCCTCGTAGTGCGCACGCAGGAGTGCCGGAATTCTCGCCCGCGCCTCACTTATCACAAGGTCAGGGTCGCGCTCAAGTGCAACTGGGGACAACGCATTGTTGCGCGGAGCATGACGCAATATTCCCCGAGTACCGACCGGCGGAGATTCGCTCGCACATGAGTGCAGGGAAATAAGCTACACGCGTTACTGTAACCAACGACGCGCAGTTATATTGCAACCGCGAGGACTTTCCGGTAAATTATGACGTACACTGCGCTTCTAAACAAAGGAGGAGGAAAAAAAAACGCTTATTCCTCCCATTTAAACAAGCAAACAAAAAATTTGCCGCGTATCTGCTCCTTTCGTTGCAAATGTCGTCAAAAGACGATAGACTTTGTACACATTTGCCAAGGAAATGCCCCCCTTTGCTTTCCCGCTCACCTCTCATGCTGTTTCTGTTCCGTTGCGCTCATCCCAAGGTAAACACATGAAAGGTTTTCTCAAGGCGATTTGAATTCAACGCGTTCCACTGCTATACAGGCGGGGTTCCTCGATGCCAGCGCTGCAGTACTGCGGAGACGCGCGTGAATCGAGGCGGCCGACTTCAAGGTTTATATAACCGCGTTGCCGTGCTCCACGTGCGTTCCAAGCAGAACGTGAAACCTAGCTAGTGGAACCTTTCTTTTCTGTTGCCGCGTGAGTTCTCATATGCCGCCAGAAGGTGATGCGGGCAACAGAACAGCAGGCGGCGGTTTTCTGCAGTAGAGGTAGAATATCATTTGCTATCGAAAAACCACGCATCCAAGAATTTTTGAATAAAGGAACACTGCAAATATTCCTTGTGTACTAATTTTTTGTTTTATATTTGCGTAATGTCATGTTCTTGTTCAACAAAGTTGACAAATATGAACACATAAACCGGGCTTATACGTTTACATTTGGCTGTGAGTATGTAAGACTATTGCTCAGTAAGCATTTTACTTTGGCCGGGTGGCTGAATCGAGTTACAAACAGACAGACGGACATACAGACAGACAGACCAAAATTTCTGGGTTTAAGTAGCCCAAGAAAGACTATCGTCTTGAAAAGAACTGTGGAGTTCTCCACTCGACCGTTAACGAGGCTGGGTCAAAGCGGAGATGGTCGGGGCGTTAAAGCGAACCACGCGCGGATCGGCCTCTCCCGGTCGGGCCCAACTGGAGAGCCTACTCTCCCCGCGGGGCGGAGGCGAACGGCTGTGAAGGCCGTGATTAAAGCACGGGGTCCGTTCTGTGCCGATGCTCACTATTCGCGGCTAACAGAAGGACCGGTTTTCGGTAAAACTCGTCAACCACTGGAATAGACGATTTTAGGAAAATGGCCCCAACCGTCACCAATAATCACCGGAGGGTGACCGGGACTGCAGACTCTTGTTTCCTCCTCGAGGCTATTGAAGCTGCCTTCCTTTTTTGTCACCAACCAAGGTTATCAACCAAGGATAACTTGCCAGGCCTAACTTTGGTTTGCTTCCCTCTCTCTCCATTCGCTTTTCTACGGCTCTTCGTGCGTGTTGTACTTCTGCAGGCAGAGGAAAAGGGCATGGCCCCACTGTTGCGGTGTGGGCTACGTCAGGTTTGAAGAATACGTAATCGCCAACGTCCTTTGGTATCTGTGGTTAGCCGCACCGTCAAATCATCCAGACAGTGTGCCATGGCGTGGTCTATTCATCGCCGCATCGGTCGCATACCAACATAGGGAACGGCCTCGGGCTCATCTTTTTACTCGCGATAAGCTGAAATACTTGCGCAAATTATTCCTTCCAGTATGGCCGACCTTTGCGGGAGGCGTTGCTTTCCCTATTGTTTAAAGTAAACTTCCCGCTTTCATTTCTCCTTTTCTCAAGTGAACACACCACGATATGCACACGTCGGCCTCTCTATGAAAGCCAGCAGCATGAATTGCAATAGTGACAGGAAACGCTGCCAAGCCGCTGTTAATTTCAAAAAGAATTAGAGGGAAAAATTACGCTGAAAGCTATGATGCCAACCGCGGGCTTCTCCTGAACGGAGTGCGCTACCTGTGGAGCGCCTCCTCTCCACACCCATTCCGGGGGTGGGTATACGTTCTAACAATGTGTGTGTCGTAACCACACAGCGTGTCTGTAGGTTCGAAGCACGCTCACCAGGGAAGACGGGGCCACCGAGCTCGTCCTCGTAGAGAGTGTACGCACTGCCGTTGCGCGAGCGGCGTCCCAGCGGGGCACTCGTCAGGTCCTGCGAGGAACAAGAAGCAGGGGGGAACGCTTCAGCTCCCCGAAGTGTGCCCGCATATTTATGCCGGCTCAAACAAGAACACAATCACGGTTAAGGGCACTGAACAGGATGACAGAGAGAACAAGAGGCAAATTAGTAACCTTAAAAAATATATGTATTCGGGATACAGTGATCTACCTAAACTGTCGAACGTTTTATTCATTTTATTTTTTCTTCAGAGCATGGCAGAATGGCTGATCGCAGCGGTGACAGCACACGTCGAAGCCGCGCAAGCTTGACTGGCAACAGAAAAACGAATATTGGAGAGTGTACTTAAGTAGAGATTTGTGTTTGGTTAATTGGCTTTGGCAACTTTACGTGAAACTCTATTAAAAAACAGCGATAAACTCAAAACAATCCAAGCCCCCTTCTTAAAAAAAAAAAGATGGTTAAAACGCGAAGCTTTCTCCCGTGCAACTTGAGTCAAAGTCCAAAATCCAAACTGCTGGAACAGTGTCAACATGGCGCGGTTGGATCGACCTCGGCTTCATAACGCGGGGAACCCAGGTTTGATTAGGACCCCGAGAAGCGCTTTTTCGTTGACAATCTTCGCGTTTGATCATTATCATCATGTGGGCGTGTGTGTGCGTGTAAAGTCGGCTTTCGTGCAGGGAATATTGGTTCCATGATCTACGGCGCACGCGAGGCACAGGAAACTTCGCTTTAACAAGAAACCAGCCCAGCTGGGTGAAGCGCGAACAACTAAATTTTAGCCCTATGGGTGAAAGATGGGCGTACAAGTGCAACCGCTTTGCCAAACAAGCTACTCATATGCTTATACGGGAGGCTCTTTAGCTATTTAGGCGGTCCTTCTGAAGAGTGTGACGTATGCGCGGCTTATTTGGCAGATAAGCTGTGACATACGTATGCTTATTTTTCACCCATCGGACTAAAATTCAATTGTTCATGCTTCACCAAATAGAATCGGTTCTGTTATTTGCATGTTTTCAACAGCATCTTGTGGGAATTTCAACAGCATCTTGTGGAATTTCAACAGCATTTTGTGGGAACATATCAGTGGCCTTGAGTACGCCACCGGATGTGTTCGTCAGGAATGAGACATGCAGCGCAATCCACCTCGTCCTCCCGCTCCTGGCACTCGTCCGGATAGTGAATAATATCCCGCCACTGTCTCTAAAAGGAGCGCGTAATATCCGTTAGCGAAAGCGGCGGATGAGGAAGAAGAAGAAGAAGAAGAAGAAGAAGATTATGACGACGACGGGCCGGAGAGAGAGAGAGAGAGAGAGAGAGAGAGACTTCTTTATTTTAAGAGTTTGTTTAAGTGCGTTGAGTGACCGCAAGCCGTAGTCTTCCGCTGACCATGGCAGTGTTCCGCGAGACTCTTCTGAGTATGCAAGTCTGCGCTGCCCAGCGCCTCCTCCCACAGCTCGACTGAGGGGATTAAGGGTAAGGGTTCTTCAGGGCATGCCCGTATGAGATGGACGTTGCCTTTTCCATGCAGGGCAATGCGGTGACGGATATAAAGTCGGGTGAATATGGTGCAGTATGTAGCGAACATGGCAGTGCGTTCGTCTGTAGCAAGCACCACGTGCGCATACACTGGCACACAACGCGGCTTAATTGCACATCAAAGGAATCACACAGTGCTGCGGAGACTTCCGCTTCCTCGACGCTGAAGGGTTAAAAGGCTGGCGTTACGGTTTCTGACTTCTCAAGTATTTCCGGTATTTTCTTATCGCACAGAGTCGCTTCTTGTTGACAACACGGAGATAAAGTCGACGGTTTCCGATACCTTCACCAACGAACACGGAGATAAAGTCGACGGTTTCCGATACCTTCACCAACGAATTCATTTGCTCTCTTCCTTCCTCCTTTTTCGATCCCTGAACACACTTGACTGCCAGGCAATCACAGCCACCACGGCGGGGACAGCGACCATAAAGCAACTGGCCACGGGAGCCACACCGCACGTACTCTGGGCGGTAGAACGGCCAGCAGCCTCCCCGAGAGAGGGGCCGATGATTCCCGTGGGAACGCCCGGCCGCCTCGGAACGACGACGTTGGTCCTGACCGCGGAGACAGGTTTCCGGTCAACCCGCCGGATCAACCGCGCCGCTTCCTTCGGCCACTTTCCCGACGACGTAATCACGCCGGTCTCGCTTCAGTACAACATTTATTATTATTTTTTTTTGCACTTAGCACCGCGTCTCGTCTATTCGGGGCCCATGAACAACGCTGAACGTAATCTTTTTTGCGCTCTTCTTTTTACGCACCCGGAGAGACCAAAGCCAACTCTGGGCCAGTCAGAAGCCCCAAGGCAAAAAAAAAAAAAAAAAGAAAGAAAGATGCCCATAGAGGGGTGGGGCGTTGGAATAAACATGTGTCGGCAGTACGGAGGAATGAAGTGTGAAGAAAGCTACATAATTTCAGTGAACTTCGAAACGAGGGTTTTCGGCGCTATTGTTCTTAAAAGTTGATTTTAAAAAATTACAGGCGGATTGTCAGCGCGAACCACAATATGTCGTGCGAAAGCGAACTTTCTCGCACCAAACGTTTTGTCAAGGTCTACTTATTTTTCCCGCTCATGCCACGGCATCCCCGCGGGCGGCAGCGTCTGCAGCAACGCGCACTGCGCAGATATCCTGCAGACGTCGCGTAGTCGCTAAGGCATCAACTTTCGTGGAGAAAAACGTCCCGACTAAGTACCGAACCCACAACTTTTCCACCGTTTTCTCCCTTTTTTGCTTCCAAAACATACGACGCAAAACAGCGCGCCTTTCAGTTGTAAATGTAAACAAGAGAAAACAAACTGTCATCTCAAAGCAATGCCAGATAAAAAAATATTTAGCTTAATTTTGCCCGACCAAAACACTGACAGGCAACTCTTCCCTGTTTTTTGAAAGCTGCAGGGGACACGGAATTTGGGAGGAAACAGTACTACTGGTCTGGCAGCGTCGCGCGAACTTGGAAGCGCGCAAATGCGCCAAAGAAAAATATATGACGGTCGTCCTTTCTCTGCAAAATACGTCGAGTGCATAAAGGGCGACGATGGCCAGCTCGGCTGAGCAAGCCAGCAAGCTAGAACACTGAGATATAGCCAGCTACGGCCCGTACTTTTACCGTTGCTAGTTTATGTTTGGGCAGATTATGCGGACCGCGATTAATTATTTCTGCGCCTCCTGAACTTGATAACAGCATTAAGCTTGGGCACAGAAGCCCCCAAATTCAATTAAGCAGATGAGTTATGGCCCAGTGGTTCTGACTTTCGCCTCGAAACCTGCGGTGCCTTGACTAGATCGCCAGTGCCGGCATGTGCACTGTAGCCTTAAATCAGTGCTAAAAGAGCTAAAAACTAAGAGCTGGATTGGACATTACTGAATAAACTAAGCAGTAGTACTCGTGCTTTCACGAATGTACCGTGCACAAGTGCAGGTTCTTGCCGACAGTTGGGGGTGATTCGTCAAGAATAAATTCAATTATTTTACACGGACTCTGCTTTCAAATATTCGCAAGTTTCAAATCCCTTACATATATACGGTCACGAACCAGAAAAGTATAATGCGGTAATTAGTAACTCGTATCTTTTCATTAAAAAATATAAAAGCTGTGAAGAAAGTGTAAAGCTGGCCTTTTTCCCAACCTGGTGCTTCATGCAACTTTAGAGGATTTCTGCCGCTTTAAAAGTGCGGTCTCAGAGCGAGGCACCCAGTACTGCAAGTGCGCGTACTTTCATTGCGCGCCGTTCTGGTGAGCATAGTGGTGTTGCTGCTGCTGCACTAAATCAGCAATGCAGTCATTCTAGGCCTGGTTTAACATTGCTGAGAAGCTGGTAGCGTCTGCGAGGGTGTGCTGGAAAGAGTCGGTGAAGCCTCACCAGGACAGCCACCACCACCCACAGATTCCGCCGGTGCGTGTCTCCCATAAGCTTAGGCACAAATACATATCCCTGTGACGCCATTGGAGTAGCTTGTGAATCCGGTGCGATGGTTCCCACTGCCGCTTTCTCTTCCTTTGTGGTTCGAGAGAAAAAAATCGCAGAAGATGCCTGAGCAAATCGCTATGAGATGAGAACGCGAAAGCGCTTCCCTTGGTTAAGCTCCTCGACAAGTCCTATGCGTACACCGACGCTAAGCCTACAACATCGACATCAAACTCGCTGCAGTTGCTTGTTCCAGAATCGCTATCCCTGCTGCAGCCGCGACGCTGCCTCCATACAAGCTGAAGGCCAAATGCGGTGAAAGCGTGCTCTCTTCGTATACATGCTACATTGGTGGCCACGTGTTGTGTTCTATTTCTGATGCACACGCTGTGGAACGCGTCACGATCGATGGGCACTTCCTGATAGACGCGCTTTTCTTCGCGCTTTATTTTACACCCATACGCTATGGAGCGCGCCTTAGCCAATGAGAATTCCGTGTCCGTCGAGTGTCGCTGATGCAGGTGTGAGCGTTTTGTGGCGCCTTTCGCAGACACCAGCCAATCGAGAGAGTAAGTCCATCTACCTGAGGTACGTGATGTAGTAAGGGATAACACGAATACAACTGCGGAATGCTGCCGCAACTGATGGTGCGACAAATTTACATCACCGTCCCCTTGAGCACGTAAACTTGCGAGCGCATTGGTCAGATTTCGGCGATGCGCCACACTTGGAAAACGCTTCAATGCAGGTCACTGAGTGCAAGTGTATACGGGAGAATTTCTGCACACAACATACAGCACGGAGGCAGAGGCGTAAGAAGGGCTTCAGCGCATGCGTGCCTTCACTGCAAACCGCTAGTACAAGGGCAGCGCGTTACCAAAAACGCGCATCAAAGAAACTGCGCAGTTTTCGCGAGGCAGCACTTTGCCCCTGCGCAGAGAAGAACTCTGTGCGCGCAAAGCAAACTAAAGCCTCGCGATCCCGTTACCCCGATCGTGTCGTTGTCGTTAGCCTAACAGACTATAGGCATATCGTACTGCTCACTGAACGAACCTTGGCCTTTGGTACGGGAGTGCATGTACCCGTACTGCACCCAACTGGAGGAGCAGCGCAGTTCTAATATCCGTTTCCGCCTCCGTGCCGACATTCAAACGGAGGCGGCACGGGTCATCAGCGCCGTGTCGCTCGCTCCTTGTTTGCTCTTCGTGCTTCTCCCGGGAGTCCACTTTTCTGTTCTGCGGCACTGCGAGTCCGGCTGAGTCCCCGCCCCAAAGAGAAACAGTCGCCGCCGTTCGCTTCTGCGTCGACAGAGAAAGGGCGGTGAAGAGAAAAAAGCGCTACGCCCAGCGCTCCTCCTCGCTTCCTTCTGAAGGCGAATTCAGGGGCCAGCGTGAGAAACGGAGCTGTAATTGCCGCCCGGGAACACGGCGGCGCGCTTATCCTCGCTTGCGTCTTCTTTTGCCTCCACCTTGCCACTCTTTCGTTTGCATTCTGGGGGCACCAGTACACGTCCGGCTTTGCAAATGAAATGGGCGTCACAGAAAACCGCCGCCGAGAGAAGCCCTTTGGCTTTATCGTATCTTTCCAGTCGTGCAAACGGCTATTACGAACCCTCCAGACGCTCACTTCCTTTCTGTTATTCTGACCCTGGCTGCGAGCTCGCACGGCCAATTTCGAGTTGGCTGATGAGACGGCTTAACGTCCACTGAAGTCGCATGTTGTCGGTGATCAGATATTAAGGTCCATCCTTGTATACACTTTGTATGTACGAGAAACGAACCTGAAAGACAACGGGCATTTTCCTACGGGGCGTTACTTCGACCGAGTTGTAATACGGAAATGAATGAACCAAGGCATGTCTCGGATATATTATTGTATTCGCATGATTCAAACGCACACCCCATTGTAATACGCAAGTGACTTTACCTAGAAAAAATTCGGAAAAATAATTTGACGCCGATTCTACCGTGCAGATGTATGTAGAAGACATGACGCCACGTACCTGGCAGAAGACAGTTTATTTGGCCCACGCAACTTTGCAACAAAAATCTCTAGTGATTCATAAACTTTCTTATTCAGCTCCTGCTGGCATTGAAATTGGAGCGACGAACGTTGAGGGTGTTTGAGATTTCAAGTGTTTTTACACTCATAATTGTAGACATTACAGGCCGTTGGTTCATTCGCTGCTAATCTATGAATTCCACTGGGGAGTCCAGGTTTTGGAAAGCGTCGTTGGTCAGGGCAAGCAAAGGCTTGCGTGAAAATATGGCTCTGCTTCCTTTGAGTCAATCGCTCAGGCTGCCATGACGCTGCAGGGTTTCGTGTCGAAGGAAAAGACAAGGTGCGCGTTAGACTCGTACAAATACGGTATTAATCATTCACAACAAGTAGTCAAGACAAACGAACTCACTTCATTTTCGATCCAGTTGCACCATTTCGACGGGCACGCGAAATTCCATCTAAGGAAATAAGGTTATTCTTTTTTTAGAGGAAGGTTAGCATATTAGTCACGATGAACAGAAATGGAGCGTTACCTTTTTCGTTCTAAGGCATAGGAGACCCGATGTTTTAGTGCGCAAGCACTTTGGCGCCTGCTACTGTGGTTTCGCGGTGGCGACGGCGACCGCTTTGTAACCGAGCGAGTGAAGGCAGAAAGAAAACGGTGGAGAAAAGTGTGGCGAAAGTGCGAGAGGGAGGGCAGTATGCCGAGCCCACACGAGACGCTCGTCGGAGCGTCTGGCGAAGGCATAACTGGGAGGACGGCACGCGCTGCTAGGGCGTCATCTCTCGCACTGCCTCCCCCGCAGACGGTACTCCTCCGTGCACAGCTCATTCGCACCACGTGACATTTGCGCGGCAGGTTCAAACACGATTTGCAAAACACGCTCTACGGCGGCGGCGATGCGTTGTGAGATAACAGCCCAGTAACGCGCGCCACCGTGCGTTCGCTGATCCCACAATCTCTTCCTGAGACGCAGCAGATATGCGCCGTGACTGAGAAGACTGCAGTTAGCGCTGGGCGCAAATTTCGCATCAGGGAGTATAGTAATCGTCAGTGCATTTTTTTTATATACAGCGACCCGAGTAAAAATTGGGATTTCAAAAAGCGGATGAAGTTTCTCTGAAGGACGCTTGGTAGTCGATAGAAGCGTTGCGCGCTGATGGCTTACGGTGTAAAGTAACGACGAAAGATGTGCAAGCCCGATCAACGTTTCATAAACATGAACAATTCAAAGTGTATTTGTTTAGATACAATACCGTTGTTCCTACCTGTTGCAGCAATTACTGATTAAAATCAATCACGTTAACCTAAGAGCTGTCAGCATAGTGTTCTGCGATGGTTCTCATTTCATTAACGCGAAGAGTTCTTAAATTACGCACTCTTGCAACCAGGGTGTCGAACCGGAGCCGAACCGAACCGAAAACCAGAACTTAACCGGTATTTTTGCCGGAACTGAACCCGAACCAGAACCGCTATTTTTTGAGCACGCTAAACCCGAACCGGAACTGAACCGAAAAAAGAAATAACGGTTATCGGTTCATGCAAAAACGGTTCGACCTTCCGTTGTTGATATTGCACAGTCAATGAAATTCAGGCCTTCTTTTCTTTCACGTATCATCAACTTCGTACCCACTCGCGCACTTTCCCCTCCATACAATTGAACATTATCACGCTCTATGTAAGAACAGGGGAAATGAACGAGCACCAATGTAGCAATGGTATGTTGCTGGTGGAAGCGCGAGCGTGGTGCAAGCTGACCAAACGAAATGTCATTCTCGGCAGCTTGCAGGGGATATAAAACGACTTTTACCTCCCCTAGCTGCGCCTTTATTGGAGCAATAAGGCTGCAGGAGTGCTCCACTGCGCAACAGCGAAAGCCCACACCCGATGTGTGCAAACTTTTTGCATTTCATAATTTGTTAAAAAGGTACGACACCTGCAAATTGTTAATACTTGACAAGTGTGACCACAGGAGCTGCTCAGTGGCTAAGCCGTTTGCTGCTGACCACAAGTGGCCTCGATCTCCCTTCCTCACGACCGTTTTTCTGAAGTACATGGAAATCGAGAACGTCCGCGTATCAAGATTTTGATCCACATTTAATATCACCAGCTGGTTAAAATAAGTATGCCGGCCTGCTACATAAGCTGCGCCTCGGAGCAGAGATATAGCATGCGCCAGTTTTCTTTGTGTTTACACGGAAAACAACAAAAAAGAAAAGGCGAATCCCGTTGTTTTAAAATATTACGCAAAAAGTAAGTAACAGCGAATAAGTAAAAAAAAAAAAGCACCAAAACGTGGATATTGCTCTATACTTTCCTTTGCCCTGCCTTTCACAACCAAACGTGTCATCAATGCCAAGGAAGTGAGTTCCGTGGTCAGTTTTTGAGGACGGTACAGTAAACAAGTTCCGTTTTTTACAGATACAAATAACAACAAATATGTCAGAGAAAACTGTTAAGGTGCGCACTTAATCCCTTGGCAAGAAACTGCAGCCCTCGACCTTGTCTTGGAAGCAGAAACACTAATAAAGCAGATGACACGTGCAGAAAGGCAGGCTGGTACCCCAAACTGTCCCATTCGCCCAGCGATCATCTTTTCTGCTTGTTCTGCAGTTTTGTCGCTTTCAGATCTGCTTTTTTTCGAAGGTGCGCTTGTACTGACTACCCAACTCGCTACATTACTTCTACTGCTACTCGTTCCGGAGGGGAGTACTGCTGTGGATGAATTAAAGAGCGCTTACCCAAAAAAGTCCCATCTCATGCTCCGCGCGCCAAATTTCCCTTTCATTTTCTAACAGCATAATCTGTAATAAGATTCCGCAATGTAGCACACGGAACGATGGCCGGGGGTCAGGCGGTACGATGACATACTGATTGTAATGCACACATCTGGTATAGCTATCGCAAAAGGAATTGCAGTGGTCAGAGCAAGCTTACTTTTAACAAAAGTGTGGCTAACACATTCGATAAGGTGACAGCTAACAAATTATTCAGGGGGACCAAATGATCTAATTCATTGGTAGTATTTATGTGCGTATTGTAGGATTTTTGTTTCGTTACAAATATAAAAAAATATGCGCCATTGGTATTAAGCGCTGGTATTTGAGCGCGTCAGTACACAGGCCTAAATTTAAGGCTTCAATTTTAGCGTGATGGGCGATTCCATAGCGACGATTGCGATTTCAACAAAAAAGGAAAGGGCAGAAAATATATCCCACGACTGCATATCTCTTTGCGGTGGCTTTATGAATAGTCGCTAGGACAACATAAAGTCTGGGTGAAAAAGTAGGTGGTAAATCGTCGTCAGTTCATCTCTTTTTCTAATATCTCGTAATTGTTTAAGTTTGCTTTGCAACTGCGCCACTACCCTTGGGGAAGAGCAACATTTTGAATTTTTGTTTGCATTTTGATTTGACTGTAGTTTTAAACTACTAAATGTTTTTTTTTTTTTTTCATTTCAGTGATAATTCAACTCGTCGAACCGGTTAGGTACGTGAATTTTGTCGAACCGGAACTGAACCGGAACGAAATGATTTCGCCTTAACCAGAACCGTAACCGAACTGGTATTTTTTTTGGTTCGACACACTGCTTGTAACACTTTGATAAACGCAGTACGTGGTCGCTAGACTCCTGGTGGTGAACTGAATTGGAATAGGAGGAGGAGGAATAATTTTCTTTTTTTGACGCGCGTGTCGACCTGGGCACCGACCAAACGGATGCGTCAAAAAAGAAAAAATAACCGTTTTTGTTAGCGATTTCGTATACTTCCGAGTGCATTATCTTCATGAAACTTTGCAGGATTGTATCTTTATGCTAGCAGGCAATATGGAGCAGATAGTAGTCGCTTCACTGCAGTTCTGCCAATTCGGGTGAGGTTGTTAGAACGGCTTCGGGAAGCGGCGGCTGCATGTCATCTGTATTAAAACTGCGCCTTCTAATTTTCGTCGCAGCTTATTGAAGCTGCGACTAAAATTCTTTATGATACCGGCGGAGATAAACGTATCCACGGTTATGGGAGTCGTCTGACCAATAAAACGCACTACATGATGAACGCTTTGATGTAGTCGAATCGGATTAGATTGGCCGGTTGTACGCAGCAACTCAAATTTACCAACCATTTTAGCTAGCCACATGTGCCCTTGCGGTGGCAATTCGCGGAATTTCGTCGTCAGGTAAACCTGGCGATAAAATTTCATTGTTTTAATTGTACGCCGTGCGCTCTTTTGCTGCTCCATGTATAAACACATTCACATGTTTCAATCTGACGGGTACGTTTTCTGGATGCTCCGCCCGCACTAGGTAGGGCCGGTAGCTCGACAGCAAACAAGAACGATTTGTAGAACACCGAATCCGCGGGAGTAGCATTGTCGTCTACTGAAACCTTTCGAGCTGTCTCGGTGGGATTCAGAAAAATACAAAAAAAAACAAAAAAAAATTTCCCTTAACACAGCGACAAGGCGATACGCTTTTCCCTGTTTGACAGATAGTTCGTCTTCGCTGGCTGGTTCATGTGCACTGTGCAAAAAGCCTAACACTCGGAAATGTCTTCTGGAGACTGCAAGAAAACGCGAAGATCTTCCCTTGTTACCATGTTTACCCAATAATAAAAATCTCGCGCCATTCGCAGGTTGTGGCGGCAACATTCGTTGCAGCGGAGACAGCGTGGAAAGCAAGTGCCGCATTATTAAAGACCGTGCCCATGAGAGACGCGCTAGATTGGCTTTCGGTATTGTCGTGACATTCGCATGGTTGAGCGAGCAGAAAGGTAACGGTGGTAGATGTCACCGATTCACCTTCAATACTGCGCTTCATCCTTCACACTTCTACAAAATCGGCGTGTTGTGTATGGGTGCAGAACGCACCTTATCGCACCTCTGATTCGGCCACCGTATCACCAGCCTTTTTTTCCCACCGTAACTTATCGTTCCTGTCAACTCATATATTTTCCCCGTCCGCACGGCTGCACATAGAGCGTCCTTCCGGACGACATCGTTAGCACCGCCTGTCGCAATCCTTTAGCTGAAAGCAGCCCCCGTTACCCGTCGCTCGTGGCTGCTGCAGTACGCCTTACAGCGCAGCTTCCCACTGGGCGCTGTCGCGGGACCGCGTTATTTATCATCGACCTCGCTTCTCACGCCCCGTCCGAACGCAGGTCGAGTGAAAAGCCGATTGCGGCCACTGCGGAGCTTTCCCCAATGGCGCGCCTCATCATGAGGCGCTGAGAGACGTCACCAAGTAGAGCCACTAGATCAGGTTTCAGAGTATCGGCACTCTTTTCTGACCGTTGTTGGATGCCGCCGACCAGTAGTGTTAACTCTATGCCGCCGACAGCGGCCATTGGTGGAACCGCGGCACGTGACATTTATTTACTCCGGAAGGCCCATGAGCGCTGACATTTTGGTGCCCTTGTGTTGTCGCGTGCGCGCGTTCTTCGATGAATCGTGATTTTCGGGGCGCAGCGCGACTGTATGAAACGTTGAGAGTAAGTTTTAAGCCCCAGACAGAGTAGCGATGCCGTGCTGCTCTGTACTGGGCTGTTTCAATCGGCTGGAAGGTGGAAAACAATTCGCTTCCCGCTGGGAAAGAAATACCGTGGCCTAGCGTAACCTATAGCCACTCAAAAGGCGTAGCTTATTTAGTGGCTCTAGCACAACCTAGAGCCACTAAATAAGCTACGCTAGCATAACCGAGCCTGACCCTGTCGCACCGGCACGCTGAATCGAAATCCTCGAAAAGTAAACACAGCTGCCATGGTTGCCAGGCAGCGCCCGGACCAATTCCACCCGTCAAGATAAAGCTGGCCACCTTTGCGATAGGCACCAAAATGGCTGCCGGTGTGCATCAGTGTCGTTGCTCTTAAGCGTAGCTTATTTAGTGGTTCTATCTCAAAGTGTTCTGAATCCCTCCTCCACTCGGCCCTCCAGTCGAGGAGACCCTTGAAAGCAATCCCCGCACGTAAAGGCATTGCGCTATCCTCCACAGAGCTGAGTCGAAGAAACACGTGAGGTGGAGAACGGCTCAGAAAACATCCAGTCATATTGGTCAACTACGGCGGCAACCTTGCGGTGGAAGAGGAGGAAGGGCTTTGCGGGAGAAATTCAGTACCCTGTAAATGTAGAACACATTGCGCCTGTAGCCCCCGGTTTTGAGAATATCGTACACCGGTTTTGAGACCCCCAAACGAAAAGTTACAGGTGGTTCAGAGCTACGCTCTAAGAAATCACTGCAAGTTGGCTTCCCATAATGCTCCAAAATTAGACATCAGCGTGACCAATGCGCGAATGTGGTTCAGTTTGGCCTCCCCACAATGTTCGTTCTGGAGCATTGAGGGGAAGCTGACCTGCCACGGTTTCTTAGAGTGTAAACCCGGTTACATGGCACTTATAGACTTCGAAAAAGCGTTTGATTCAGTGAGCACCGCAGCAGTGCTGGGGGCATTGAAAGTCGAGGGGATAGAAGATACCTACAATAAGTCTCCTTGACGATGTCCGTGAAGAATGTACGGGCCGGATAATCCATCACAAGCCAAGCGACAAATTCCAGATCCGTGAGGGAGTACGACAAGGGGATACCATCTCGCCAAAAGTGTTTACCGCTTGTCTGGAGGAAGTATTCATGAAACTTGACTGGGAAAACATGGGATTACGCATAAACGAAGAATACTGGAGCCATTTGAGGTTTTCAGACGACAAAGTCTTGGCAAGCGAGACTGCAGAACACCTTCAAAAATGCTTGAGGAAATAAAAACAGAAAGCAAGGTCGTGGTGCTATAAATATGCATAAATCTAAAGTAATGATGAGAGAGTTAAAGGGGCATCTACGTTTAGCTCTTAAGATGTACGACGCGATAGCGTAACCTCGACACCCAGGTAGCGTTTTGGAACGAAGTTGTTGCATTTACCATTAATGCTTTCCAAACACCGAAGGTTAGTCAAGAGAACAAGACTAGCTTCAACGGTTGCAAACTGCCGTGGCGGCGCAGGAAAGACAGACGCCATCTGCGCTTGTGTGGCCCAAGATGTGGGCGCGGAAGATTGAGGGCGCTCAGTGTTGATCAGTTTCAGCTGGCCCCACATGCAGCAGCTCGTTCCCTGCCCTGTCCATCAGCTCACGCTCACCGTGAGGTGACAAGACAGTCAAAGCTGCGTTCCATTTCCCCTCAGAAGTGGCATGTGTAATGTTTAAGCTGCTCTCAACTCAGCATACCGTTGGACATGGCTAGGTTGCGTGGAAGAGGGTGCATGTTTTCGGCACTTACAGTTTCCAGTTAACGTCGGATGTTCCCTACCAAACGGCTTCGGCCATCTAGATTTGTGAATATATGAACTGGTTTGTTTCCTGCGCAGAGTCTGCGATTATTATAAACGCGAAGGATCATGTTCCTAGGCTTAGAAAGAAGGAAGGTTCTCAATATTTTTCAGGGAGGGGAGTGTGGCAGTCGTGGTCCCAAGGAGCATGATGTGTGAGTTCGCGTGCTTCTTGGTCAGCAGTCTCAATACCTTCCAGGCCCTCGCGTCACGGCGTCCATGTAATTTAAACTTCCTTCATTGTAACTCAAGTGCAGGCTTCGAATCACAGAAGATAGCCCATCTGCGGCACGAACTATGCTGGATGGTGTGAAGCGCGCTACGGATGGCCGTAAGTTCTGTAGCCGTGGAGGTTGTAGGATTGGCTATGTTGAATTGGCTGGACAGTGACATTCGTGGTATAATAACAGCGCCGGCAGAACCAGTCAGCCCTATGCCGGGGACCTCACGAACAGCTCCTGACAGAAATAAGAATGGTGCACGACCGTGCTGCCCAGGCGGGTCATGATATCACCCTGCAGTGAGCCACTGTGGCATTGTCGGCGACAAAAGTGCGGACGCTGCCGCCCGGTTGGCGCATCAAACAGCGACGACTGTACTCATTCCATTGTCTACGACGGACGCCGCTACGGCCCTCCGCATACTTACCCGGGAAACAACAATCTCTCAATGGTCTACAGAAGAAGTCAGATGTGCACGCATTGGTGCCCTTGACCCGCACCTGCAACGTCCCCTTCCACTAAGCCTCCCACGGTCTGACGCAGCTCTTCTATGCCGTCTCTGGTAGGGGTTGGAATTCTCAAATGCTTACTCATACTTAATAGGAATGGCAGCAAGTGAGGAGTACGAAACGTGCGACACGCCTGAGACGTTTTATGCGAGTGCCCACGCTACTATACTGAAAGAAAGAAGCTGTCGTCAGCATTGAGGAACCTGGACTCTCGGCGGCCATTTTCGGAGGAGAAGATTCTGTGTCACTGGCCTTCCTGTCATCCACTCAGAAGGCGACTAAGGAACTCTTACTCTTTCTACGGGCGACGAACTTAAACACCAGACTACAGACTGAAAGCCTCCAGTGTCCATCACTGAACTTGAACGTATAGTGCTTCAGCGCTGGGCATACCTGCTGTCTGCTCCAACTTTTCTTCATTCTTTCCTTTCTCTTGTTTGCCTATTTTCCCTTCCCACGTGCAGGATAGCAAACTAGGCTCTCTTTCCTCACTTCCTTCCTTTCTTCCTTCATTATCTCTTCCGACAACGAGAGCCATAGCCGCGGTACGCGCGGCTATGGCTCTCTCACTGCCTCTCTCTCACTCTTGTTTCATGCGTCGCTCCCAAGGCCCTGACACTTTCCCCAGACGCTGTTCCGTTCGCCGTTAATCCAAACCACGTGAACGCCGTTATCATACACCATGCGGTTTGCGTTTCACACGAGCGCTTTGAATGAACGCAGGTGGTAGACTCGCCACTGTGCTCGTTGAGTACACCGTCTGTCTCCCCATCTCCATGTGGGGGCTTAGCTTAGTCGGTAAGACGACGGGCTGTCTCTCCATTTCTCCATTCAAGTCCAGGCTCAATGCCTGGCGGTGCCAGTAATTTATTTCATTTAGCGTGGCGTTTTCTGCTGACGCGGACACGAAAATTTCTTTGGCTGGTAGAGTACTGCTTCGGAGTAAAATAGGAAGGCCAATTACTCGATAGAGAGACGAAATAAGGAATTTCGGAGGCAAAGAATGTACTCGAGCGGCGCGGGACAGGGGCGGTTAGAGGTCGATGGGAGAGGCCTTCGTCCTGCAGTGGGCCTAGTGGGCTCTTGGTGACTGAACGGTAAAGATTTGCAGCAGTCTCCATAAAAACCCGTTTATATATATGAAGCTGCAGTTAGCTTCATTAATTCGAACACGCGTGCGCGTATGTTCGTCGGGGGGGGGGGGGGAGGGCGTGCGTGCGTGCGTATGCGTGTGGATGTGTGGGTGGGTGTGTCTGCGGGTATCCGTGAGTGAGTGAGTGAGTGAGTGAGTGAGTGAGTGAGTGAGTGAGTGAGTGAGTGAGTGAGTGAGTGAGTGAGTGAGTGAGTGTATGAGTGCGCCAGTCAGTGATAGAAAATGTGTGTTCGTGTGTGTGTGTGTGTGTGCGTGTGCGTGTGCGTGTGCGTGTGTGTGTGTGTGTGTGTGTGTGTGTGTGTGTGTGTGTGTGTGTGTGTGTGTGTGTGTCCGCGCGCAGAGAGGGAGATAGAGGCTACATCACTGCATGCTTTCCTTAAAAATATTTCCCAACCCTGTGCAACGTGCAATAGCGGGCAGCGATATCGTGAGTGGTATATCATTTCAAACGAAACAGGCTTTATCGCGTTGAGTGCGCAGCAGCTTCACAGCCAAGTAAGCGGGTTCTCTGAACTCGCTCGGTTTACGTGCCGTAGCCGGAACACTTGTAAAGGAGCGCCCTTGGGTGCAGTACGGACGCGTCCTCATCAATTGCACCGCATACCTCTGACCGACCCACACGGGACGATTTTTTTCTCCCCAAGCTCACTGCATCATTCTACCCCGACAAAAGCGAAATTCGCATTTAGTTTCGACCTACGCCAGCACCGCATTCCCGTTTTCTAGGGTGTCGTAAAGAACAATCACAGAAAGACTTTTGTGGGCTAACATGGCACTCGTTCTTTCCCACATATGCACATTTGTCACGCGCGCGGATGGGCTGCGCATGTAAAATCAACGTACACGCCTCACGCAGGCGGAACAAAGATTGCAGTTTTCACCGTCGTTCAACTATTGTGGCAACCGGCGACAACAAAGGTCGCAAACTTACGAATTCGTCGTAGTCGGTCATTGAGCGGCTCCTCGCCACCGCTTCCATGGTGGGCAGGGAGGGCGTGCGATGAATGCGACCCGATATTTTTCTTCGTAGCGCCATACGCAAGTCGGTCCAGCTGCGCTTCGAGAGGTCCTCCGTGGACTTCTTCGAGCGGGGAAGCGTGAAGACGCCACCCCTGAAGACGTCACGCACGGCCATCTCAAGAACAAGGTCGTCCCGACCATCCGCCGACTATTGCGAGAAGTTCGCCTGCACCGGTCTCGTCACACTTCGAGCTATGTCGATGGCTGTGCTGTAGAAGCCCCGGTTCCCGAAGACGTCGCCGCAGGCGCAGTGCTATCACACGGGCGCAAACTTTTCGTTTGCACGGGACTATTTTCGAGGAGAGACAATCCGAAGCACGAGTGATCGCTTCGCAGTAGGCGGTGCACGTCTCTGCGTACTTCGATATAGAGCCGGTGTAGATCCACCGGCGGTGCGGGTGATTTGTGTTATTTTTGCGCTTACAGCAAGCCTTCTCTACGCGGATTCCGTGAGATCATTACTCTTACACTGAAAAAACCAGAGCTAGGTATGCTAGTCACTTTTCTTTCGACGCCATTCGCACACCGACGCCGTGGGTGCCATTAAGATCCAACACTCGTTTCCTTTTTGCCAGGACTAAACAGGCGGGAACCGCCGAACACAGCAAGCTTAGTCGTTGCACACAGAAGATGAACACAGACACAGAGAATCACATCCGACTCGTCGATCGTTGAGCGACAGAAGCAGCAGTATCCACAAGCTCTTTCCAACTGGCACTGGTCACACAATTAGAAGCGTCGGCTCCGCCGGCACAGCGTTAACTCCGCACGGACAAGGGCCTACAAGGAGTGAACACGACCTGCCAGCGGCGAATTACGGCGATACTGGCGTGTGCAGGCGAGCTCAAAAGGTAATATCGAGAAGCTTGTTTCGAGCAGAGCGGCGCGATAGAGACCCGGTGTCCCGGGTAACGAGATTAGGGCATTCTTCA
This sequence comes from Haemaphysalis longicornis, assembly GCF_048455015.1. Lineage (NCBI taxonomy): Eukaryota > Metazoa > Arthropoda > Arachnida > Ixodida > Ixodidae > Haemaphysalis > Haemaphysalis longicornis. Next base: position 5,103,190 of record NW_027526422.1, on the reverse strand, counting down.
ACGCGCGACCTTCCCGGGCTTGTCCTCACCCTCCCTCACATCGGAGTCTGCGCCGCGGAACCCTATCAGCGTTTTGCCAGGTAAACGGATTCCTGCGTCAGGCAGCCTAGGCGACAAAACCTGGCGCACAATCAAGACCTCTTGCGTTTACTATGCTTCACGCCGCCGGCGCGATTGGAAGAGATGAGCGCGCCCTCCGTATACACGCTCAAGTGCTCGTTGTTTTCTTGCGATGCGGAGTTACTCAGTTCTTTTTTATTTTCCTATTTTCAGCGAACACACTCTGTTCGCAATCGAGGTCTTACGCAAAGGATCTCGCGCCGCGGATGTTGGAAGCCGCACTGAGGCGAAAAGCTACGGGACTCTTTGAGGGGCACCGAAACGGCACGACCAAGATGGGCCCTTGTTAGCGTCCTCCGGAAAAACATCCGCCGTCACTGGGAGCAGAACTCGCGACGGCGGGCTCGGAAGGCGCTCCTCATGAGGCATGACGGCTTTCGAACTGAGTATAGCACTTTCTCCAGTGACGTTGGCGAGGCGCGAATGAAGCTGTTGTTACTGCTGGTGGCTGTTCGGTCTACTGGGAAGAAGACAAGAGGTTCCAAGGAAAGGGCGGAAATGGCGCCCGGAAAAATCTTGCACTTTAACACTGAACGTCGATAGTGGGGACCCACGACATGGTGTAACCGCTCATCACGGTGCCAACGAAGAGCGGTCACGATGATGACAACGATTACGCCGCGAACGCCGTAAAACACGTACGAGCATCCTATCGAGCCATTCTTTGCTACAAGGCAGATATATAGACAGTTCTAGGATAGAAATTGCAGTCGACCTTTCCGCGGCTGAGCTGTGAAGAGCATGATGCAACGAATGGGAACTTTCGACTGAGGGAGTTGGCAGTCGAAGAAACGAGCGAGCACGGCGACCTCTATAGCACGGGTATGCGCCATGAGCGCGTATTGCGCACGGCCAACGTTGTTTTGTTTCCTTCATGGTCGTCCAGATGGTGTCTGGGTGCGTAGACATGATGCCGGGGAGGTTTCCTTACCGCAGTTTTGGCCAGGCACATCAAGCAAATGCCCGTTGTATAGTTTTTCTTGGCCCGATGCTAAGAACAATGGGTTACAATTCTGTTTAAAGACCCCCAGTAATAATTCCGTAACAGCAGTGAGTCGTGGCAGGCTAGTGGTTCTGACTGCAGATCGGAAAGGTACAGGGGTTCCATTCCCGCTACTGAGTGACCCGTTTCTTGAAGTCCGCGATCCACCGCTCGCCCGCGCACGGGTGTATTCACGCCGCACAGAATTTTGGCGATTCGTTCGGTACTGCTAGTATCATTACATGCCTAAAGATCTCTATGCATTGTGCCTATCGCCTTTAGAGTCTTCGCACATTCGACAAAAGTGACTCGTCAATTCAACCAGCCTTCACGACAGCCAGTGGGCACGCCAAGCGTCGACATGCGATGTTTTCTCCCCGCTTCCCTTGCGAAGAGCGAAACAGTGGACAGATGCTTGTCGCATCTTTACAGTCGCTTTCGAAAACAAAAGGTGCACGTTATCAGCGTAGCGATAAGCTCTTCCTTTCCAAAAACTGCAAACTCGCCTCTATTGTTCGTGACACTGGTAAGGTAACGCTATCAGCTGAATATTCTTAACATTCATTTTCCCTTCTCAGAGTTTTGCGAAAATTTGTACCCATAATGTGATTCAACTCGAACTTGTCCTTTGTCAGCGAGCCGGGACAAAGCGTGGAGGTCAACGCCCAACAGGTTCTACGCCACGTGGGCCAAGCATGCTACTTCAGAACGGAGCAGTTTCTCTTCTTTTGGCGTGAGAAACAGATGGGGCGTGTCGCCGAAATTCTTGCGTCGCTTCGCACAGCCGTGTCGATCCTCCAACAGAGGGAGCGACAGAAGAGCGCAGAACAATAGAATGGTGAAATATAGCGCTGCCTTGGCCACGATGCCGCGTTTCGAGAGTGACTTAAGCCGAAGCGCTGTCTCGACGGCTGCCGCCACTCCCGCTTGCGCACGTGTTGTAAATCGGAGTTTGCAGCCAGCAAAGCAGCAAGCTGAAGCAAGGAGTGCGCAGCGAGTCACGTTTCAGCTACAGTGGAGATTGTAATGAATGACAGCGGTTAATACAGAGGAATTCCAAATATGCATAAAGCCGTTATGACGCTGTCTTACCATGAACCCTCGCATAAATCCGCGGTAAAAGCGACGAGAAATATTTAGCGCAAATAATACGCGGTATAAATACATTAGAAAACTTGTTTTTGCTTCTTGCGTAGCTGTAAACTTGAATGTAGCATTGGAGGAAACGAATATATTCAAACATGACTCAGTGAAGTTGAGTACAGGAGATCAGCAAATGTGCCAGGCCACTGCCGGCTGCGTTCAGTTTGAATCTAAAGGCGATCCAGATGGAAATACAGTATTTGCTCGATTCTAAGCACCCCCTTTTTTTCACGATAGCGATGCCCGCATTGAGGGGGGTGCTTATATTCGAAAAACCTTAATTACAACCCCCCCCCCCCCCCCCCCCCTCTTCCAGACCCACCGCGGTGGTTCATGGTTCAGTGGCTAAGGCGTTGTGCTGCTGAGCACGAGGACGCAGGTGCGATTGCCGGCCGCGGCGGCCGCTTTTCTGATAGAAGCGAGAAGCAAAAACGCCCGTGTGTACGAGGTTTCGGCGCACGTGAAAGATCCCCAGGTGGTCAAAATTAATCCGGAGCCCTCCTCTACGGCGCGCCTCATCGCCTGCGCTACGTCGGCGCGTTAACCCCTACAATCATTCAAATCAATCAATTACCCGACACTTTTTTTCGCGGCCGTATCTCGACGAGACGGGCGCAAGGAATAATGTTTTATTTGGCAAACATTAGGTAGTGACAGTGAATCCACCGCTTACGTCTGATACTCAGTCACCTTCACCACTTTTCGAGGTCGCGGCGCCGGTTGGGCCGGCGCCCTCAGTATCCTGCAGCAGGATCGTCTTATGTTCCGTTAAAATGCTTCGGAATTGAAAACTTTACAAATAACTTGGCCACAACCTCAAATCGGGTCCCATTCCACGCATCCTAATTCGACCTTGCGATGGTTGCATAGAAAAGGGGGTGCTTAGATTCGCATGCAAACTTTTTTTTTCAATCCTTCTTCCCGAAAGTAGGGGAGGGCGCTTAGAATCGAGGGCCGCTTAGAATCGCATAGATACGGTATCCTTGAAATTGAGTTTCCATCTAGAAAAATTACAATCAGCGGGGCCTTTTTAGACAACTTGAGTGACCCGTTTCCATTCAATGACGTGGAATGCATCCTGAAAATTTGAAGGTCTAATTGTGGAAACCACTGCGCGGAGATAAAAAAATAAAAGCCGCGAACAAAGAAGCATCGCGAGATAGTGAAGATTTGCGGCAATATCAACGCTAAAGTGTCGCGATATAATGTTCGCCGAGGCGAAGTGACCCAGGACCGCGATTAAGCGATAACAGCGTGTGGGCACGAGGTACATGCTCGATCGAACCAACATTTCGACGTGTCGACGAGCGTCAGTATGCCTGTTGCTGGATGGTAGCACGTCAGCCCGACCTGGAGGAATTTAGAGCAAACGGAACGACTTTCTGGCGACACGCGGAAGCTTAAGAACCTACGTATAATTCAGCCCCTAGTAACAAAGCGAAATTTCTGATTTTAATCTTTTGGATTAATAACATTGGGTTAATCTTTTGGATTAAGAACATTCAGCTGCCGGTAATCGAGGTTTTGCTTTAGGCTACCACAGGAAATGCGATGAAAGTCGGGAGGTGGGTGAGCATGTGCAGCTGGGGACGTCGTCGGGCATGCAATGTTACCGCAGCCTCACGTGGTCGACGTACACCACCGCTGTCGTCAGATGCGCCGAGAAGCGCGTTCGTTTTGCCTGCGGGGTAATGCCATGACCGCAGCATCATAAGCACCGAGTAGTGGCTCCTGGTATTGGGGATCGGAAGCTCGCTGGCGTATGCTTTCAAGTGAAGAGTGAATATTACGGCCACAGCTGCAAGCGCGAGCATTTTCACGAGGGTGGCCGCCCGAGCTCTGAACGACGTGCATTAAAGCGAAACCGCGAGTTCGTCGACACGATCGCCTGAGGCCGGGAAGCACACGTGCAGCGTGGACCGCGCGCAGCTTTGCATTAGGTGTGGGATTAGCGAGGTAGAACACCGTTGCCATTCGGGATTAGTAAGGCTCAATTCAGCTTTACTAAGGCTCAATATCATAGCACTGTGGAGTACTTGACAAACGCTTCGCGACAGATATCCTGGTAATACCTGAGCCCATGCCAGGATTTGAAGTGCTGAATTTCGGCCCTAACGCGGCCTGCATCTGTCTGTGCGCGGATTTTAAAACATAGTACTAACCAAAGCAAAGTATGTTTGCTGACGTTTTAGGCATCTGTGTCGTATAATACCGGTGATCATAGCCGAACACACTGTAATCGTAGCGGAGCGCATGCACGTTCACTTTTTTAGGAATTGTCTTTGCTAATTGACGTAAGTGCAGTAAACCCCCTTGATGCATTTTACGGAAGATAAAGCGTATCATCTGGAGCATCCGTATTATGCGAGCTTTTGCTAAAACTAAAAGCAGCTGTTATGTAATACCTCAATTTGTTGCGCTAATTCAGCATTGTGTGAGTGCGTGTGTGGGGGGGAGTCTCAGCACCCTTGTAGGCCGATCCAGGCCTTTTCGATGCCTACGGGAGCAGACCGGTTGCGAACAAGGGCAGCCGCTACAAGCCCTCGGCACGGCGGCCCGCCGGCAGGCGGCGCGCTAGGAAGCGTACAAGGCGGCCAGCAGTCCCGCTGTTGAGAGGGCCCGCCTGATCGCGACAAAAGCAAACCGTGGCATTCGCAGCTGCCGCTAGGTTGAATAACATAACTTCCTCGAATACGCAAGCTCACGGCAACGTACCAACTAACTACAACAGCACTCTACTTGGCTAAGTTCGCCAGAGCGCCCAGCCAGCTGCCTTTCGCAAAACAAGTCCGCAAAAGCGGCGTTCGGAAAGCACCTGACCTCTCCCGCGGGAACTGAGGCTGGCACCAACACGTGCCGCTCAAAATTTACGTCATCGAACAAAAAAAAGAAAACCCGCCAGGGAAGGGAAATTGACCCCACAACCCACGCACGTGTCATGACGCGGAAGTGACTGAAGCAGTACACCCTACGCCGAAGACACGTGGAACACGGCGCTTTATAGGTACTTGAAATACGGCCGAAAAAATGGCAGTAGGAGAATACGCGTGCATCGGCCCCAACACCTGCAGGAGCAACACTCAGCAAGTGCTTAATTCCCGTATAGCGCGTATATCAGCAATATTAAACATACAACGAGTGGCCACCCACGTAGCACCTACAAAAGGAGCGTTGGGCATTGCCTCACACCGTGCACCTGAAGCACAGAAACACCAGAAACACACCGTATGCTATGGGTGGCGCCATTGTTGGCGCTATGGGGTCTTCATCGTCGGGTATCCAATCACTCACACGATTTCGCGTTCTCATCGCATAAGAATACGCTTAGGGATCCTCTGCAACTTATTTGTTGTTTTGATTTGCTCGTCAGGCATTTCTGTCTCCATTAGGTGACGGTGATGTGCCCTGGAGGACCGAATACACCTTGATTCAAGCCAGAGACGGACCGCCGTGCCAAGTCGAGCTGATTGAAATACCGGCTGAAATTGAGAACCCGCGCTTGCCTGACCAAACCCATCAGGGTTCCAGCATGCCGGCAGAGTACATACCTGGCCGCCATACAAAAACAGGAGGCGGGGTACCGCACCTTTATTAGAGCATTTTCTCTTTTCCTTTCATCATTCCAACTCTTCATCAAAAAGATGAAGAATTCTCGCGGAATTTCGTGAATCTTCTTTCGGGCACAGCGGTGCGCTTTAAGACGAGTTTCCCGCAAATCGAGAGAAGTATGCCCGGAGAAAGTATATGGGAAATTCCAGTGCTTAGCCTCGCCCAGGCTTTTTGATGCTTGCGTTTTCAGGCAAGGCTCTGCGACTTCTCAAAAATTGCATTGTGCAACAAGAAAGGAAGAAAAATTGTAATTAGAGATCCGTTTCGGCCGTATTAGAGGAATGCAAACGCAGGATGGTCGAGTCTTCTCTTTCATTCGCACATACTTTTCTTTCGCATTCTTTGTAAATCACGCACTCAGTAATTCGAGTTCCTTCGCTAAGTCATTTTTCGTCTCATTGTTGTTTTTTTTCTTTGAAAAAGAAAAGGAAGCATGGCTCATCGTACATTCATATAAGTTTACTTTTAGGACAACAACAATAAAAAGCCTCACAATGCATACGAGCATTCAGTTTCCCAAAAAAAGTTCTGGTAGGAAAAAAAAACCCTCGGCAAATAGAAAAAAAAAAAAACTCAACCAGAACGAAGACCCGAACGGCTCAATTTTAGTTGGGGAATAATCCTTGTTTGTGAATAAAATAGGGGCGAATGGCGTTCAGTTTGGTTTGCTCCTGGGGAGCTAAATTTGTACGAATCACGACTTTGAGTGAAAAGGACGCATTCATTCTTTGTCATTCTTTTATGTCATAAAACATTACCGGAACACAACGTACGGTGCCCGTGTGCACGGTTTATTTTCATCGTTAAGATTGTCCCCGACAACTTCCATGACAGTTCACCATTAGTTGGCTTTATCAAGCTGAGCTCTTGTATTTACACGGTGTTCTACGCGTGAGCGTATATGCTATCACAATGGAGATTCCCTTCGAATGTGTATGATGCCTCTCACTCAATGGAGCGCGCCGTCAGAAGGTGAATACACCACTGCTATATAAGATACATGCGCATTGTCCGGCGGCAGATGTCGACGGAAGCCAAGCATGGACGTTTTTAGACAACGTCGTTCTGCCGGAGGGGAAAGCCTATCAATCGCAGTGAAAAGGGAGCGAGAAACCGCGTTGCTAGGCAACACCTAGGATGGTCAGTCGGAGCGTGGCGCTGCCGGCGCGAACATTCGAAGCACATCGTCTGCTACCGTGCGCAGCCCCTCTCCTGTCGCAGGCGCCTTCAAAAAACGACTTTCAGTTTTACGCGCGACCGCATATGCCATAACCTCGAAGAGTTGAGATGCGGTTGTGTGAAGCTGGGGCGTAAAAGTTGGCGCGGCGTAATGAATGAGGTGAGCGGAACCGCTGTCACGGCGCAACGATGAACCTACTATGAAAAAAAAGAGAAGGAATCAGACAGACAAGAAGGCGAAGGCGAAGGCGAATCAAGAGTAGTAACATATTTAATACGGAACAGGAGGACCCTTGGTAAGAGAACGGTTAGATAAACAATGACGGCACAAATGACAAAAAGTACGCTACCAAAAAGTACGGGTTCATTTCGCGAAATGAACTTCATTTTTCTCGTGCCTTTGTACGGCATCGCATATTATTTTGGTTATTTTTTCGGCCACATGCCCTTATTGTTATTAACTAATACGAACCGCCTCTCGCACAGCGTTCCGACCGCAGCATAAAACATGTATAGGAATAAATTGCCCGCTGAATATTTGTCTTGCCTTGGCTTAGAAATCGTCCTTTAGACTGCAGCTGACAGCGATGCAAGGCCAACACTATCTTCCTTTCGTAAAGGACCGCAAAGGCCAGTACCACGCCTCAGCCGTAATTAAAAGGAAAGCTCGTGGCATTTTCAACAATTATGCATTCGCACTCTAACAAGTCCCCGAAGGCCCTCATCACCACAGCGCTCCAGATCATGACCAATCGAAGTGACCAAGTGTGCAAATTCGGCGAATGATAAAGCCCAACACATGTGCACTGACTGAAGAAAAGCGCGCGTGCGCACGGACAACACGCAAGGCGTGAATGGCGTTTTGCATAGCGATGTCTCTACGCAGATACCTTTTTTCATTCAAATTGAATGAGTCGGCCACGTAATTCGTCAAATTTGCACACTAAGCCACTTCTATTGGTCATGCAGGAGCGCGGTGGTAAAGACGTTTTACGGGGACTTCTTAGAGGGAGTGTGTCGAACTTCATTTTGGAGCCTGTATCTAAAGAATTGCCTGTCTTCTTTGCAGGGTTACGGGAACTTATCTAGTCCCGGCCAGTTTTTGGTGCGGGTTAGAAATGTGGCCCATTTGAGCTAGAGGCATTGGGCGCACCTTAAAGATCCTCAGGTGGCCGAAATTAATCCGGAGCCCTCCGCTACGGCGCACCTCACAGCCCAATTATGTCTTCGGCCCGTAATACCCTCAAAATAGTAAATGTTTTGTCAACAAGAAATTGCCTTTCACTCCAATGATAGCAACGGGGACGTACTACTCTAAAACTATCTACGATACGTGAACCAGCGTGCACGCACACTCATGGCATCCACTACTAGAAAAGGCCAAATTTGCTACGATAGTATGGTCGCGTCGAAACTAGCTTGGAACTGGTCAAGCGTTCAGCCAGCGCTCAGAGAAATAAGCGTCAGCGGTCGATGGTTGCTCATGCAAATGCAAATGACGAGTCTTTACTTCCCGCATCTTTTTGAGACTCGCGACGACTTCTTCAGCAGTTTCGCGGCGAGAATTTAGCCCTTTCTTTTGCTGCGGTGCCATGCAGATCGCTATAGCTGCAGCTGAGGAAAAAAATCATGAGCTATTCCACTCTGTAAAGTTGAATGAGCAGCGACGTCGCATTAAGAAGAAACAGAACTTTTAAGGTGAACGATGCGAGCAAATTTTATTTATTTTGAGCGTCGATGTCGGCGATGCCTAAGTAAGGCACCTACGCACACGCACACACTTTTATTTTGACTCTACTGACACTGAAGACGGTGCCTATTGATAGCTAATGTACTGAAAGTGCATGTAAAAATGACAGTACGTATAAGCTTGTGGTCTAAGCCATGTTTTTGTCTTGAAAATGGTGCCTGATGCATGCCCAAGTGATGAGACGCGAGATCGAGCTTGAGGTCCAAGCCAAGTTTTGAATGGCGTGCGACTTTGATGGTGGCCGCGTTAAAGTAATCAGGACGTTCGTTTTCCAACGCTTCGTGCCTAGAACGTCTGTTGCTTCAAGGGCACGTGCAGCCCCGGGAGTTTTCATGCACGCACATAAAAATTCATGGACCCCAAGTAGTCTAGGATTCGCTCAAAAATATTTCTCAATAAAATCATGGCAAACTGTTTGGTAATTGTGTCGCGTACGTCAAATGTACGCCTATGTTTTCAGGGATACTTGTCCTTCGACTTCTTGAAAAAAAAAAAAAAAAACGAATTGGCCGCGTACCTGCTTCCTTCACTGCAAATGTCGTCAAAAGAAGACAGTCGTCTGCCGCCCCTGCCACGCAAATGCTCCCTTCTCTTTTCTGCTTTCCTCTCAGGCTCTTCCCCTCCCGTGGAGGTCTGCTCAAGCTAATTCAATTTTACCGCGTCCCATGGGTCGCGCGCCATCTGCTGGAACCTTTCGTTACTGTTGGACTTCTTGAAATGGCGCCACGAGGGCTAGTGTCGTGCGGGAGAGCTTTTTGTATTGTGGGGTTAGGACATTTTTAAGGCGTGTTTTTTTGCATTTGCTGTCTCAAAAATCAAGCAGCCGTGTATTTTTAATCACAAGAACACTGTAAAAACCTCTTATGCATTGATGTCTTGCCTAAAATGTGCCTAATGTTTTTTTTTTTCTTTTTGGCTCAGGAATGTTGAAAAGGATGAACATCACCCCCAGATTTAGCAGTTTGGAAATTGTTTGCCTGTATAAACGCCTCCTTCAAGAATTCTTTTCCCTTTAGGCCGGGCGGCTGAATCGAGAGGCAGACCGACAGACAGACAGACAGACCAACATCTTCTCATTTTAGTATTTTAAGAAAGATTGTCGTCATTAAAACCTCTTTGCACCGCTCCTCATGTGATCTTGCTCAAGCGCCCCACTTCCCGGTAAAGAGCTCGCGCTGCCTGTTCGGAGCCCGGGCGAAAACGTTTCACGAGAGAGAAATAATAGCGAAAAGCATGTGGTGGCAAGTTTGTGCTTCCCCTCACTACACGACGCTGAGAAGGGGATGCGCGCTTTCCAGGCCGGCACGACGCCACACGCCCAATCCACTTTTCCTACGGGCCAGTACACTCGTCGCCATCTGTCGGCTGTTGCGCGAACCCTTTGCGGCTGATGCGCGCGATTTGAAACGACATTTTCACACGGGCGCTTGCCACTTCTGAGTTTTCTAACCGGTGCAGAGAGAGTCAGCCAGTTCTTAACTCGCTAAATCAGGTCATATTGAGGTGCGACAGGATACTTTGTTTGGAATAAATGTCGCAGGCTCTATGAGTCAGAACAACCTCAACAGTACACGGTTGGGCGATAGGAGCTTGTGTCTGCTCGTGTTTGACGCGGATAGCTCGCTACACGGGGGCTCTGTGGCGCGCCACTCAACAACAACGTATTTGTGCGGGCAAGGTGAATGCGCACAGGGACACACGGGACAGAAACACGTAGCGAGACACGATGCGGTAGTGCGTGTCCCTACGCGGTTTTGTTCCTTGCTTTTCCGCGCACTTTAATCGTTACAAGTACGCACACTTATCCCTGCGCAGCTTTACCATACGTCGAGTTTTGAGTCAAAAAGTGTAATCTTGCAGAAGAAGGCATTTACGGTGCAGCAGCCCGCAAAATATTGCTGTGCGCTGCCCTGCCGTGGCACATACGGTGCACGAAGTGTGGGAAGAAGCTATGCACAGTTCCGCGACTCAGAAAGAATAGCCGTTTCATGGGCGTCCGCAGAACTTCTTCCAAGGAGGCACACGTTCATAAATAGGGCCTCGGATGGGGCAAAGTTTTGGCAGCATGGTCAAAATAAATTAAATTGCGAAATTATCAGCAGAGGCAGTTGCCACTCCGCCCCCCCCCCCCCCCCCCCCCCCCCCATATTTTCCAGACACCCATGGCCATTTCACAACAAGGGATCCCAAGGCAATATAATCGCCAAGCTTCCACAGGCCTTAATGGTGTCAGCGTTTGGGATAGCTATTCGAAACATTCTCACTTAAAAGAGGACCGGAGGTCGAATGGGGTTTCTTGTCACACAGGCCAGAGCCAAACAAACAAACAAACAAACAAAAACGCAATGGCTTTAATAATTGGCGGGGTTCTGGGTTACGTTAGGTGGCCCCCTCCGGAAGACTCGCGCTGGGCGAGAGCTGCGGCCGTGGCTCTCCCACGAGGCTCTCCCGGGTTTCTGTAGAGCGGCAGCTGGGTGCCCAAAACCGCGAAGCGCGTTTGGCAGCATTGCGCACGCGTACCGCGTTGCCCCGAAATGCCTGCGGTCTCCAAGGCGTGGCTTTGCCCTGTTCTCAGACACTGTCGTGTCGCTGAGGCTGAGCAACCGCCCCGTCGCACATGGCTCAAATTGTAAAGCGCCGAAGCAGCCAACACTGCCCGCACATTAAAAGGGGCACTAAATTATAAAAGCATGGATGCCTATACCGGCACCTTCGAAAATTGAAAGGAAATGAGAAAGACGAATGGCAGATTTAATCGTCAGTTTCTCAGGAAAGAAGGCATCATTGGCCGTTGTATAACTTAAGCCTAGAGAACTACCAAAGCTGAGATCTTTCAGTTAGAACAAAACGTTGTTCAGCCTTTAGTGTCCCTTCAAGGTAACATCGTGGGCGCTGGCCTTCATAAAAAAGAAAGGGAAAAGGAAGCGGAACGTACTTATTAACGTATTAGAGAAAATGGTATTGCCTCGAGTATTTGTTTATTACCATAGCACAGGATATACTGGCTCCAAGCTAAACGTTTTCTGGAAGATGGCGGCGGGTGGGTGTTGCAGGATGACGCTCCGTGTTGGGCTCCTCCTGAAAGACAGAATCCGTCTCCTCCACACGGACAGAGATGAGGCGCCGGCTCCGCGGGTTAGTGTGAAGGAGATTCAGTATGCTTGCGTGTGTGTCGGTCCTTCCATCCTTAGTTCTAACCAATCCTTGCGGAAGAGGATTTACGCTGCACATTTCTTTGTTTGTTCCTTTATTTGCGCTGTTGTGCTAGCGCAGATTCTATTTTCTCCTCTAATCGCATGCTGGCCTCGTCATTCGCCGAATTCACGCATATCGTCACCCTGATGGGTCGTTCTGGGGCGTTGTGGTGGAGCGCACAGCGGCGATTTCTTCGTACCAAATACCGCTCGGCCACGGTTCTTTTGTTGTTTTGCAGGAACTGCAGTCAACTGCTATACGTAAGTTTTACGAGCTGTTATGAGGTCTCCCGTGGAAGCTTGGATTAATTGTCGAATGATCATGGGAAATAAAACAGCGCGAAGGACGGGAGAGGAGACGCCACAGTGTCAACGTTTATATGTATCTATAAACGTTGCACAGTGTTGCGGGGTCTCCTCTCTCGTCTTTGACTTTTGCACCGTTTTATTTCCCAGGTTACGAGGTCCCGAGAAGGGAGGGAAATTCTCATGACGAGCTGTTGTATTTGCCTAACGGCAGACAGCACCTGCAGAAGCGCGGGCCGTTGCTATTAGGTGCTTCTGCAGGGCCATCCGGTGGGAAGAAAGGCGGACTCACTCCCGTATGTGGCGCATACCCTGCATCGGCCGAGGATGCAGAATTGCCAATCAGATTTTTCCCAGGCGCTCTCCGACATTCCAATGGATTGCCAAGAATTGAAAAATGGTGCGCGCAGCTTGCAGGAGACGACGGTTCCTTGCTGACTTGCCTGCTCAGGGGGAAGATTCATGTACGCATTTATTGCGTTCGATTACTCTCGGGGGAAGGGCAACGGCCCCTATCATCTTTTTTTTTGCTGGTAATGGCGCGACGAACCTCGAAAGACGATGTACTACGGCTTAAGTTCTCTTCACGTTGTATCGGGAAACAACTTTATGAACGTTTATGCGCTGCATTGGCCACGTTCCGATAGACCAATAGTATTGCAACGTGTACAGAGTGACTGCTCCTATTTCTTTACAAGGTTTAGGCCATCTCAGGCCGACGCTCGGTTATTTGGCTCCCTGCATCTACAGAATGCCGTAAGAAAAAACAAAGCAACTAATGTGTGAACCGCTATGAAACGTGAGGCATGACCCAGATCACTGCAATTACGATTTTCCAAGACTTGGGTGATTTCTTGTTTTCCCCCTTAGCAGGCGGCGAGCTTATATCGCTCAACATCGCCTTCGTTCGCCTTCATTGCGGGGGCTGCCTTCGTGTCGGCCAGGTTCGCCCAGGCACGCAGCCGTTGTTAGCCGGAGCAAAAATATCCTCCCGCCGCCAGCCCGGACTGCGCGGACAAGCGGCATCCGGCTGGCCGGGGCTGGCCGCTAATACGACGATTTATGCTTATCAGGAACGGCCGCATACATCTGTCGTCCCCGAGAAGAAGCGGAAGCACACGGGAACAACGCGACCACCTGAGATGGAGGGGACTAGGAAGAAAGAGGCAGTGAAAAGGGAAAGGGCCGGCGGAGTGTTTCTTTCGCTCTTTCATTTTGTGCCTTATCAAGGGGGCAGCTGCTCGGGCGCCAGGCGGAAAAAATTTAACCGCGCTGGCTCAGTTTCCGTGTTTTCCCGTTTTGCTCCATCCACCCCGCCGCTCACATGTCTTTTTCCGACTCGTATGCCTATTGCTGCCCTTATCTCCCTTTCCTCCATTCCCTTTTGTTCTTGTTTATTAAAGTACAAGCCCGGCGAGACCGCTCAGTCGTTTTCACGTCGAGACCTGGTTTGGCCCAATACCAGCGGCCGTGCGCAGGGTGCTTTTACTGCCCTCGAATGCATTTGAGTTCAGCTTCGCCCCAATGCATTCGAGTGTCCAATTCCTGGCTGCAAACGAAGCGAATTGGGCGAATGACACCATCGCGCATTCCATTTGACTTAAAAATGTGGTCTGCGCAGTGAACGCCGTGCATACATTGCGTGATGCTGTTTTGAGTCAGGTCGTATTCACACATCATTGTCAGTCGCCGAAATTTTGTCGTTAGCTGCATGAATTGCCGATGCTAGATCATAGGGTGTTTCCATAGTGTACGACCAACTGAGCAGCGTGGACACTACTAGTGCAGGGATACGAGGTTCCGGATACGTTTACAGGCACATTTACCTTTATTGCAATTTCTGAAATTGCTAAGCTAGTGCAATGTTTTCTGGTTTTCCTTTGGTCTAACAAAAAAAAAAAAAAATGTGACAAGAAGTGTCTTCGGCGCCGTCATATTCGAGGATGTTGTGGATAACCCCCTCGACGGTGTCCTCCGTCGGCTGCACGTAAGCGCTGACTTTGAAGGTGCTGTGGCCAAAGCGGAGCTCTTGTATGGGTGTGTACTTTTTGGCCCGTGCCATACTTGGAGTGCTTGCGACAACGACGTTTTTTACAGCGTTGGTGCGAAGTATATGTCTGCTGCCTCATCATAACTAATTCCTGTGGCGCGCAAAACTCCGTCACGCAAGCCGGCTTGGCTTATCTAGGTGATATCCAGCCCTTCTCGAGACCGCCGAACGGTTTTAATGCCTTCGCTGGGTAGCGGCAGCTGGCGGGACCGGCGCTGCAACCGGCGGGCTTGGGTATTTAGGCGCGGAGTCTCGCTGCTTGGGCGGGAGTCATTGGTGGGCTTGCCGGAGCAACCGCCTGAGGTTAGTTCTAGCGTGGCTCGGGCGCCGGCGCTCCGTCGCCGCGGTGACTTCATTAAGGTCTTGTGGCGACATGGACTCAGCGTCAACCTCGATGCGTTCCATTTTGCAGCTCCGTGCGAAGAGGTAAGGCGCAGGAAGCCGCAAGGAGTGCCGATGGCGAGTTCGAACGGTTAGGCCTAGGCCAGGGTGGCCCCGCCTGTGAAGGAGTGCCCGTCCGCTGCAAGCCGGGCGAGGTCCAAACTCGCAAAAAGAGAAGCGCACTGAAAGCGAGGTTTTGTGGGCACTCGATGCCGTGGTTGTTTCAAAGGAATTTAGGAAGTTACGCCACGAGAGCCGTGGAAGAACAATTTTTTACGCCTTCGGCAAACTTGCGGTGGAGAGGGGAGGAGCTACTCGGTGTGGCGCCATGATTTTCTGCTTCTGCCTCACTTGGAAGGCCGCCCTCAGTGTTGCAGTGTTGTGGACGGACGCGTCGTACGATGGGACAACACTGACACATACGTTCTATACCAGGCTTCGCGAATGCCACTAGCACTGCAAAAAGAAAAATGTCATTCTGTTGACGATACCGTCGCATCCGCCATGAGGCATCGATTCGTCCCTGCCGCCATCTGCTCCGGCACCCTGCTCCGAGTATGCCGGGGCGGAACTTGGACAGACGAGTGATCTTCAAGAAGCGCTGCCGCCAACAGCAGCAGCGCACGAACCTCGCCTCACGGCCGGAAAGCGGGGAGGGTCGCACTCGAGGCGTGTTGTTTGGCCAGGCTCTTAACCCGTCGTTGGAGCTGAGCAAACACACCGCCGCCGCCGCCGCCGCTTCGGCGACAATGCCCCCGTGTATACGTCTACGCGGCATCCTCTACGGAGTCTGCCGACGCAGTGTGCGCACCACCGGCAAAACTGGCCGCACTCTAACGCTCACAGCGACCCCGGAGGTTCTGAAAACGCTCGCGTAGTTGTCTGAGCACATTTTAAAATCTCCGCTTGTGTACTCAACCGCACCTTTTGAGTTCTGAAAGTATATTGTGAGCGCTTACTTGTGCACCTGTGAACTGCCCCACACTGTGCTCGTCCACCGTCCACCGGTGTGGTCAACCCCTCACCTGTCCACAACCATTACAATCATCATTTGTACATAATCATCATCTCAAGTCGCTTGGTTGTGGAATCGCGATCTGGCAAGTAAATGACGGAACCGTTCGCTCTGCTGCCTCCCGGAGAGAAGCGTCCTGTCTCCTTACAACATGTTTGATATAAAGCTCCCATCCATGGAAGCAAAAGTGCACGTCGGACGGTGAGGACGTAACAAAACCAGAAGACGAAAATATGCACGTGAACGAAACAATTTAGAGATTTCGGCTTACAGATACATCCAATTAGGGCATCGTCGGAGGGGTATTTTTCCAACGCGTATTCATCAATCAGTGTTTGTGAGGACGTCAAGGGGAAAATTGAGTGTTCAGATTCATCTTCCTCGGATTTATTACAGGATATTATGGTAAATTAAATAATATTGCCAAGCTTTTTCTGCAGAAATCAAAATGCTCGTATACTGAGAGAATCGTTGAAATGCCGCGTAACGCCTGTGTGCAACACTCCGCTGTTGTCTCTGTCATTTATTAATCCGGAACAACAAGTGGAGGTAGGACATGTCGTTGAGCAGGAACTTAAAGAGGCTTGAAGACAAAAAAGTAGTTCTGTTCATTAAAAAGGACCGTTTTGTCTCGATAACAATGATACCACTTATATGGCAAACTTCAAACAAGGGACGGAGATATCAAGGAAAACAGGTGAAGCAGAGGCGACTCCAGCCACTTTCCGGCAACTTCTGTATGACGTCACAGAACCTTGTTTGTGTGATTGGTGGCCGCCGACACGAGGAACCGCGAAAAAACATGGCTTGCCGATTGCCGTCGGGTCTGTAGTTTTGTTTGATCGTGTTACTTGAATGTTCTTGTGCAGTTGACCCATTGAAAGCTATGATTTGAGTGTTTGCCCGTAATACGTAACTCCTGCCCATGAATATCACGTCCCTGTAGTGCGAAATTCCAAAGGTTTCCAACATTTGTCGTGTTTTTTTTTAAATTAACCTCTTTCGAGGCTCAAACTGGGTTGAGTGAGTTACCAAAGGCTACTTCTTTCAAATTGAAGAAAGTCGTTGTTTGTCTTCTGTGCTTGTATTTTGTCTTCAAGAAATACGAACGTCTGTTGGTGGCGACTGTTTTATGTTCATTGATTGCTCTCATAGTGGACAAAAAGAGAAGAACTGAACGAGATGCGGGGGATATAGGCTGGAGCTGTTTTCGGAAGAGCGCAGAGACTGAACATAGCAGCATAGATTGCGTACACCACACCAGTCGCAAAATGACTGCAAATACACTTGCCGTAACCAGGGATGTTTTATTGTCGCTTGTTAAGGAGAACGCCTTAAATCTGCGTGTCTCACGGAACGCGTGAGATTCAAGAAATCGGCGTGAGGTACACAGAACTGCGCAGGAAATCAGAGAGCGAGCCGTGAGCCGGGAACCGCGTTCTGGGAAAGGGAAACAGCAGTGCGGCAGAAGAACTGGTGCAGGCCTCTGAGAAAGGGCGACGCAGCGCGCACCGGGTAAGGGAACCATCGGCGTTACAGAAGGGTAGGCAGCTCCCGCACGTGTAATTAGAGCCGCCACGACAGGTGAAGGCAGCGACGGAAGCCGACTTGGCGGCTTTTGGCAATGGCGAACGAGAGGAACGGGTTTCGGAGGGTGCTGTCCATCCAGGGGGCCGGACAAGTGGTGACGGCACGGCCGCGAAGATAAACACCAGATATTTCAACAGCAGATCCACAGAAGGTCCAATTCGCCTTTCGCCTTCGCATCCTTAGAAAGTTCTAAGCATTCCCCGTAATTTTTTTTCCTCTTAATTGCCAGATGGCAACTGTTGTTCATTTAAGCGAAAGACAGTTCGCGCACTCTTTTTAGCCACTAAACCGCAAACAGCCTCGGGAAGTTGGACGAACGAAAAAGAAAATCCCGCCACCTACGGCGGTGGAGTCGTAAAGAGTGGATTCAATTCGACAACGCCAAAGTGATCGTCCGTCTGAGGCTGCAGCGAGGCCACGGAACTTCTGCGCGATGTTTTCGTTTCACCCTTGGGTCGGCGGCTGACCCTTGCCGATCGGATAAAAGGACGCTGCGACCGGAACGTTGTTCTTTTCCCGCCGCGGCGAGCTGCCCGCTGCGCCCAGCGAAGAAGCTTTGCGCGCCTTTTATTGCACCGCCTAGGAAGTGTAAAAAGGGCGCTTACACCTTCCACCGACTCTCCGCAAACGGTTCGGGCGGAAAGTCAATTTCGCGGCCGACGAACCTTGGACTTCTCGTATTAGCAATAAAGAAAAAAAATATCAGGAGGGAAAAACACAACAAGATTAAGATTACGACCGAGACAGGTGAATCGGAATTGCTCTGAAGTTTGTCACGAAGTATTCGCTGCAATGCCCAGGTTTCTTTGGGGAGTGGAGGCGAGTGCCCTGTCACGCTTTATGCACTGCGCCAGTTTTTTATCGTTTTCTTTCTCTTTTACATTTACGGTCTCCTTTGTAGCAAAATACATTTCACGCGCTCATGATTCTGGTGATGCGGCTTCGGTTTGATGTTTGGCTGCAAAAACCTGGCGGGGTAAATGGAGAACAGGGTTTTCCCCACTTTTCGCAGCGGCAGAAATGCTGCCCACTCCTCCACTTCACCACACATTGCTTTCTGTAGACGCCACAATGCTCCGACTGACCGACCCATTTACAATGCGTACCTATCAGCAACTACACACAGCCACTAAACACAGCCACTAACCACAGCCACTAAACACAGCAAGGCCGCCCCTCCCGCCACCTGGTTACGTGATCAGGAGTCTGAAAAAGTGGGGTTGAAGTCTTAAAAATTACCAGCTGCATGCAAATCTCGAACTCCATGCGTGTGCTTATCGCATTTTTATTTTAAGAGCTTCCGCTATTCACTATGTCGCAGCACCACAAAACCCGG
The DNA here is from genome assembly GCF_048455015.1 of Haemaphysalis longicornis. Lineage (NCBI taxonomy): Eukaryota > Metazoa > Arthropoda > Arachnida > Ixodida > Ixodidae > Haemaphysalis > Haemaphysalis longicornis. Next base: position 5,084,535 of record NW_027526422.1, on the reverse strand, counting down.
TATTCTACCAGAGTTGTTCAAGTTATGCGAAGAAAAATTGTAATTCTTGAATTTAACACCTTGTCGACCCTTGTTTTCAAAATGTCCACGCATCAAACATTTCTGGGGAGATTTCTGGGAGAACAACTACTGTATTTCCATACGACAACGATACCCATATGGTCGAAAGTACTGTTCCCTGCCTCCAACTGCTTCGGCTGGCTTATATGGGATAAACAAGTCGCAATATTTAACCGCTGAATGCGTTTCACATGTGCCGAGATCTCTAGGTCTTTACGTTGTAGTTAATCCTGCTAAGCGGTATTTAAAACGCACTCCGATACGATGAATCGAAATGAAGGGACGTTGCCATTGATATACATGCGGTCGTTGCGTCACAAACTTCACCTTTAAATTCGACAACTTGTACATTTTTGCCTCAATGTGAACAAGTAACCCGTATGGGTTCTGAAACGTCTTCATACTTTCTTTGACTTGGTCAGTGACTGCTTTACTCTTTCTTGATACAACGCCTGACCAGACGAACTTTCGTCGAACCCTTCACTACTAAGCGGTATTTAGTTTCCGAGAAGAGACGCCACGGTCTTCAAACGCGAACTGCCGTGAAGCGTCGCTTGTTGAATTCATAGAGGTCAATTCGAAACAAGGTGCTACTTCAGCAGTTATAGAGCGCCACATCGCAATTACATCTAGTACGCGTGCATCACGATTAAACTATAGCAGGGAAATACTTTTAGGAGCAGCAGAGCAGCGAAGGAGCGAGCGTTGAAGCAATTGTTAACGCAATCCGAAGGTAAGAAAACAACAAAAAAACTAATTTGTTAAATTACCCGTGGCTTCCACAAACGACGGGCTGGATTTCAGAGCTGTGTCAAGGTGTCTCGGTACATCTCCTCTTTGGAGGTAGAGAATAATACAAAAAATGTTAACGGGAAGTTACTATGCATGGACAACACGTGATGATAATTCAGAACTTGAGGCTACTTACTGATGACGTGCACTTTTAGCCATCCCAAGGCTCTTGAAGAATTAGGTGCCATTGAGAGTAACAAACCGAATGAAAGGACTGACTCGGAGTGCGCCTGTCCTTGTGTTCGTCTCTCTGCGATCTTTTCTC
>NW_027526422.1:4848418-5078418 GCF_048455015.1 Haemaphysalis longicornis | reverse complement strand
CTTATTTACAACTCCACTGTAAACTACAGAATTAAAACAGGTAGATTAAACTGGGCATATATATTCGGGTCTTCTTACAGGCTAATTGTCATAGAATTTCTTTAGGGAAAGTTTTGATAAAGCAAAAGCTACAGCCGTTTTCTCTAACCATGCTCCCTCCGCAAGAGACGGTCTTGTATTGACTGCAGACGGGAATTCTGTAAGGCTTGCGAAATTACTGGGAATTAACTAATAAGGACAAGTAAATGACAATCTATAACTAGTTGCTATAGATTCGCGCACGAAAGAGATAAAACGAGAATATGTAGGCGCAGCTCGAAATCCAGTGCCGCATTTGACAACTCCTGTTCATCTCAGAGCACACGTCAAAACAGAACACGCACAGGGTTGCACCCAATCAGCAGCGAGAGTGCTAAACCACATGTACACCTCGGAGGTTTTTTTCGAAGTTAGATTGCTGTTTTTTTTAGTTAGCTTACTGGTGTGGTGGGTGTCAGTTCCAGGTGCGGCTGGAAAGCACAGCTGGCGAGCGCACTGGAATCACTGAAACGAGCCCAGTAACGCTTTCACGTTGAAAAAAAAAAAAAGCGCGCCAATCCACCCTGTGAAGGTGGTTGGAAAGCGAAGCTGTAAAAGGCACCCACAGCGATTACCCATGCGACGTCACTTGAATTCACACACGTGGCTCTACAAAGAATGAAACCAGAGACAAGTGAAATGCACTTAACCACACCCTTTATTACTTCAAGGAGATATTCTCAACTAAGGTGAAATCGAAACGAGAGGTCGTCGCGTGACGTTATCCCGTGACATTCAGGGAAAATGCAATGGGTAAACCCGCATACCGTATATGCTCGGTGAGTGCACCGTCTGTCTCCCCCGTCTCAGCGTGGCTCGCAGCTCAATCGATAAGACAACGGGCTCTCGCTCCGTTTCTCTATTCGTTCCAGGTTCGGTTCCTGGCGGTGCCAGTACCTTTTATTTGTCCGCGGGAGTTTTCTGTTGACACCAACGGTCGTGACAGAACCCTTGGGGGGCAGAGGTAAAAAGCTTCGCTTTAAAATCGACAGCGCATCTGCTTCCTTTGCTGCAAACAGTCTCCTGCCGCCTGTGCCACGTAAAGCCCCCTCCTCTCTCTCCCTCCCGCCTCGGTCCTCCCACGATAAACACGATGCAGGTTTGCTCAAGTCAATTCAATTTTCGCGCGTTCCCCTACTCGCGCGCCGTCTATTTGAGCCTTTCGTTACTTTTGGACTTGAAATGCCGCCACGAGGCCTGGTTGTATTTTCGGGTCAAAATATTGTTGTCAACGCGTGTTTTATAGTTACTGTTGCAAATATCAAGCACCCGTTTATTGTCAATTAAGAGAACACTGCTAGTATCAATCACATGTGGATGTTTTGCCTCCAGGATGTCTGATCGTTATTTTTTTTTTCAAGAATGTGGACAAGTGTGAAACGTGGTACCATATTCTGTGGCTTGAAAAGGTTTTGCCTCTGTAAACTTCTCTGTTATATTTTCTGCCATCTTTTGGCCGGGTGGCTGAATTGGGGAACAGATACGGGCAGACAGAACGAAATTTTAGGGTTCAACCGGTCGAAGTAAGGCTTTATTAAACGGGCTCATGCATAGAGACCCTTCCCGTACCACCAAGGTATAACGGGTAAAGAAAAATACATCGAAACTATATGCTCAGATTTAAAATTGGAAGCAAATGTAAAAAAAGGTAATTACACGAGATTATCACACAGAAAATAACTCAATGTAGGACACCAGATCAATACACAAAAATAAAAGTTATTATCGCGTTATGTGCCGCTGATGTTGTGTCTGCGTGTGTGTGAAATTGTGACGAAGTATTTGAGGGGTTAGTATTGTTGAATCGCCCAAGAAAGACTACCGCATTTAAAAGCTGCGAGCATGAAAGAACGCGCACGCGCCTTGCGATGTCTTTCCACCAGAAGTGCATCGTCAGATCGCACGGCGATGCGTTTTGCAACAGCTCGCGTGACCCGGTTAATTCTGCCGCCGGTTCTACACAATCCCGTCGACATGAGCCAGCCCATAGGACGTCTCGCCCATTCTTGAGGATGGTAGCGATGCTGGTGCACACCCCAACAAACAAAAATTTAGATCTCGCTCCGAGCCATTTTTGCCGTGCAGATCAACGTGCTGCTCGTTATCTCTCTCAAGTTCCCGTTCGCCGTAACATTGCCACACTTTTGTTTTTTTCTAGGAAGCCCCATCGAATTTCACGAGGGTTCATTTCAATCTCCGTTTCGCTTCAGTAAACTGTTAACCGAAAAGCTTTCTGTTCACCCGGTCCGGAATCATCGACGAACTCGCAAAAAGGTGCATACTTCGCTCGGGAGTCGCTCCGTTGTCGTACCTTTTAAAGTGTGAAGTAGCGCAGAAACACCCTCTCGGTGCGTAGAGAAAAGAAACGAGAGCGCGCTCTCCACGCGGTTATTGCGCCCACGCTGGGCCATTACGCCTCATCTCGGCGTGGCACGGAACGGGAGGACGGCACGCAAAACGCATTAGATGATCGAGCGAATCCGCAAAAAAGTTCTCTCTGCGACCACAAAGCACCGCTTCCATTAAAAAAAAACAAAAAACAAAACAAAGGGGTGATGGAGGTAAATGAAATATGAGCGACACGAAAGCTGTGGGAGATACACACTGAAGCACGGCCGTCTACGCGGCTGCAACCGATGGCGAATTGGGGCGCCTTGAGGAAGTACGCTGTTATGAGCTGATGGGACGGAAAACACAAAGCGGGACACGGACACCAAATCATCATCTCGCAGCAACACCCCAACGCCCTGAAGTAAAAATATGAAGAATAAAGAAGAATAAGAAGAAGTGAGAAACAAGGATGCACTAACTGTAAGAGATGGAGGGCAGGGTCGCCAATACCTACTCGAAACTTAAATATAGTAAGTTTACTGTTATATATGTAAGGACAGCAAAAATGACAACAAAATGGTGTCGAACTGCTAAACGTACGAGTTGCTTAGCAATGGAAAGCTTCAGGTAGTACGAGTCCTGCACACAGTTTCCGCGCTTCAGCAATAAAAAGGAAGTAAAAAAATAAGGAAGGGGGAAGTTATTCTGCTATTTGAGGACGGCTACAAAAGAAAAATGAACGCAGCAAAATTAAAAACCTTATCGTGACATTAAGTTCCAAATGTAATAGAACTCAGGCACCTCGCGCATGCAGTGCCGATGGGCGTCGCAAAACAGATAATGCCGTGTATTGGCAGACGATGGAGGGGGCAACGAAAATAGTCGTAGTCTTCAGTCCTTCCCCGTTCCACCATGCCCATTATTCGCTTTAAGCTTCCGGCTCTTGAGAAGTGGGAGTCGCAAGGAGGTTCCAAGCGAATGGTGAATAAGAGGATGAAAGAGGAGAGTTCGCCCTCGCTTTCCGGGAACCTCAAAACACAGGAAGTTGGACAGCAGGCACTGTAAGGCCAATTGCAGTCTTCAATAAACCGGGTCCACAAGGAGGAGAGAAAACATACTGTATATAAACATACCGGCAGCAAACCGCAGCCAATGTTTCAGTACGCTTTCTCTCCTGTTGAAACAGATGCTCGTTGACCAATGCATAGTGGGTGTTAAAGACATTATTTTCTCCTTTGCAGTGTTGGAAATAATAATAAAAACAGGTGTAGACTATACAATCAAGACATACAAGTCAGAATCCTCACTCATATCTCAATTCTACACTTGTAGAAGGAGACAAGCATCGTATTTTCAGAACTCTACGTAAGCGAATGCCCTGCGCTGCCGTGCCGGCTGCCAGGTTGGGATGAAGCAGATTTTCCCCTGCGCACCAGTACACCTGATGCCAGCCGCAGTAATGATGGGCGGCAGGACTAGAACTTTAATGAATAAAAAAGAAACAAATACTTTTCAGCAGCAATCTCCTGATGAATCGTCAATGCTCTTGGACCTTACTTGCTGCGCCGTATACCATCATGGGGCATGATGAAATTGCGGTGGAGGAGCTTGCGGCGTACGCGTGGGCAACTTTTCACTACCAGACATACGTAAATAATGGGTGACGCTAAAGAGAAATTTGCAGGACTATCCGTTGGAAATAGACAGAAACACAAGGTGAAACGCCTGCCCCCACACGTCGACGCGCACTAAAGGAATGGAGGCTGTTCTCGGGCACACCCTCTCATTTCTTGGGCGTCTATATGTCTCAGCGCGGTCACGGTCTTGGGGCCCAAGACAAGTGATTAGACACGAATGGCCTGGCTCCTATTTGCGAGGGAATATTTGAGCGCTCTATAAACACGCGCTCGGGCGGGCCGGGAGGAAGAGAGGGGCCCATCGGCGACAGACACAGACCGCCCCGACGGACGAGAAGGCGGGCGAGGGAGCACTGCGCCCTGTGTCCGCCCTGTGAATCGCCTGGCAACAACTCGGCCATTAATCGATCGCCGCTTCTGCTGCCGTGTCAAGAAGGGTCACCAGGCGCCCTGCAGGGGGAAAGTCGTCTGCCTGTCCCCAGCACTTTTGGCCGGCCGTCTCGAAGTTTCTCAGCCAAAGTGAAACGCGGATGCATTGAAAAAGGGCTGTCTCTCAGGGCTGACGAGTGAAATGGCTTGACTCATCGGGAGAAAAGAACAGGCAGCCACAGAAACTTCCGGCCGATCCCACGAACGCGAGGGGCCTGAGGCGACACCATCGACAGGGTGGGACCGAATTCGAGGCAGCAGCTGCATGGCGCCCCACTACAGTGCGGTCCGTTCTTGCGTTATGAGTCGGCGAAAAGTGGCCAAAACCTTCGTTGCTCTCACTTCTTGCAGTCCTCCCCATCGCAGTGTACCCCGCTCCCACTGCATGTAAACTGAGCACAAGTGTCTCTTTGCGGCACAGAGCGGGCAACCTTCTTCGGATACATCGTGCCCTAGCCCTGCATGATGCATTCCATGCCCAGCTACACATCTTTCCCGCCCACCCTCAGCGCTGTTTAAACAGTCCACCGAGCGCGCTTGCTATGGCAGCCAGCGGCTTTCTAAGAGCCCTCTCGCCGTCCGCATCGCCTCGTGCGGTTATACATCCACTCTTGCGCTCATGCATAACCGAAAAAAGCCGCCAACGTATCGTGTTTATCGTAAAGTGCCACGGACGCCAATTCAAGAGAAAAAAATTGGCCGCGTATCTGCTACTTTCGTTGCAAATGTCGTCAAAAGACGATAGTCTTTATCGGCTTTTGCGAAGTAAATGCCTCCCTTAGCTTTCCCGCTCACCTCTCATGTTTTTTCTCTTGCGTGGCGCTCCTCCCAAGGTAAAGACGCCAAAGGTTTGCTTAAATCATTTTAAATTTCCCGCGTTCCCCTGCTCCAAACCGGGTGTCTCGATGCGAACGCTGCCGTACGCCGAAGACGCGCGTTAAACGAGGCGCCCTACTTCAGCGTTTTTAGAACCGCGTTTCCCTACTCCACGTGCGTTGCAAGCAGAACGTGAAACCTATCTAGTGGAACCTTGCGTAACTGTTGCCGGTTGATTTCTTAAAATGGCGCCAGAAGCTATAGTGGCGCGGGAGACAGCAGGTGACGGCGGAGGGAATTTTTTTTTCTGCAGTTGATAAAGTATTTCATTTCGCAAAAGTCAAGCATGTTTGATTTTTTTTATAAAGGAACACTGCAAATATCACTTCTGTATTGATTGGTTGTCTCATATTTGCGTAATGTCTTGTTCTTCTTCAACAATGTTGACAAGTATGAACCTTACACCGGACATAGACGGGTAGATTTAGCTGTGACTATATAAGACTATTGCGCAGGCATAGTTTTGCTTTGGCCGGTTGGCTGAATCGAGTCACAGACAGACAGACGGACAGACATACAGACATACAGACAGACCAAAATTTCTGGGTTTAAGTAGCCCAAGAAAGACTATCGTCTTTAATAAATTGACCGCGCGAATGTACTGCACTCCGTGTCGGCGTCCTCGTCGTCACCTCTGAGAGACCTGGGGATGACACCGGCAAGATGACGAGCGGAGTGCAGGGCAGGCCTCGTTCCCTATACGCCTCGAACTTCGCGATCCCTGCGCCGCCTGCCGCCGCTACTCCGCGGCGTTTACGGGATTTTCTCTGCGTGGCTGATAGGGGCTCGTGCGGTGTTTTGGTTCTGTTTCGCTCCTTTTCGCACTTGCACGCCTTATAAAACTTGTTGTGGTGACGTCTATAAGCAAAGAGTACGCCTAGATCACATAAAAAGCAGCTGCGTCTTCGTGGAGTACTCGAACGCCGACAAGAGCTACCTGGGGAGTCGGGACACCGTTCTGCGCACTTCGTCGCCGCTTTTCCGGACGTCGGCTACGGCAGCAGTATATCACACTGTCACCTCCGTATACGTCAGGCACAAGTGAAGCCTCGTTTAGACCTGATACTGGCGCAGTGAGAGGTTGGTTTCGTTTTTCAGCGCGGACAACGAATGCGGTTTCGTTTAGAATATATACGTCGCAGAAAAATATGTTTCGGGGATGTGCTTACCCAATCCCAGACAATAACTTATGTTTTTTAAAAGAATATAAACCATGTGAAAATGTTAAGTATATTACAAGGCCGTAGAGAGAGAGATAGAGAGAGAGAGAGCAGACTTTATTGTCGCCCCTTCTAAGACGAATGCACCGTGCGGAACTGTCCGTGTACCTATCCGGATAACCTCGGTGACACAGGGCGGGGTGAGGGAATGTATTTGATTGCAACCTGCGCCAAGCAACGGTTTGCCATTTGTTTAGCGCAGTGTGGGCAGCAGGAAGTTTCAGTAATCTCTCGGTAAGTTGCCAGCCTCTCCCTCGCCCCCGTCACGGACGGCCCGTTGTCGGATTCGAAGTCAGCCTGGTTCGTGTATCCTCGGGCTGCTTCATGCGCCATCTCGTTCACCGGAGAGACGAGTGAGCTGACGTCCATACCAGGCGGATGTGCCTTGAAACTGGGCGGCATTGTTCGTATGGATTTTGACGGCTGTGGTGGAGATCCTACCACGCGCGCAGCTGCGCAGGGCGGCCTTGGAGTCCGAGATGATGGTAGTATAGCCTGCGTGCCCGTAATTGCAAGAGCTATGGCCACCTCTTCACCCGTTTCTGGGTTGGACGTAGGGAATGAGCAACATGAGGTTGCATTTCCCTGCTGATACCACCAAGGCCACTACCGCACATTGGCCAGGTTAGTCCGCCGTGTCGACGTAGCATACCGCTGGGTTTGAACTGTACTGCTTGCGTGCTTCGTTAAATATGTGCCCACTCACGCCTTATTGTGAGAACCAAAGAAAGTTAATGAAACCACGGAAAAATAAATGCTGTGCAAGTCCGGAAGAAAGCGATTAGCTCTAACGGGAATGAAAAAACCCAGTGCATCTTCTGATACGCTAAAGCCGTTCGTCGAAACTTAAGCCAGTCAGGACTCATCAGACCAACTGGATGCGAAATGCGCTGCTGTCTCGCGAGACATAGGGGAGTGGGGGGTGGGGGGAAGGGGGACGACGCTGTGTACAAATGCGGAGCGAAATCAAGAAATGAACCTTTCAACAATCACACGCGCACAAATCTCGCGTTCACTTTCATTTTGTTTTTCGACTTCAACGAACAGTTGATCGTTCGGCGGACGCATTTTTGGAAGTACGCAGGGTAGGCAGTTCGCAAATGATGAAAGGTGGCTTTGGAAGAGTGTGGTATCTGATTAGGCCCTCTGATTTCAGTTTGTGCTTTATTCTGCAGGCGCCCTGACGACGTTTCGAAGAAGTGTTTAGTCGTGGACGCGGATTACATTTAAAGCCCGTCTTCGCGCTGCTCGCGGAGGATACATTTAGCAGATGAATGTTTATGGGCGCTCACCTCACGACAAGACGACCATTTGTCGTGTGCTGATCCCCGAGTGTAATTTTGTATTATCCATCGTACTTTCGTTGAATGGTCGCGGAATTAAGACACACTGGCTTGTAAATGGTGGTGATCATATATGAGGTATGATATTGGCAAACGTAACTTGCGTGCTGTCAGGTATGAGTGCTCCGCTAGATTATGTAGCGCACAAAACCGATTTACATCGTAGTGTATAGCCGTAGCATGAACATCTGCGGAAACGCTTGTTACGGAGACACTGTTAGTAAATATCAGGGCAGTGCTACAATCAGCTCCATGCATGCGCCGGTTCCGTGACGCTGGCCTGTGAAACACACCTCGCGCTTATGCAGGCCGAATGTACGACAAGATCGCGTCAGAAACATTTACACTCTCGTAAACTCACCCCATTTGCGAACAGAGTGAATGCTCCACATCAACATGAATTTCCAACACCCACAAACGGTAAATCTCCGTCGTGAACGTGCCGCAAAAGCAACGGCGACAGTGAGGAGCGGGACGGAAACTCTCGCGGCTGCTTTCGAGACGGGCCGCTATGGGGATTTCAGTGGCGCCCCTACAGGCAGCGCTCGAGGCGTATACGGACATTCCTGCTCAGCTGCTGTACGCGATCGGCGGTTTTAGCGGATGCCGCATGATGGCGCTGCCAAGAAAAGAGGACATTTTGCGCAAACGTACTTTGCTACACACCTAATTCCTACTTACTTAAAATTAGCATGGCCAAATTACTCATGAAGACGTCAGCACACGCGCCTAACACGCTTTCTAAGAAAATGATCTCAGCGCATTCACTATAGTTCCACACTTTTGTACAGCCATCGAACCCAGTGGCGTTGTGCTCGCCTTGCACTCCGCAGGCCTATTAAATATGCTCGACCCCAGACCCGAATCTACCGGTTTTTCTTTTTCTTTTTTTCAACTACTTTGTTCACAGGAGCTTCCCTGAGGAATCTGGCGCCAAACCGAGCGCTACTGCGCGTGCGCATTCCCGTCGTGCCTCGCTTCTCCTAAGGGTATGGCGAGAGAGCGCTTCTGGAGTCGAACGTAACGAGAGGCGTGATGTTCTGCGCGTTACCCGAAATATCGCAGCGCATGTAGGTTGCCCATTGCTATTCTGGAACGGGAAACTACGTTACCAAGTCCCCAAACAAAGTAACCCGTTACTGCCAACTCCGCCGTACAGCGACTGCGTTCGCTCGGAATTCATTTGATTGTCCGCACCGTTGTGCAGCCGCATAAAATCGCACTCGGAATTTCCCCTCGCTGTTCATGCGCGGGCAGAGCTTTCCTTACCGATAGATTCCGGACGACATTAAGCTCAAGAGGAACGGCAGGAAGACGTTCTGATTAAGCATGCGGCGGCGACATGACGTGCAAGCCAAACTAAGGGGCCGGTCGATAGAGGCGCTCGCGCCCAAATTGCTTCGATCCCGAGGCTGCGATTTTGTAAACAAGTCCCGCAGGGACGTTTTATGTGGCTTCGCTTTCACTGGTACTACGATGACGGCATCGTGGCACCTAGTAAAAAATCAGGCACCCCTCCGTCTAACGATGACGATGGTTGAACGCGACCGTGACGGATCGTCGTCGTGTTTACAGGGTGGGGTGCACGATTTTTCTGTCTAATTTTGCCCGCCCGTGCACCCCTCTCCAAATCGAAACTGCTTCGACCTTGCCCAAATGGAGGAATCGGATAGACGCCAGCTTCATAACGCGAGGGACCCACGTTTGATTCCCGTCACGGAAGAGTTTTTTTTTTCCCTTCACCCATCTTCGCGTTACAGACGCCATCAGTGAGAACACTGACGCTTCGCTTTAAAAGGCTACGCCTATGAAGAAACACACTGTGAGCGCTAAACTTTTTCCAAAGAACAATGCAGTGTTTTCAGGAGCAAAATACGTTATGACAAAAGTGTCAAGCTCGGATGCGGTGGCACTTCCTTACTCTCTCTACAGGAAGGCAACAACAGCACAGCGACAACTAAAATGCTGCGAAGGGGGAAACAAACCGAAAACTGTCGCTAGCATATTTACGTTGCCTTCAAGCGTATGATCTGCTTTATATGTTCCATGCCGTTTTTACTTGTTTTTTTTTAGAAGACCGAGCTCCTGATTTTTTTTCAACGCAGCACTTGAAAACTTCTAGATCTTCCTTGATTTCAGTTTTGACCGCTAGTGCAAGCAGGGGGTGAAGACAGGCTGACGCACACCGAAGTTTGGCACAAGGAGTTTACAATATTTTGTAACTATTTGAGGCCGTCTATACATACCAGGAAACTGGTAGATGCATGAGTAAGACGGTCACTGCTGACCCCACGAGAATGGGGACAGGTTGGTTCAGGTTTTGCTGGCTTTGCAATAATATTTCGTCTGCGGTTTTGAAATTTTACGTTCATTCGTATACGCGCGCGCGCCCACACTGCTCTGTTTAGGTCTTTATGTGTCTTATGTGCAATAAACGTTCAGTTGGCACGCACGCACGCACGCACGCACGCACGAACGCACGCACGCACGCACGCACGCACACACACACACACACACACACACACACACACACACACGCGCGCGCGCACGCACGCACGCTAACGTACGCATGCGCGCACGCGCAAAGTGCGCAGAGATTCTGTAAACATTCCTACGTTGCTCTCTACATTTCAGCTTTTTGGAAAACGTCGCTCAATTATCTGTTGATACTATTACAATGATTACAAAAAAAGGGAAGGGTATGGGGGAAAAACAAAGAACATTACAGCCCGGCAGCGTGAACAGATTCAAGTGAGAAAGCGTTGCAGTAAAGCTAATCGCTACTCGTAATACTGCATTTACTTCTCTACATGTCCCTGCTAGCCTGATCGCAAGTTTTGAGCAGAGTGATGGGTGAACACATTGGTGCACTAAAAGTGAAATCATATAGAAGAAACCACGCTGGGGGAGTTTACAGTTTACACAAAGTAGTGCGCCATGAGAGAAAAAAAGCCAGTGCCGTTCCACTCTGTGAAGATGGGTGACCAGCGGAGATGTTTGTGCGTTTTGGTTGGCCAAGAAATCCCGCTAAAACTACTAAGCGGGATTTCTAAAGCGGGATACTAAAACTACTAAAACTACTAAATCCCGTTACTAAGCGGGACTGTAGCGACGCCGACGCCTTCCGTTTTCTGCCTCGCGGTACTCGGGGTTCTGAAGGGCATAATGCTTAAGCATGGCGTCCACAGCCTGATCGTCATCGGTGGTAATTTTTTGCCGCGTTCGCGGGGAGTTCGCCTATTTTTCTCTATGGTTAGGCTTTACTGTGCGACACACAATGCGAGAAAGCCAGCTTACAAAGAACACGCAGGCTCACACCGATCGCCCTTAAGTCGGCTTCACTTCTAGACACAAATGATTTCCTTGGAATACGTTTTTAATGAACAATTTACGCCATCTTATATCGAAATATAAGTTGCCGGAGGACAGCAGATGGAGGAAGGGAGAGGGTGTGTCGAAGTCAGGAGGACGGGAGCGGATCTCCTCGGTTTACGCGCGCAAGAAAAAAAAAAACAAAAACGGGGGAGTTAGCGTGTAACAGCTCTGTAGTAAAACATCAATCAAAACAAACGTTTCAGTGTGCGCTCACTCGCACACGAAATGATCGAAGTAAACAAACTCCGCACATTGCTTCAGGCAAGGAAAAATTAGAGAAGCCAAGTTCACTCGTTTTCCAACGCCTCGCGCAAGGACACTTCGTGTTTCAAAGACACGAGACTTACAGCAAAGCTGTATACCTCTACCCCCAATGGTTTCATATCCGTGAACAAAAACCACAAGGTGCCAATAATACATTAGTACACTGCATGCTTCATCCCTCCCCTGATTTCACGTTAGTGAAGATGGCCCGGGATTTTTTTTTTTTTTTTTTTGACAGCAAAGTGCATCCGATATATGATTACCAACACGTAGTGCGGAAGCAGAGGTAAATAGGAAACCTGGTTCACCATAACACTGACTGACCAGGGTTGCTTGGACTGTGTCACATTACCTTGTCCCTGCCCTTTACCCCAACATTAGGCGTCATGGATATCGTGACGGGATGAAGACGATGGACAATGTCTATAACACCCCTTCTTCCGAGGGAGTCAAAGATGTGTGTGGCGCGGTGCCGGACTCGAGACATATCATGGCCGACATGATGCGAATACACCATGCTCATCCTTCCATCGTTCGTGCCATCCTTGCCCTGACCGCCACGTAACAACATTAACAACCTTCCCCAAACTTAACGCAAAGCAGGCTCCCTCGAAATGCGTAGAGTACAGCCGCATTGGACGTGATCGGTTTCGCCCACCTATCGACCACGCCAAAGTCAGCGGAACCGGAGCTGGGGCGCAGCGGGCCACTCCTCCTCCCCCGAGCGCCGCTCACGCGCGTCGGCAACGCCAGCATTGGTGCGTTCTCGTTCCGTTCACTCTCAGCGCACGGTCACGTTGTTCACGTAGCCGCAGCCACCCCTGGCCGCATCGGTCGTCGAGCCAGCAGCTCATTGTTCGGAGTGAGTGCGACCATGGTTCACGAAGTGGGGCACGCAGCATGCAGCTCGATAGGCGAGGCTCCCGCGGTGGCCGGCGCTCCTCCATCGGGGCCGACCTCGCCGGAGCGCGGAGCCGGCCACGGGCGCCGAGCAGCGACGGGAGGCGCATGCTCACGTCGCCGTGACACACAAACGGAAGCCCCGACCGCCACGGCGCGCATTGGCGATGATTGGCCACGCTTGATTGCCCCTCTCTCGCGTATACTCTGCCACCTCGACTGGCGAAACACGAGCGAGAAACGCGCGGTAAAAGTGCGCTCACAAAGACGCAAGAACGCGCTGCGACGCGTGCGAAGTGCAACGCGTGTGCGGGGAGAAAAAAAAACCTCAACACCCCTCCGTCTTACGACGACGATGGTTGAAACGCGAAGCTTTCTTGCGTGCGATTCAAATGGCCAAATGCCAACGTCGAAGCTTGAATGAATGCAGTGGAGTGACCGCTGAGGGTAGCACTTAATCCTCAACATGAAGATTGTCTTTATTAAAGACGATAGTCTTTCTCGTGCTACTTAAACGCAGAAATTTTGGTCTGTCTGTCTGTCTGCCTGTCTGTCTGTCTGTAACTCGATTCAGCCCCCCGGCCAAAGAGAATCATAACCTGCGCTATAGGTTTATATACCCACAGCCAAATATAATCGTTTAAGTCCGGTGGCAATGTTCATACTTGTCAACATTGTTGCACAAGAACAAAACATTATGAAAATATAAGGCAGAAAAGAAATACATAAGTGATATTCGCAGTGTTCCTTAATTTAAAAAAATGGCCTTGCACCTGCTCCTTTCGTTGCAAATGCCGACTAAAGATGATAGTCGACTGGCGCCCCTGCCAAGTAAATGCCTCCTTTCTCTTTCCGACTCACCACTCATGCTGTTCCTCTCCCGTCTCGTTCCACCCAAGATAACACGCCAGAGGTTTGCTCAAGTCCATTTTAATTTACCGCGTTCCATTGCTCCAGGCGGGGTACCTCGATGCCAGCGCTGCCGTGCGGCGGAGACGCGCATGATGCGAGACGCCCTACTCACGCGTTTATAGAACCCCGTTGTAGTGTTCCACGTCCGTTCCAAACTGAATGTGCAACCTATTTAGTGGAACCTTCCGTTACTGTTGCCGTTCATTTTCTTCAAATGCCGCCAGGAGCTATACTTTGGCGGGCGTCAGCAGCCTACGGAGTGAAGCAGTGGATGTAGTATTTCATTCGCTATTGCAAAAACCAAGCATCCATATTTTTTTAAATTAAGGAACACTGCAAATACCACTTATATATTGATTTTCTGCCTTATATTTGCGTAATGTCTTGCTCTTGTGCAACAATGTTGATAAGTATGAACATTGCCACCGGACTTGGACGATTAGATTTGAGTGTGGGTATATAAACCTATTGCGTGGGTTCTTATTCGCTTCAGCCGTGTGGCTGAATCGAGTCTCAGACAGACGGCAGACAAACAGATATACAGAAAGACCAAAATTTTTGCGCTAAGTAACCAAGAAAGACTATCCTCTTTAAAAAGTCACGGATGCTTGGTTTTTGCGATAGCAAATGAAATATAGTATATATATGCATCCACTGGTTCACTCCGTCGCCTGCTGTCGCCCGCACCACAATGGCTCCTGGCGGCATTTTAAGAAAACGAACGGCAACAGTAACGAAAGGTTCCACGTTCCGCTTGGAACGCTCGTGGAGTAGGGCAACGTGGTTCTCTAAACGTACGTTATATATAGTCGGGTGCCTCGATTCACGCGGTCTTCGCCATACGACAGCTCTGCCATCGAGGCACCCATACAGTTTCTCACTGAGGCACCCGACTTCGAGCAGTAGAACGGGGTAAATTAAAACTGGCTTGAGCAAACCTCTAGCGTGTTAACTTGGTAGGAACGAGACGGGCGAGGAACAGCATGAGAGGTGAGTGAAGAAGACAAGGGAGGCATTTACTTGGCAGGAGCGCCAGTCGGCTATCGTCTTTCGTGGACGTTTGCAACGAAAGCAGCAGATACGCAGCCATTATTTTCGCTCCCTGTTGACCGTTCGGGAATAGCGCAATCGGACGGACGTCGGCTTCATAGCGTCAGGGACCCAGGTTCGGTTTAACCCACGGGAAATGTGGGTTCCTGCAGAGCGTATTGCAGTGCGCCGGACGCCATCAGTGAGATCAAGGAAGCTTGGCTTTAAAACTGCCGTTACCAGTATCGCTCGAGTACTTCTTCGTGCAAGCAGGCACTAGGCGGCACCTGCATCGACCGAAGCGTTTAGGCGAAAGGTGGAACCACACCCACTCGAGCGATCCCTACTGCCTCCCCTGGTGCCTACCCACAATGGCGGCGGCAAGAAATGCTTCGCATCTTTTATCGCAGAATGTGCGTATGGTGTACGATTAACCCCAGGCAGGAGGTTGTTCTGTAACACAGGAGCACGTGTACAGCGAAGCCACCAGAACAGACTTCATTATCGTTCTGCGCGTAGCCATGACCGTGGACGCAAAGGCAAGCTACGCGGCAACCGCCGCCTCCAGCGCTGCCCTTGTGTTTGGTGATGGTTGCGCGGGCAGACCAGCAGCTTTCCCGCTCGAGGAGGTTGCCCCTCGTAAAGACGAGCGAAGACGCCTAGGTACCACGCAGTCACGAGAATCACGAGAATCAGCGCTGAGCTCGTGTGCAGTGCGCGACACCGATCTCCTGGCTGCAGCATTTCTCAGCGTTCTCCTGCTGTATCTGGGCAATACATTTCCCGCACTACGATTCGTAGTATCATCATCATGAGCCGCTCTTCTCTTACCTGTGAGGCCCTTGTGTTTTTTCCCAACGAGTAAGCCTCGCGTTGCCTCCGAATTTAAGTTGGTGGAAAGTAGTAGCACGTCCATCGTGAAAAACAAAGTGACGCGTCATGGGCTCGCCATGTTTCCCCGCGTGAGGGACCCATTGTCATCCACCGCAACGGGAATGCTTGCATTCGCTGCCTCAGCTCAGGGCCTGTTCAGCAGACTAAGCTGTAGGGCGCGGATTAAGGAAGCGTGCGAATCTACCCTCTCCAGGCTCGCTGTTCAAGCTGGTAATTCGTAACGTCGACTGAATAGCTCCAAGAAATAAACCAGGCACAAAACCCAATAGGAACAACGCTAGCGTTTGTCTGGTTTGTTGTGTTTGTATACGGCATCGTAGATCTGTTCAGTTTACTTCTTGTTAAAGCTTGAGTTTGAGCTAGTTGGTTCCATGAAATATGGAGGCAAACGGCGCCGGGACGGGGACGAAATAGAACGAAAAAGACAGCGCGGGCGTACGTCTGTACTGTCTTTTTCTTTGTCTTTTTCTTGCGTACCCGTCCCTGCGCTGTTTTTCCGGAGGTGTTACTTATTGTTCCTCTCGCCCTTCCTCTCTATTTTTTGTGCTGTTTGGACATTCGAACGGGCGCTCGGATATCCGAACGAAGGAAATTCGAGATATAAAATGCAAAGAGATGCCAAAAGTCACAGGTCAGAAACTATTTCGCTTGACTATGACGGCGTAGGGTGGCCCGAGGTACACGGATGACAGCGCAAAAATGGTGGGTGAGGGGGGGGGGGGGGGGGGGAAGGAGGGGGTATGCACTCACAGGACCTCAGTAGTCAATCGTCCGGGAAAATGGAGGCCACGTCGTGAGCCAACTTGGCCACCATCACTGGTCATTACCTTGCCCGGCGCACTCACACGCCAGTGGCGGGTATCTAGTGCAGCATGCAAAGCATTTCCGCTGTGTTGAAGCGCCTTGTCCTTATCAGAAAGTATCACGCGCCTGCAAAGGCGAGGATCAAACAAGCGCAAGGACAGGTCTCATCTGCGCTGCAAGTTTACCACATCAGCCCACGGACGGCGTTATCAGAGGGATGTGCGTGCTGGCTCCCCTGTAGTGTTTTCACCACAGCGCTCCAGAATGATCAGTTGAAGCATCTAAGTTCACGAATTTGACGAATGACGAAGTCCGACATATGATTTGACTAAAAGAAGTGCATGTTCACAGGGACAACAGGCAAGTCGTGAATGGTGTTTTGCACTGCGCATTGTCCCTTTGCAGGTTCCCTGTAGATGCCTTTTTTTTGCATTCAAATCCAATGCTTGGCAACGTCATTTGTCGAATTCGCACACTATAGGCCATTTCGAATGGTTGTTCTGGTGTATTGTGGTGAAGACACGATATATATGGGGTTTTCTCAGAATGCAGCTTTTCGGAGCGGCGATGACAGATCCACAAATCTGCATGCTTTTCTAAGCAAGTCAGCGGCCCAGTTCGGAGGCGTTGAGTGCGGAGTAACGGGCTGTTTCCGTACCAAGGGGTACTTCGGGTCGGTCCCGTGTGGCTGTTTGTTGGACGTCGGGAGCCCCAATCTGACAGTGCTAGGCCTTGATGTGTGAGAGGCCTTAATTTTAAATATAGCTTGCTCTTCGGCTTCTGTTCGGATAGCTTTGGAAGCTTGAAAGAGGGATTTGCCATACTTATCACAATCTGTTACAATTTATATTGCAGCGCTGCACAGTAATAAGATGTCGAGATAGAGGGCGTTCGGCAACAGTAGCCGCTCCGCGTGCAATTCTCTAATTCCCAGTACAAACATATCGGCATAACGCCGGCTTTAACCTTCGTTTCACGTTAGAAGGCTACGCGGCTGCACAGCCGATATTCTACCTCAGCACCACGGTTGAGCATTAAAGCAGCCTCGGAATAGAGCAGAATGCTGGGAAGCCGTATTTATCCTCGAGGAGTTACACACACACACACACACACACACACACACACACACACACACAAGGTTTACTCATAAAATTAAAAGCCCGACACCGACCGTGCAACAAAATAAAAACATTTATTTCGGTGGGAAAAAAGGATGTTGTTCGAGGCGCGCAAATTCGGTGACCCAGTCAGCCAGCGCATTATAAAAGTTCCTGGCTTTAAAGCAGAGTTGTTCCATTGCGCCCAGTTCGCCCAGATAGTTGGCGGCCCCCGGCGTCTCCCTACTTTGATCGATCGCTCGACTACGAAGAAATTTCAATGCTTGCTGAGGGATTTTCGGGGCGTACTTTTTCCTTTCTTATTTGTCGGCGTTTACCTTGTTTCCCCTCCGCGATCAATTCGGCCAGGTAATCACAGGCTAGAACCGTCCGCAGTCGGGCCCCACCTTTTCACCAATGGTTCGTCAGCCGGCCGACTCGGGAGCAAGGCAGAGAGTGCCGCCGGCTTTGCCGACAGCTCGAGCCAAACTGCGAGGCCGCGGCGGCGGTCGCCATTCAATGTTCGGCAAGACTTCAAAAAAAAAAAAAAAAAAAAAGAACAAAAGTGCAATGAAAAGATCAAAAGGCTTTGCATACGAAGTCTAGATTACACCGGAGCCTTGTATACCTCTCGTTTCCACATGCCGTTTCGCGGTTAAGGTACTTCGTTTTTCTCGCGCGGTTGTATATATATAAGTGGTTGCGCGTAGGGTTTTATACAGCGCTTTTATGGCTTGGTGTGCGGTCTCGAAAGAGAGTGCCGGGTGGGCTCGGCTGTAATAAAAATTCATTTCTTTTGGCGACTTCCTACCAAGATGTAATGCATTGGAATGTTAGTGGGATTAATACATCGCGAGCAAACTCCTTATGCGGTGAATTTCGGCTCCCGCGTCCAATAAAAGCAGTCAGTATACGTTGAAGACGCACGGGAAGATTGGTGGACATACATGAAAACACGGCCCGGGGGTTCTCATAACGTATTTCATTACGGAATGACTGCATACGGCTGAAAATAAGTCGTGGTGAGTTTCTGTGTCGTTGAACCTCAGAAGATTCAGGCGCGCATTGTCGAGGGTGTTCTGCGGTAGGTGCTTGTTTTCTCTCGCTCCAATACATCCGAATTCGTGCCCAGTGCAAGAACGCACACGGTAAGAAGAGAAGCGCGACTATGCGGGAACGCGGTAAACATTTTTGCGCCCCATGCCGACTCTACATTTAAAAAAAAAGTCGCTCTGAACATGCCGCAAAGCTGATTGCGCAGCGCCTTTAACCTCGAAATCGCTTATGCGCCTTGTAATCGGGTAACATCTAAATATAGTTTTTTTTTTATTTCCGCGGACATTACGCGCGTCCGGACGCAATTCACACACAATGACACGGGATTGTAGCGACACAATGCCAATATCTCGGCAGGTGTCATAAAAGTATTTGGGTGTTTTCGATCTGCTCGTTGGTAGTTAATGAGCACCCCTTCTCACGCTTGCAATCGACTTCACGTTGTATGTGCCAAGTCGTAAATTAAGGCGACCACGGGTCTTCAGCCCCAAAGTAGCCGCCTCACAAGAGACGAGACACGAAGCACGGTGCTGCTTCGTCCAGTTTTTTCGACCGTCATATCCTTCCCGGTAATGCCTCTACTCGTTCCAGCTTGTCTACTAGCCCACGCTTTTGGTTGCCCCAGCGTAGCGTAAACAACGTGTTAATTTCAGAGGATTTGGGCACCGCCTTTCGGAAGCAGTAAAAACAATTAAGAAGGACCAGCTTCAGGGCACGCTGACTTCAGGATTGAACCCCAAGTAATGCAATTAAGTAGAGTGGGTATTGAACTCTTTTGTCGTACACTACTTTTCGTGAACTGCGTGGTGCGTTGGGCGACCTAGACGGCCGTATTCAGCCAACGGGGAGAGCGGGCGCCGTGGCGCCACCGCAGACGCATCGGCGCAGTGGTGTACGCAGGATTGCATTCCCGGAGGGACCCCGAAAAAGAACTGAGAGAGAGAACGAGACAGGAGGGAAGAATAAAAAAAAGCAGCAAGAAAAGTTGCAGGGTGAGAGCAACACACTTAGGGATGCCGTGGGCGTTGTTACGAATCGGCCAGCGCCGCCGTACTTTCCCGCAGCACTCCACGGCTGTGCGGCGAAGCCACCTCGTGCGCGTTTCTGCCGTTAGGCGCCACCATGTCGGTGACAAGTTGCGACAAGCCGAGTCAGACTCTTCGCTTTCGGCCCATTTCGAAACTTCGGCGGCTACCAGCGAGGCTCGTCTCAACGCTCTTCAAGGACACAGAGGCCCCGTCGATCGCAACGGAGTCCTCCTCTCTCCCCTCTCTCGGACTCAACGTACGCCGAGGCTACCAACGGCTTACGAACTCTGGAAAGAGCGTTGTGTGTGTCTGCGACGTCGTGGCGTGTTCCAGATTGTTGGCGTTTTGACCGTTACCGCTTTTGGGTATAAATAGACCCTCGCAAGCGTTGTCAACCATTCCTGTTAGAGCAGCGAATCGATGTTGTCGCTCTGGTCGAGTCCTGTATTGTAACCTCGCCCGTAGGGGCATTGTTCTTTGGCTTCGGCTCACCTCTCGCTATGAAGTAAACAGTTACGTTAGCCTACGGCTTCTGGACTTCTTCACGGCTGCAACAGCGGCTGGCCGCTCGCATAATACACGCTACCACTCGTATGTCGGAGGCCACGGAGCTCGGATCGGGTGCCCCCGCCCGATGTTTTAGGTCTCTTTAGGCTAGGGGCGCAGCCAATAACCACGTTAAATTACCGTTCTTCATCGCGCGAACAGACATGTCACGTGGGTGCTCTGTGCAGCGAAGCGTTCGGAAATACGCCGCCCGGTCGCAACAGCGTATACTTTCGGTGACCTTTCGATTGTCTTCCTTGTCTTCGTCTTTCCTCCAGGGTATCGAAGAATTGGTTGCGGCGGGGAGAGCAGGCTTGGTGGCTAGCTCTAGCAAAGGAACAATTATTGTTGGTCGTCGCTCGACGATTGGTGGAGTTAGGAGACTCGTCTAGCCTCTCCCCCTACCCCACGACAGCGCTGGTCCGCAGCCTTCAACGGCGCCCAGCGCTACATGAAGTTAGCAAAAGGGCACGAATATACAAGCGCATCAGACAACGATTTTAAGTGCGTTGTCGCTAATACAACGCTTCGAGCTCACCGCCTGCTAAACAAAATAAAATGTACATTTTCTCCGTTTCCTTGTCGCAGTGAATTCCTAAATGTGTTTGCGCACATTTTCCTCTTTTCTGGCCTATGATTACTCCTCTATTCTTCTCCAATTTATTTTTCGGAAATCGAGAGTGAGGTGAGGGGCCCGCCCCGTCACATTGCGCGCTGCTCTTCCCCCGCAACGCGCACGAGGCGGCCGTCGAGTGGGGAGGGGGAGAAACAACCGGGCCGGCTGCACAACTCCACGGCAGGTGCACGCTCACACGAAGAACCCGGCCCAATGGCGGTAACTAATGCCTTCCGCACGCGCGCTCACGTACCAGGGATATGTCGATCGAGAGACGATTGCACAACCCCCCGCTTGGCGAGACACGCCCGTGTGACATTACGCGCCCACCTTCGCGACGCGGATAATACCAATGGAGGAGGAGGCGCTTCTTTCCCTTTTGTTCTTTTCCCCCGCGTCGGTCGCGTCGAAGTACAGCACGAAAGAACCAATCCCGTTCGTTAACGCGCGATCGCCCTAACGCCGTTTTTCAGTATTTTGCGAATTCGAAACTGCAGCTCGTACGTGTCGTACGAAATGTTTGAAAAGAGAGCAGTGCGGCGACACAGCACGAAAATTGAGACAAGGCGGGGAAGGGGGCCGGAGCTAAAGAGTTTTGTCGTGTCTCTGCGTCTTGTACAAGTCGGAACTAGGAAGGGGGACTGATTCGCTTCAAAAGCCGCAAGCTTTGAACGACACCAAACATAGCCTCGCAAAAAAAAAAAAAAACTGTACTGACCGGCATTTCTTTCCGCTGAATACTCGCTCCCAAAGTGATCTTCGACATAAACCACAAGTTTGAAGTTGTACGTGGGATTTTAACTGTCACGAAACAATTAGGTCTTGCACTGCAGCTTTGAGCAAACACACCATTCTTTATTAACTTTCTGCTATTTATAAATTCATCTTCGCGCTAGCAGAGATGTGTACACCAAGAGCGACACGAGACTGAGAGATTCACTACAGTCCCAAAGCACTCCGGTTGATAGTAACCGGACTGGCTATTAGTGACTTATATAAAACACACGAATTAAAACGCTATTATCTACAGTACAAGCACTGGTATTGAGTTCGAGCGCGTGAGTATTTGAGTGAATGGAACCTTGGCAGTTCTTTTCTGCGGAGACACTTGTATTTTATAAAGCCTCTCTTGAGCGGGAAAGTAGGTTGGTACAGCTTTGGATAACAGAGCAAGCCACGGGTCACAGCGGTGTAGCTGTGTCGCCCAATCGCCCACATCGTGGTGTGCACGAGGATCGGGTTCGGGCAGTGGTCGCTGAGGGAATCGCCTCTGAATCGCTTAGATATTAAAGAAGAGTGTCAGGAGGACAGCGGTTGTCGCGGCTGCTAGTTGCGTCCTAGCAAGCACGAAACAAATTGCAAACACGCACCTATATGACTTTAGACTTTCCGGCATCCCCCAATTTTGATGTGACTGCCCCGGAAACAAAAATACATGAACCCATAATCCAGGGCGGTGTGGGAAATCATGCTAGACAACAAATTTCACGTGCGTGGCCGCACTGGCTTTATATTTCATGTATTTTTGCTTTCTGGACAGTCGCGTCAGAGTTATGAGGCAGTGGGTGTGCCTAATATAAGTCTTCGCTTGCGTTTTTGCAGTTTCTTTCGCGCTTGCCTAGGCCGCAGTTACTGGCGATGCAGCGGCGAGGACCTCTATTAGATACTCCATGATGTACAAATATTTTGTTTGCAGATAAGGTGTTAATCGTAAGGCCATCAAGGCTCGTTGTTGGCGCGATGAAAAAGATGTAAATCTCGGAGTTCGCGGGACGCGCACTTTGGGCGAAGCGGGTGAGCACAGAAGTTTGGGTTTTCTGAATAGCTCCTCCGACGAGGTGAACGACGACAGCGGGGCGACAGGCGATCCTCCGAGTGAGAGCGGTTTTCTCAAAAAGAAAAACTTATTGTTCCGCTGTCACCCGAAGCTGTTTCGTGCAGCGGTCGGGAAAACCTTCTGCTGGCCCATCAGGCGACCCCGTTAGATGCTGCTTTACCGGTGATCTTTCATACCTGGAGCGTGAGAAGCCATGCCGAAGATGCACGCGCATTAATTCCGGGGATAAAGTAAGGCGATTGGCGATCGGTCGTACACAGCCATCGGATATACGCTGCAGCACGCACGCACCAAATCACCAAGTGAGCTACGAAGGCGGTCTGTTTATTTTCTTGCTTCTCGCTTTCATTGTTCTATTATCGCCACGGAGAAGAACTACATCTGAACACGTGAAAAAAATCGCGGGTTGTCTAAGTTAGTCCGTACAGACTACAGCGCACCTGACAGCTCAGGTGCAGACTCGGAGCGTTGGGGCAACTCTGAGCTTCCGACTGTTACTAAGAAGCACCGAAACAGACCAACTTATTAACAAAAATTACGGGGGATGCTTAGAACTTCCTATGTAAAGGCGAAAGCCTTGCTGGAGCTTCTGTTCATCTGCTCCTGGACTTTCTACGGATCTTTGCGGCCACGCCCGTCACTACTTGACCGGCCCCCCCTTCACAGCTACTTCCGCTTGCTGGCCATCGCCAGGAGCCACCTGCTCACACTCATAGCGAGTAGCTTTTTCCCCTCTCAGGGCGCCTCGTATTGCGCCTGCGGCGGTGGTTTGCTCTTCTTCGGCACAGCTCTTTTCCGGCGCGCACTCCGTCCTTCCTTCTTAGAGCCATCGCGCACACTGCGCACATCGCGCACTGCGGTTTCCCATTCCTGGCTCACGCAACTTCAACTTTATCGGGTGATTCTGCGTACCTTATAAGGATTTTTTTTTTTTTTTGCACCTCATGCGTTCCATGAAACAGCGATCTTGCCTTAAAGGTACTCTGCAACACTTCCGATAAACGTTTCCACTCTTTCCTTTGCGCCTGGAAGCACTGCGAAAGCTACGATTATCGCCAGCACGGAGCGACACTGCGTGATAAATTTGCTCGTCGCTGCTTCAGTTTCTGCTTTGCTTTTGTGCCTTCCTTGATTGATTGACTGTGGGGTTTAATGCGCCGACGCTACACCTGAGGTATGAGGCGCACCGTATAGTGGAGGGCTCCGGATTAATTTTGATCACCTGGGGACATTTAACGGGCCCGGAAATCTCGAACACACGGGCGTTTCCGCTTTTTGCCTCCGCCAGAAAAGCGGCCGCTGTGGCCGGGAATCAAACCCGCGTCCTTGGGCTCACCTGCACAACGTTGTGGCTTTATTTTTAAAGTGGTTGTCGAATGCGTTAATTGATGAAACTATAATAAAGCCCGCCAATAGCCGCTACATCGCCGTAATTATGTAATTCGAGCAGTCGAAGAATGCCAAGACCGGGAAAGAGATAAAAATATTTTGAGTGAGTTTTGCGAACCAACTAGCTCGTCTCTCCGTTTTGCTTGAGTTTTTAGGTTATCTAATGAGCTTAGAGTCGTAATTTTTGGCTGAGGTACTTTGCGATTCACTAGTATAAGTACATGGATGTCTTGGTTGACTACATTCTGCTGGCATTTAAGATTTCGAAAAAAAAGTTGAAAAAAGTGTTGCAGGATCCCTTCAGAAATGACAACAGACCAACTTCGGCTAAATGGGCCAGAGTCGCCTGTCACGTCGCGTCCCTTTGTTTGATTCCCGTCCTCCCGACGCCTTTTCTTTTGCTTTTGGGCTAGATGACGTAATCTGTGTGCTGGTGGTGTTGGCGCCCGCATCCGTTCCAGAGGTCACGTGCTTTTCGGATGCGGCTTTTGCGAACACCAGCTGGATGCGCGCTTTCCCCAACCAAGCCAAGCAGCACTTTCGCGTTAAAAGAAATCAAAGTGGGGCTGTCACTCGCTCGCGCTGCGGTTCCACTCTTGCCGTTGGGAAGAAACTTGCCGGTTTATTACGACTATACCAGATTTACCCGGCTTCGCGTCGGTTTTAGTTCTGCACGTGTCGCCTTTATATTTTGGCGTTATTATCGCCGCATTCCCGAGCACACCGACTGTTTCCTTTCGCCCGGCGCAGCAAAGGAGGCTGGTCGCCCGCACTGCACCCAACTAGCGAAGCGGGAGCCCCGTGTGGACGTCGCGGGTCAACGCACCGACCAACGCATGCGGCCGCCACATGCATGCAGGAGCGAGTCGGCTACGTGAGCCAGAACAGATCTGTTGGCGCAGCCGAGGAAAGCAACGAAAAAACCCGGCCTCAAAGGCCAAGGTACGCGAAAGTGAGCTCGCTTTGCATTTAACAACCCTGGGGTGCATTCGAACTCGCTCACACAGCAAGGCGGCTCTGGGCGCGCTGCGCTTTTATTTCGCTTTCCGTTGCACGCGTGAGCCTGTATTGTGCTCGTCTCCTTTTAGGCCGCCTCGGCGCACACTAGAGTCTTTCGTGGCGAGAGATGACGTTTCCTTTCTGCCATCAAGGCGATTCGAGTGGCCCTCAGCCACACCGACAAATAAAGTTGTCCCGGGAGCTCACTTATTTTCGCCGGTTCTTTATTCGAATCCGGTGCTTCGCCGGTGGTCCCAAGTTTTCAGGCGCTTGGATTAAAGGGCGCTTCTCTTCTAGCACAACCGAGAGGCGTACGAAGAGAATTGTGCCGAGATGTGCGACGCCAGCATACAGGTGTTACAGACGCTCGCTATAGCGAAGGCCATTCGCCCGTTGAGGACCGGATTCACGAGTTCATAATCTGACTGTTTTTTTTTTTTTTTCATTTTTAAAAGCGCCGGCCAGCCGCGACGCTGCGTTAGTCCGTTACCTTTTATCCCCGTTATGACGACAAGCTGCCAGGCCCTCGGTAATCTGCTGCGTTGACGACGGGTCATAACGTAGTACTCACACGACTCTCTCTCTCTCTCTCTATCTTGCTATCATTCAGGTACATATAATGCTTTTAGACGACCTCAGTCGGGGTGGCATAAGAGAGACGAGCGTGTGTTTCGATTACACAGACTCGGACTGTCATTGTGATAGTTTTCTCGTTTTCTAATGAGCAGGCACCTAATGGCGGTGCAACGACCAACCGTCGCAGTCAGGTGGCGCTGTTTCATTGGTGACAGGACCGGTTCGGTTGTTTATTAAAAATGCTGCATTTAGTTGCGATTAGATAAGTGCGTTGGGTGTCCTGGCATCTTGAAGAATGCCAAACGATACCGTCATTACATGTTTACAGTGCATCCTTTTTTACAGCGAAGCTGTTAGCATCGCTTTCACAGGAATTTTTTGTCAATCCGTCGTCGTCCGTGAACAAAAAATGTCCCAGTCAGTCCCCTATTCATTGCATATTTTTTCGCCGCAGTAAATTGCGAAGGTTGGTATCAATCTCTTCATAAGTGCAGAACAACACCGAATAATAATGGGAGCTACTCATTACACATGGAAATTGTAATTCCTACGAAGCCTGTACTAACTGCGAAAACCATCGTAGAATTGGGGTAAAGTGACTTCAATCATTAATTACCAAGGAACCCCAATAACGTTGCAGTTATAGATCGTAAAATTCATAAGATCGGGTTTCGTGACATTATATTTCATACAAGTCCGTTGAGGGGACGAAATGTGACAAACAATTGTCTAGCAGTTCCGAGAAACCGGCTGGACCAGGAGGAAGCAGAAAGGAACGGAGTCCTCGTAACACGATAAGGGCTCGTAAAGAGATATGGCAACCTCTTAAGAAAGGGGCCAATTAGCAGGCGCTTGGCATTATCATAGCGGCGCAATCATCTAATGCATAGCATTATTCCGTTATGGGGGGACAGTGGGGCGGTAATCCGCGCTTTTCGCCCT
This sequence comes from Haemaphysalis longicornis, assembly GCF_048455015.1. Classification (NCBI taxonomy): domain Eukaryota; kingdom Metazoa; phylum Arthropoda; class Arachnida; order Ixodida; family Ixodidae; genus Haemaphysalis; species Haemaphysalis longicornis. Next base: position 5,052,240 of record NW_027526422.1, on the reverse strand, counting down.
GCTGTGCCTTCTCCTGGCATCTAGCGCCATCCAGTGGCACGTACCCACAAGGGGGGATTGGCCAGGGCTAAATCGGTTGTTGAAATTAATTCCGGAAAGAGGCCGTAAAAGAAAACTTAGTTATGACTAAAACCCGAATTACCCAGTAATTAGCACTTCAGCAATTCAAACGACCTGAAGCAGAAATAAAATTTTGAATGCAATTATATATATCCCTTTTGCAAACCCCAAATTTCATGCGCCAATAGATAATACGATAAAGTCAACCCCAAACGCTGAATTGGACCCTTAAAAAGCAGTTGTCTTGCTGTTGAGAAACGACGGCAGTCGAGAAAAAATGTTCGACTGTTTCAGGGACCTGGCACCGCACACATAGTTCCGTAGGCAAAAGTCCATGATCTGAACAGATAGAAATTAAGCCTTGGAATCCTGCAGCGCAGCTCGGTGAAGGTCACCTCGCATTGCCGAGAACCACAAAAATGAACATTCCACCCGAACTCTAATGCTGATACTTTTCAAATGATAAAAGTGAGTCTGAACGAACAGCGTCTAAATGCAGCTGCGCGCTCGGTCTCCTCTTCCTCGTCGTCCACCGGCACTTCATCATGCGCAGTTCCACCAAGCGTGAAATATGCAGAAGCCACAGAGCTGTGGTTCTCTTCTGTAAGCTCGAACCTAAATTGGCGATCACCCGAGTACGGCAGCGCCGTCGACGCGCAAATTCTGCGGTTCGCGCAAAATAATCTGCAGCTAAACTTCACCAGCGGGAGGCTCCCTCCCATTTCCCTCCCGCAGAGGGAGGGAGGGGAACCCACACTGCGAGACTACTGCGCCCTCTATCGGCGGGTCTGGGAACCTGCTTCTACCCCCTCCGTGACGCAGGACCTACACCAGACGGACGAAAAGTTTCGACCTACAACAGCTCCGCTGTTAAAAGACCACGTATGTGGTACGCACACGTTACCCATTTACCGGCAAGAACATTCTCCATTATCCCGAAAATATCTGATCATGGTGCATGTGACTTCAGCCATCCAGGTTCTATCCCCGCGGCTACAGCAAACCTCACCAACTAAGTAATGGCGAATTCCATTGGGCGAACAGGAGCAAGTGGAGCGAGCAGCCAGAGCAGCACACGGGAGTAACGGGGACGTGTGCTTTCGTTCCGCGATTGAAACATTCGCGCTGCTCCAGGAGCAGTGAAAAGAGGGGGAGGGCGAGATGTCAAGAGTCATGTGACCAAACGTTTCCCGCGCTCGCTTCCCGGAGCATTTCGCGCGCTCGTGATGTCCGCACGCAGTTATTCCTCGCCAGTTTTGCCAGATACGTGCCGGTGGTTTTGTGTCTGCCTTCCGCATGGCGACGAATGAAGAAGCCGAGTGGATGTTCATGTTCATGATAAAGGGGTCACCATCGTGTCTCCCAAAAATTAGCTGCGAACAATAACAGCGACCGCCGTCTTTTCCAGATACGACTCTACCTTCGGTCGCTGCTCCGGCGGTGTGAACAGGTGCTCGAACATAAACTCATGCAATGTCAAATCGTCGTCGTCGTCGCTGCTGCTGCTGTCCGATGATGAGCTTGCGCTTGAATCTGTGGTGCTTTCATCATCTAAAAGTAGCAGCAATTCCTTGTCCAGACGGCCGCGCTTAGCTGATGCCGTACGCACTGAGCGACTACCGCGGCTGCTGGATTCCGCCATTTTTCCTCCGCCACCCGGGGATAAAACCAGAAGTGACGCAAAAGGGGTCATGTGACTTCCTCGGCGTTCCCTGTTACTCCGCCGCTGGCGACGGAGCACCGAGAACTGCTCTCGGCTGCTCTCGGCGCCAAAAAAGTGCTCCTCATCGACCAATGAAACACAACGCCCCTGCTCCTACCCGACCACTGGAAGACGCCAGAACTCGCGAGAGCACTTTGGGTGCAGTTAGAAGTGCTCCTGTTCGCCCAATGGAAAGCGCTATAAGTCTCTCCGTATGCGCCGCATTTGCTTGTTAGATACTTGATTGGAACCCGCTGCCCAGATCAGAATGACTGTAGTGCCTGACAAAAGGACTACGTGGCATGGCGCGTTTTCCGCTGCTATCTCCATGTCCTTCTCCTGCCCTCTCTTTTATCACTGGATCCCACTCCCCTCTCCTGGCAACAATTCGCCTGCTTAGCTCACTCCAAAAGCAACGAGCCCAGTGGCCGAAAGATTTTGGCAGGATGCACAGAGATGTTTGCTTTTTAAAGACGACATTCTTTTTTGGGCTGCTAAAACGCAGAAATTTTGGTCTGTCTGTATGTCTGTCTGTCTGCCAGTCTGTCTGTCTGTGACTCCATTCAGCCATCCGGCCAAAGTGAAACGGGAACTTCGCAATAGTCTTATATACCCACAGCCAAATCTAAACGTCTAAGACTGGTGTTAATGTTCATACTTGTCAACATTGTTGAACAAGAACAACACACTACGCAAATATAAGCAAGAAAATCAATACATCAAGGATATTTGCAGTGTTCCTTTATTTAAAAATTCACGGATGCTTGGTTTTTGCGATAGTAAACAAAATCCTACATCAACTGCAGAAAACCGTCGCCTGCTGCTGCGCGCGCTACCTGGCAGCATTAAAAAAAATCACGCCATATCCACGGAATGAATGATGATAAGTGGGGCGAAGCTCGAGAGGGGGAGATCATCGGTAACCGTAACTCTCCCGTGAAAGTTCGCCCATTACATCATTAAGAAAGACGTAAGACTGTGTGCGTACATTGTACAAATCAACTTTTATTTTCGGAGTCAATGCTCCCAGGCCCAGACCTGGTGAAAGACCCCGCGCCATCGAGGACTACCCCGCACCTCCACCACAATTTGTCACGTAGGATGGGACACATCGGTAAAGAAAGAACTTTTATTTAGGGCGAACTTGTGCCCGAACAAGACGAGAGGAAACGAGCAAAGGTCCTTGCGTCTCGTTCGATCTCCGAGAACGACTGCCTGCGTTCGTGGCGTGATCTCTTGCGTGATCTCCCCCTCGCAGTGCACGTGCGCTCGCGCCCCCGTTGGCGAACACAGACAAGCTCGCGCTACCGGTGCCGAGTTTGCGCTGCCGGTTGCAGCCGGTTCTTGCGCGTGCAACGCGGCCCACTTTGCGACATCTGCGAAAGCATGCGGCGGTCACGTACCACGAGACACAAGGGATGGACAGACCCATGGCTTTAGGAGCTTCGCCCCTAAAAATTGGCCGCGTATCTGCTCCTTTTGTTGCAAATGTCGTCAAAAGACGATAGTCTTTGCAGACAGTTGCCAAGGAAATGCCCCCCTTTGCTTTCCCGCTCACCGCTCATGCTGTTCCTGTGCCGTCGCGCTCATTCCAAGGTAAACACACTAAAAGACTGCGCAAGGCGGTTTGAATTTACCGCGTTCCACTGCTACAGGCCGGGTTCCTCGATGCCAGCGCTGCAGTACGGCGGAGACGCGCGTGAATGGAGGCGGCCGACTAGAAGGTTTATAGAGCGGCGTGGCCGTGCTCCACGTGCGTTCCAAGCAGATCGTGGAACCTAGCTAGTGGAAGCTTTCGTTGCTGTTGCCGCGTGATTTTTCATATGCCGCCAGGAGGCGGCGGTTTTCTGCAGTAGATGTAGAATATCATTTGTTATCGAATAACCAAGCATCCGTGAATTTTTTTAATAAAGGAACACTGTAAATATCCCTTGTGTGCTAATTTCCTGTCTTATATTTGCGTAATGTCTTGTTCTTGTTCAACAAAGTTGACAAATATGAACCTATAAACCGGGCTCACACGTTTTACGTGGCTGTGAGTATATAAGACTATTGCGCAATATCAATTTTACTTTGGCCGGGTAGCTGAATCGAGTCACAGACGGACAGACGGACAGACAGACATACAGACAGACCAAAATTTCTGGGTTTAAGTAGACCAATAAAGACTATCGTCTTTAAAAATCACACGGCATCAGCAACGAAAGGTTCCACTAGATAGGTTCCACGTTCCGCTTGGGGCGCTCGTGGAGTAGGGCAACCAGAGCCTTCTATACAACTACATAGAAGGCTCTGAGGACAACGTGCTTCTATAAACGTTGTATTAGGGTGCCTCGATTCACGCGCGTCTCCGCCATACGGCAGCGCTGGCACCGAGGCACCCGGCTTGGAGCAGTGGAACGCGGTAAATTTAAATTGACTTGAGGAAACCTCCAACGTGTTATCTTGGGAGGAACGAGACGGGAGAGGAACAGCATAAGATGTGAGCGGGAAAGAGAAGGGAGGCATTTACTTGCCAAGGGTGCCAGTTGACTAACGTCTTTCGTGGACATTTGCAACGAAAGGAGCAGATACGCGGACATTTTTTTTTTTATCATGAAATATAATGCGCGTTTGGCTAATGCAAACCACTGTACATCTTCACGCTCGTACGTACAGACGTGGGGGCAAGTCAACGAACCACAAGATGACCAATTGCAGTCCAGGAACTGTTGCCTGCCTGTGGTCGGTTATATAATTCATAATGTACCCGCATAACATCTGACTCATCAGCTGCGGCGTTGCCGTGTGTCGCAAAATGTTGCTCTCGCGATATAAGTAGGCGTTCGCTTACGACTGTGTCCCACACTCTAAGACAATAGGGAGTTTTAGTATAGCGGAAAGCACCACTTTAGCGCGCCCATAGCGTTAGCGGGCACGCTAACCGTAGCATAACGAGGCGCTATCCGTTCGCGATTGCGGCCCGCAAAACGTTAACGCTACAGCTAAAACGCTATACTAAAACTCTCTAATAACGTGGTTGAGCGTTACCGCAATGCACTCGATTGACGACTCCCCGCAGCCAACGATAAAATTTCGCCGGATGAAGATTTGACGTAAATGTTGGGTCTGCGCTGTGGCGTCACGTATGTGCACACACGGTGTTGTGCACTGCGCAGTGCCACACCACAGATCGCACCTACCTCACTGTCAGTCTTAGAATTTGCTTTGTTGGTGGCGCAGGATTGCTCACTCGAGAGCGCTGTGGAGGAGTTCAACCACGGGATTCCTTCATAGTGCACCTGCGCTCTTTGTCGTCATTACCCGCTATACGGTATCAGACAGCCGCGGGCTGTTCCTCCCCTCACGTTCGAAGGAGCGGGATTCCTCTGCTCCCCACGGAGGACAGAGGACTGGAATTACGATCCCTTTCGGCATAAGCAGTAACATGGACCTCATCTTACTCAAGAGCGGATTTAGCACACACACGGTACTTTGGGTGTGTGCGTGCGCGCGTGTATGAATGACCGATGACCTGTAATGTGTTACGTTCTACCAATTTGTTCAAAAGAAGAATATACACTTCGTTCTTCTCGAAGCGTCGCGCTTTCGTTTCCGACAAAATCTCCAACGTGACCTTTATTTCCTATCGTTGAAGTTACACAGTGTTTAGAGCTATTTGCAAGTTTCCACACCGACCTAAGCGCTCTCTATTCGAAGATGGAAACGGCAGATTCGGAGCGGTGATGTGGAACTAGCAGCCTCGCGGGGCTCTGTACTACATACACACTCTGACCCGAACCGGTGCCATTGAGCAAGATGAGGTTGAACAACTTGACGGTCGTGCAGAACATATAAGGCGTATACCACTTTGCAGGCAAAATAGTACGACTCCTGATTCGCCAATAGTAAGGCAGAAAGTTCCTCCCGCGAGAAGCCTCCAGCCAATTCAGACGTAGGAGAGAGAATAAGACGACGCGCGGTGTATAAATATTGGCAAAAATGGTGCCCGAGCAAGGCGTCACCGTCGACGCAGGAGACGCAATAAGCGCAGTTGCGGAGGCGTCGGTTCGGCGAGACCAATATGCGGCCGCGCTTCCTCGGAGACGGCCGCAATCTCTTAGACAGCTGTCTTGGCCAGCCGAACACACGGCGTTCCGGGAGCAAAGAATGCGAGCACATCGGTGCGCCGCCGCCTCACCTTGGCAGCAGCGGACGCTCCTCCAATCGAGTGCGAACGCCGACCTCGTCAGAAGGCCTCGGTACCTGCCTTTCATCCTCCGGCGGGTGGATGTCGCGACCAGGTCGGACGCGAAAAAGAGTGACGTCTTGCGCTGGCATAAAATGCGCAGAGACTATAGAATCATTCAGAGCGGGTGTGAGGCGCTAACTTTGAGCCACGCGGCCTCCTTAACGGCTCAGCGCTGGTGTAGAAGCGACATAAACGTATACAGCCCCGCCGCTGTGTCGACACGTGCCATTGACACGAACGTTTTCGCTTCTCTCGGTTGCTAAGCGATGGAATCGAGATTTACTGCGACTGGCAGTGCTTCTTTGTTCGCGCTTTAGCGCTTCGGAAAGAGCTGGAGGACGCGCGGACTTCAACTGCTGTATGATTGCGGCAACATTCATTCGACTGAGCGGGGGGAGAGATCAGATGGAGTTCTCTGATATCTGCATTCGGGGAGAAATGTGTCGTCGAAACTTGGAAGCGATGGCGAACGGAGAGGCCCCATCTCCGGTCATGTCCTTCCAGTGACCATGGTCGCGCCATCGAACATAGACACGGAGGTAAATTCGCCAAACCCTTATCGGCAAATCTGGTGAAGCCACAGTTCAGTTTCAGCGAATGAGCCTATAGTTATAGCAGAGTCGAAGCCTCCAGTGTCAGTGCTTCAGCGCTGGGCATGCGTGTCTTCTCCAACTTTTCTTCCTTCTTTCCTTTCTCTTTTTTTGCCTGTTTTCCCTTTCCCACGGGCAGGAGAGCAAACTAGGCTCTAGGCAGGTTAACTTTCCTGCCTTCCTTCTACATGCTTCCCTCCTTCCTCCGGTTATACACCTCTCTTCTCTTGGCTAACTACACTCACTTCAGCGAAACTCCGCAATAAGTTTCGGCACGAGGCGCTCCCGACGAATCTCCCCGTGACCAGTTTGTAATTTCGGTACGATGCGCAGGCATCGGCTGCATGGCTTCCGCTTGTAAAGCACTACGGCTGTGATTGCACGAGTGGACGGGTGCTCTTTTCCGATTTCTCTTTTCTTTCTTTCACCTTAAGATTATTTTTTGCTGATACGGTCGAATTAGCAAGCCCTGCCCTTTTTGTATCACTGCTAAATTATCTTTTGCCATTAAGTCCTGCCATTAATTTTATGAATCCGTTGTGCACGCCCTCCCGCTCCCGAGTTTCGACGGCTCACCGCTGCGAATGGAAAAGTGTGCCTGCATGCAGCGATATATGCCTCTCTCCCCGAAGCCTCTTCCCCACCGAGACGCAAGCGTCACGGATCACGCGCCCAGGGAAGGCCAATGGAGCGGGGAAAGCGAGCTCACGTGGAGAGCGGCGATGCGCGGGGCATGGTTGAGACGGCACAAGCTTAGCGTCATGGCTTGGAAGATCTGTTGCTTGCCACCTGCTCTTGGCCCTTAAACTACAACGAAGGAAAAAGACATCTTTTGGGGACGGGTGAACAATTTCAACCTCCTTTGCTTCAAATCATGCTGAGTAGGGCGACGTTTTATGAACAATAAGAACTGCCGTATTCCTTTGATCCCCCGGCCCCTCGCGCTACGTTCTGGGTGGCTCTAATTGCGTGCCAGCCGAAAGATTTCGTACTTCGTTTTCGGTTAAAACCTGCAATTTGCCGATTATGCAACCGTCCCCACGACGCTTATAAATGTCGAGATAAGCCCTATTCAGCCCTCAAAATTTGCAACAACACAGCTATTTATGACCTCAAAGCGGCTGTAACCTGAAACGAAGTTCTTCTAGCAAACAGAAAATGGGCAGGCGACGTAAAGAGCAGCAGCAAAGACTGATGGAGACTGGAAAGCGGTACCACATCCGGAATACGCTCGTGCCTACACGGCAGCTGAGCAGCCTATACGGAGCTGTCGTAATTGGTGAGCGGCGAGAGTATATAAACCCACGTTGGAAAAGGATCGAGTCCCGCCCTTTCACGCGTAGTTCTTGAGGCCAGGCAAAATTCAAAATGACAACGCAGAGATAAAAGTGGATATGCGTACACACACCCCCTAAACTGTTTGTTCTCTGGCAGGAACAGTCCCCGACTGGTCCAAGCCTTCCTCGGCGTCACGATTTCGCTCAGCAAATGGCGCGCATTTCGTCGGACAAGGCCAACAGCGTCCACCGCCCTTAGTTGGGAGGAAACCCTTTTGCGGGTTGCCTTCGACCCGTGCGGTCTCGGCGAGAAGGAAGAAAGAGAGTGCGCTCACGCTCAGCAGCCGCACCAACTTGACCCTGCGATAGAAGGACCGCTTGAGGCCGAGCGGTGATCCGCCCATCATTATCCACGGCACCGCTCGGGCGAACGAAGCACATTACGGCGGGGGACGAAGGACCGGGGCGCGTATCCACCGCACGGACGCCGTCGTCGTCGTCGTACCGTTGCTCGAACGGGAGAACACACGAACAGCCGCACCAGCGGGTGGCACCGAACACGGCGGCAAGAGAGCGCGCGTACACGCAGCAGCGGGCACAGTGGGACTCGGTGGCCCGTCCCTTCGTGACGACGACTTGATCGGGGAGCGTGGTCTGATGATGCGGCGCTCCGCCGCGTGTCTATCCGAGCGCGACGTAACAGCTGCGCGTCGGCCGCACGCTCCCCTCACGACACTGTAGCGCAGCGGCAGCTCCATGCAGATGGGAGCAGCGGCTCGGAACGGTCGTGACGCCGCGTGTGGATCCAGCGTGCGACGGGCACTGGCGAGAGAGGCCCTCTGCACTTGAAGGTTTGCGACCAGGCAATTGGAAACTCGCCAGAGCACTTGCGGACGAAGCAGATCGAAAGCACTGAAGCTGCCGCAGCCCCCATCCCACAGCTCTCACAAAGTTCGGGAAAAAGAAAACGGAGCGAAATATGTGGTTTTGCATTCGGAAGCTATCTATGGCAGACGTCGGAATGGTGTGCTCCGGTCCATTTTGACCAACGGAGACGGCGTAATCTGCAATAAAATCAAGCATAATCGTCGCCGTCATATTCAATATCGCTATCAGTATATCGTGCAGCAACTGCGGCCGCGCGGCCGCAGCAGACGTGAAGATTATTCGTGAGCTAACGGAGGGTTTCTCGTTCAGAATCACGCAACCACGCCGAAAACAAGCCCCATAACACCAAGAACGGAGAAAGAAGAGAGGGCGGAAAACGTGCACGTACGCAGTACTGCTAGGAGTTTGCAGGGTTCCCCCCACTAGGAAAAGCCGAGTTTTACCTTATGCCAATTTTGGATATTTTAAAATAATGATGAAATCAACCAATTTTTATTTATTTATAATCCGTAAATAAACGGTAAATGTTAAATTTAGTTTTTTAAAGTAAAAACATTTTACGCGTTTTTTTAATGGACTGGGTGACACATGTGACATATACGGGATAGTCCAAATAAATGAGGCTGTTTTTTTCCCTGGACAGGTTTCTGTTGGTGAGGGTCACTGACGGCGTATCCCTAATCAAGTGACTTTTGCGGAATGTTCGGATGCCCCGATCGTAAGATATAGCGATTTTGAGCTAGGTACCCCGTCGTCAGACAATATACTGTGGGAAAATATTCAGTGACATTCTCCTCTGTAAAGGTGGTTTACCAGAGGAGCTGTTTCTGGGTTACCGTATATGAGGCCCCCGGGAAACCACAAACGATCACACACCGTACAAGCGACACCAAATTGGCTGACCCCGAATTCCCTCTCAAACCGCGCAGACGCGCCGAGGAAGCGCTCGGCGGAATTGTGAGTACGCTTCACTGTGCGGGAAATGCGGGAAAGCCCGCTTACAGAGATCAAGCTTACACCGATCTCGCTGAAGTCGGCTTCACTTCTAAACACAAATGCATCGCTGGGAACACATTTATACAGGGGAAATATGCGACATCGTGTGCCACAATACGAAGCACCGGAGGCGAACAGGTGGCCGAAGGCAGAGAGCGCGCATACAGCGAGAGGGACGAACGTGTGCGGTCGGCCACGGCACGTGCAGAAAACACCGGCCCGGGGGCTGAGAGAACGAGCGGCTCTTCTCGTGCCACGAACGCTAAAAAACACGCGCGGTGGGTTAACTTATAATAACTACGCTCTAAAATGTTCGTCGCAGAAAGCGTTAAGCAAAATGAAAATACGCAAAAATGTATGCACGGATGCAAAATATGATTGATTACAGGGTTTAACGCGCCGACGCAACGCAGGTGATGCGGCGCGCCGTAGTGAAGGGCTCCGGATTAATTTTGACCACGTGGGAATCTTTAACGTGCGCCAAAATCTCGTACACACGGGCGTTTCTGCTTTTTGCCTCCATTAGAAAAGTGGCCACCGCGGCCGGGAATCGAACCCGCGTCCTCGTGCTCAGCAGCGCAACGCCCTAGCCACTGAGCCACCGCACCGGCTATGCAAAATATAGCGATGGCGTGCTTATCGGAACGACCTGTCTTTGGTCCCCGGCTTTTTGGTGATAAAACTGGGAAGTATTCTGCTCTAGGAATACAGCACCAGGGGTCCTAGACCGGAGGAGGGGAAAGAATGCTTTTCATGATGACCGCAATTATCGTCAAAAGCTTGCATGACCATATGCGTGCGGTTCGATCGATGAAGGGGCAGGTCACTCTGAGTAAAGATAGGGGGCAGACTTGGCGTCTTCCTTGCATTACAGGAAGGAGGAACGGCTCAGATCTCTGAAGGAGTGTTTCAGAGTTGAAACGTATTATCGGTCATACACGTCGTAAAACTGACGAGAAGTTTGTCTCATTGTAAGGCGGGGTCTCCGGTAAGAGAGGGTGAAAATAGTGGGAGAACGAAAACGAAAGTTTCTATGAGCAATGAAGAGGTTAGTCCCACAAATGGCAGTGATTGTCGCTTCCGATGATGGTAAATATAGCGAAATCTGTCTGCACCCAACTTGGAATGATATGAAGTTCATAAGCCGTGAAGAATACTCGGACGACGGATGCGTGGAAACTGTCTTGCTGTTGGGATTATATGCAATTTGGTAGTTTCAGACAGGATACGTCCCCTCTTTTGAGAGTGAGCGAAGTGTGCGTTTGCCTACTCCTGTTCCGCGGTACGAAACTCCAAACAAGAGATATCGGCCGAAAGGAGAGCAATGGAAGCGCGATTACGCAGACACGTGCAATCGCTATGAGGGGGTTCCGGTGGTGGTAGGATCAAGACACATCCTTGCGCTGCATGCATGACTAAGCCTAGTTAACTGTTTTCTCTTGCTTCTGATGTAGATGGACACATACTGTGTTTTTCATCATGTAAGTAGCTGTTTTGACTGTGCGGTCTTACACGCCGAAGCTACATCTGAGCCATAGTGGAGGGCTCCGGAACACCAGAGGATTTGTAATGTGCGCCCAAATCTCGGCGTGCGAGCACCTTTGCTTTTCACCTGCACCAGAAAAGCCGCCACAGCGTCCGGGATTGAACCCGCAATGCCCTTAGGCTCAGTTGCATAATTCCCTAGCCACTGAGCCTCCGCGGCGGGTATTATGCAAAAAGCACTCGCTTAAAATTTAAAAAAAAAGCAGTAGTTATGCGGGAATGCGTACTGGACTTTGAAGTAGTTGAGATGAAATGACATCAGGCCCAGTTTTCTAAATTCTTTTTTAAACTCCATGGCTTCGCTTTCGTTCTCTGTGCGCTGTCGGCCATTTTGGGAGCCGTTTCGCTGCTACAGACAGCGGATAGTCCCTGCTCAATACTGCTATCGAATTAAGAGCAATCCTACACACAACTACCATAGCCCGATGTATACAACACAGGCATGGGAAGCACTACAGAAAAATCCATCACGGTAGGAGGCCCGCGTCCAGTGCCGACAGTGTTATAAAAGTCAAACGAGCCGAAATATACACAAGGCGTGGCGGCTGGATAACAGGCGTGCCATACACAGGTCTAATCGATTCTTCCCCTTTATGCGCTCAGGCGGTGCAACACTTCACCGTTCGGTGCACGCTCGCCGTCACCGCAGAAATAGAGGTGAGACAGAATTAGGTCAAAAGTATGCGCAAATTTTATTTCTCTTGAGCGCTGACGGTGGTCATCCACACAAAAGACACATACATACAGCCGTTTTCTGCTGATCTTTACCGATATTTGGCTTTGCCGCAGGGCACTTTTTCTTACTCAGAGCAAAAATACGCTGAACCCTAACTGATGTCTATCCCGCACTCCGACCACGTCATCCCGTTAGATAAGTGGCATCAATGAAAGCAATGCTTTCTGGACGCATTGGGGGCGTGTGCCATGCTAGAGCCCAAGTTCCGAGCTCCTTCCGTGAGGAAGACAAACAAGCTGGTGTGTTCTGTAGCTGCGCAGACACCATCGAAATCATAAACCGTTTGAATAGTGAGGGAATAAATACCGTCACGTTCGTTGTCCAACCCCTCACGCTATAGAACACCTCGCGCTTCAAAGACGGGTGGAGCTAGTTGGGCGTTTTCCTATCTCGGTTGAATGGTCGAAGATTTTCTGTATTTCACCGATTGCGAGATCGGTTGCCCCGCTTCTCTGTAGGGTCATGCCGAGAGAGAGAGAAACAACATTTATTTGTCCAACCCGGTTTTGAAGTAAAGGAGGCGGAGCCTCTTCACCCCCCTCAGACGGCGGCCAGAAGTCCTTGGGCTCCGGCGGCGTCTTCGGCCATTTGGACAACCCGGATCTGTACGTCGGGATCGCAGCTGCGCGGAACGGTCTCCCACTGCTCCTCGGTATTAATTAATAGCAAAGCACCTAACGAATTCTTCTTCTGGAGACATTCCCAAATAATATGGCGCAGGTCTGCCCTACCTATAGCTTACATTCATTCGTGTAGAGCCCCGGGTAACAATGGCTGTACATGACCGGATTGGGGAATGTATTTGTCTGTAAGAGAGGATTCTTACATGACTATTCTCTGTTACGACATCGTGGCCTATTTTAAGGTGGTTTTAAACTTGGGCGGGTGACACCATCTATCGCTTACCGGGCAGAGCGTGCCGTTTGACCTGGCCAATAAAAAAATGGAAAAAAAGAGATCTAAAATTTGTGTAATCAGAGGCTATACCCTCGGCTTTGTTTCTGTTTGGGCACATTTTAGTTTGTTTAAGCTCATACCACATGCCTTACTTGGTTTTTGAGAGCATGGTCCGATTTTTGCCCGGCTTTTAGAGCGCAACTCTTAAGCGCCCGATCCCGTGGTTTCGCGTCACCGCCGGCCTCCTTATAACCTAGCGAGCGAAGTGGACACGGAAGATAGGCGAGATAGGACAAGCAGGAAAGCGAAGGAGGAAAGTATGGCGATAGTGTGAGCGGGAGAGCGGTATGCCGAGGCCGCGCGAGGCATGCACGTGGTCGCGCTTCGAGATAACGTCCGACTAGCGTGTGCCGTTGCGTGTTCCACGATGACGCGACCACTTCCTGACACGAAGGAAATGCTGCGTTTTCCACAGCAGGAAAACGAGCTACTCGAGAAAGGGCTCAGAGCTGCCGACGCCAGAATCCAGAGATGCGCGCCGCCGAAGCAGCAGTTATGCGCCGCCGCAGAGAAGACTGCAATTCGCGCCGCTGACGGAGAGGCTCACCGTCGACGCCCATACACTGATGTCTGCTTCAAATTCAACTCAACATATTTTGCAAATATTTTCAGACAGCTAAACAGCTGCGCTCAAATTTCGCATTAGGGAGTATTGTAATCGTCAGCCAATTGTAACAGCCGAACTGTCCGTATAGCGTTATTAGAAAACAAAATACGCAAAAAAGAAGGAGCGCACGTGAGCGTGCGCCTTGTGAGGAGCGCCGGGCGTCGGCCAGCTCGACCTTCGAGAACACTCTGCCCAGCGTTCGTGGCGTGATCTCTCGCGTGCTCTTCTACTCGCCAGTTCACGTGCGTTCGCACTTAAAGTGGCGCGCACAGACGCCTAGTTAGCGAAGTCAGTTGCCGCGGGTTCTAGCGCGTGGTAATGCGGTCGACTTTTGGAGAGATGTGAAAGGCTGCGGACAAAACGATCGGGGCGCGCCATGATGGAGGACTTTCCGCGGCGCGTTCGGAGATCCGCGTCAGGTGCAACAGCCGACGAAGGGCCTGGATCTCTGCTGCTTGTCCAGACTCGCACCACTAGTGCAGGCTGCGCCATTTTTGTTTTTCTCGTTAGATGACACAACGTTGGTACCGCCATCAGTTGGAATGCAGAGCGAGGGGCGCTTTGGTGTTATGGCGTAAGTTGCGGGAACAGCTAGCGACCGTGTCTGCAGAATGCGACACCAACCGCGCGTAAAACAGGCATACTTTCGTTCCTCTACGCCATCCTCCTCTCCGCACTGCAGTTGCCGTTGCTCCATATTCTAGATTCAGGCTAGCCCTCGTATGTGGGCTGCTTCAGTCGTAGTTTCCGATTGGCAGCATGGCGTACTTCCGCGGATGCTTGATGAGCGCAGCTGATAGCGAACGTAGTATGGCGTTGCATACTATGTACCGCTCTCCTATGCGCTTCAGGCATCAAATACTTTGAAATCTCACGTATAAAAGAATTAATCCAACAGCGGGAAATTTATGTACATTACATATTTTTTCCGACGTTTTTTTTTAATTTTTGATTGGAATCAATTCAACATTTTTCGTTTCTTGTTTGGCTTTTTTCCTGTTTTATTGTTTTTATTCTGCTCACATATCTACTCTTTCTGACATAATGACAAATCGCGTCACGGGTAAACTGTGTATTCTGTAATAAATCGAACAACCTATACGACATAGTATTGGTATGCTCCTCACCTCACCCCTAGCCTGGCCCACCCCATTGTGGGCGGTTTGGCTGACCAGTTCCGCCCAATCACCAGCTAGCGTCTAGGTTCAACAAAACATCGTTCAATCAATCAGTAATCGCGAAGGGAAACTCGAGCTAGGCGCGTGGCGGACCAGCAGGTAGTGGAATCCGAGATAAAATCCGATCGAGAATCCGAGGTTAAGCCGTAACTCTGCATGTGTGAGCCTGACGCAACGGGCAAAGAAAAAAAAAACGCGACCAACCGACGAAAGGTCACGTGATTGCCGGAGAGAGAATAAATCCTCCGAGCCGGCACCCATTCTTGGTCTGGGCATCCTTCCGGCTACCGGCAACCATGTCGAGCCGAGGCAGCCCGGGAGTCGCCCAAGACCGAGCCCCGGTGGGCGCGGGTGGGCCTGCAGTTCCCCGTGGGCCGCATCTACCGGCGCAAGGGCCTGCACCCCGAGCGGGTGGACTGCGGTGCACCCGTCTACCTGGCCGTCGAGGTGCTGGCACTGCCCGGGAACGCGGCGAGGGACAACCGCGAAGTCACGCCCCGCCGCGTCCAGCTGTGCGTGAGGAGCGACGGGGAGCTGAGCCTCCGGTGTCACCGCCTCGGACGGGGGGCGGCCACAGCCGCTGCCAAACAAGTCCTCCCCGGGGCCCTTCCGGCCACCGGGCACTATGGTAACGCGGCCGGCCCCAGCCAGGACTACTGGCCTGAACTGTACGTGCTGCAGGCCAGGACTACTACACTTTCCACATTCGGCGAGCGCGTCAATAAATTAATCTCCTTAAAAAGCGAAGAGAGAGAGAGCAAACTTTATTTCAACCTCAGGGTCAGGGAAGTGGGGTGGGGGAGGCCCAGAGGGCGTCCGCGACTGCCAGGGGTCCCGCCCTGACCAGCTCTTGACCAGCCCGTGACCGGCGTATCTAAAAACTCACGGGGAGCATTTAAGAATGAAAGGCAAAGAAGAAACGCCTCTATCATGAAGCACAGAGCACTGTGGGGATATAACAGATCTGGAAGGGAGTAATGGTACCAGCACTCCACTTTTTCAAACGCAGTAGTGTGGGTCAAATCTCAGATTCAATCAGGGTTAGAAGGAAATCAGAGGGCCGTAGGTCGATTGGCATTAGGAGCACACAGTAAAACAACAAATGAGGCAGTGCAGGGAGACATGGGATGGGCATCCTTCGAAGTGAGAGAAGCACAGAGCAAAATATGTTTTGAAGAACGACTTAGAAATATGGATGACCAGAGATGGGCGGCCAAAGTGTTACCGTATCTTTACATGAAAAGCGTGGACACACAATGGAGGAAAAGAACCAGAAGGCTCAGGACAAAGTATGTATATGAAACCTGGAAGTGCAGGGGAAACGACCTAGGCAATAAAAAATGAAGTGAAAGAAAAAGAGACAACGACCTGGAAAAAGAGGATGGATACGAAGAAGTCCTTAGGTATCTACAGGATCGGTGTAATGATTGCAGCGCTGATGAACCCGTCTTGACGATGACCCCCCTCCCTTCTCGTGGCCTTGTTGGGTCTCCCCATCCGGTGGTGGAATGTTGGGGCGGCCTCCGCCGACGCCGGCCAGTCGCAACCCTTTGTTGGGCCTCGCCGGCGGCTTCTACGCGGCGTCGGGGGAGGCTTTCCTTTCATCCTGACCTTCGGGGACGGCCAGGGGGGGAGCGGAGGTCAAAATCCTTATTGGCATGTGCGCTGCTGTGGGGGAGGCGGCACTGCTCGCGCCCTGCTAGCGCGTGCTTCGACGAGTTTGTCGAGAGCTGCGACTGCAAGCGGTCGCACGAAGACTCGCTCCCGTGGCGGTTTCTGGGCGCCGGAACCCCACGCATCTTTCCAGCCAACCGTGCGGCGGTTTGGCACCTTTTTGGCCTCCGGGCCCCCACGAGGGATCGTGCCGCGATACCCCCTTGCGCGCCGCAGCGCCCTTTAATTTTAATCCAGTTTTCCTTGTCTTATGTTATGCTTTGTCGCCTCTTGTAAATACGTGTAAATAGACTTCTTTTTCTTCATCACTTACTGGCCTCGTATCGTCCTCGGGTCCTTCACCACCCTCCACGACGACACCAACCACCTTTCTCCAACGAACCAAACTTTACTGGCGCAGCCCGACAGCGTCGTGGACGTTACCTGTGGTTCAGTTAACGAAGTGGTGACTTAGTGCGGGCCGAGAGGCGTCTTCGAGAGTAGGAGAGAAGGGAAGTCGACAACACGCAAAGACAAAGACGAAGCAGGGCGGCTGCGAGCCGCCTAGAAGACAACGTACGGATGGATTAGTTTTCCTGCCGGGAAGACTACACTTCAGGACCTTCCGATCCCCGCGGGAGATGAGTGGGACTGACGTGCGTGGTGCAACGGGACGGCCGGATCATCGACGGTGAGTGGTCCGTCTCTGCACCTTTTCTTTTTTTTGGTGGGATAGCCTCATTGCCAGAGCCCAGCATGGCTAGGGACAAAGTGCTCGAAGCGGAACGCGCAAAAACGCGAGAGCTCGAGCGGCTGGTAAGGTTGGCCGAAACCGAATACCGGGCGCGTCCGGGAAATAATGACGTAGTACTGCTGTGCTGTAGTTGCGGGCAAATGACGCATTCGTCCGCCGACTGCCGCCGTTATCGTTACCTCGATCGTGAACGTGATCCATCCCCGCAGAGGGAACAGTGGGTTGAGGTGGTGGTTTCGGAGCCGGGAGAAAGACCTCGTGTGGTCACTGCGGCGGTGTCTGGCATCTCCAAAAAACGACCACGCAAGGTGGGCGGCGGGCTAGTGGGGCCGAGAGTCACCGCTATGCCGTTCAAACTGAGTCTCGACACCGTCAAGGCATTTGCGGTGTTAAGAAAGATCATCACCCCTGATCAGCTGAACAGGTCAGCTAAACCTGACTCGCTGGCAGAAGCTTCCCATGAAGGGGTGACTGCGGACCCCGCTATTCTTCCGGCGCCAAAGCCTATGGCCGTTGGCACCGGGGCTATACAGCTAGGGGCAGCGGAGTCGGCCCTTCAGGCGAGAGGTACGACAGGTACACTCGTCTCGACGGCACGCACCGTGGAAGGGGTGGTCTACTTTCTAGGAAAAGCAGATGAGCCGGGCAAATGGAAGGCGTCTCCGCTGAGCGCTGAGGCGGGCGGTCAGATTGCCAATGTTTACTTGGTTTCAACAAAAGATCTGCCGTACCGTGACCAGGCCGGCCAAAACCTTTTGCTGGTGGAAGACGCTCCCGCGGACACTTGCGGGGGCGGAAATACGGCAGGCACAATGGCGGGAGGCAGAGGGCTGACGCAAAGGGGTGTTGCCTTGACGGGCGACATGGACTCGTACAGAACTGAGCCGCTGTCCGCACAGGCCGATACGCGCCCACAGCAGTGTCCGCCAGGGCTCACTTGCGTTGACAATTCGCCAAAGGGCTCTGACAACGGCTCGAACGTTGCGCTCGACGGGCTGTTGGGGCCTTCCAAGTTTGGGTGCAGCTCCGAAGCGCCGAACGGGGAGAACCCGCTGCTTGCGGGCGCCGCGAATCAGCAGGGGTCACAGGGAAGAAGAGGGGCTGGCGCAAATGCGGCGGAGAACAATTTGGCTTGCGCTGGAGGGAACATGGTCAACCGCGGACAGGAAAAGAGAACCGGCTTAAAGCCTTGGATACTGGTCATGTACGTGGCTCTGGCATTGTGGACTTCCCGCACGGGTTGCAGAGGCGGGTCACCTGGCGCCTCGTCGAACGCTAAATATCGCTGTTGGCGCAACAACCAAGGTGTGGACTCTCACCTCGAAGCAGCGCCCGATTAAGTGAGTGTTACGGGCGAAAGGGAGGAGGAACTGTGGTGAACTGATTGAACGCTCGTGTGCGGTTCATTACGCTGCTGTTTCTTTTTTTTTTTTCTTCTCTGTGCTTGGGGCGGAAAGTATCGGTCCACCCTGTGTTTTGTTGCTTCGGTTTACGATTGCGCTGCTCATTTTGCTGCCGTTTTCTCTTGTTCTTTCCCTTGTTGTCGCGAGTCAGTCTTAATTTTGTCTTTGTCGTTGTATCCCGTACGCGGGTATTCTTCTGGTTTGCATGATGTGCCCCGGGCTTGTTATGCAGCATTTGTTTTGCTCTTCGTGTAGCCTTTCACTTTGTGCTTTGCTGGCATGCGGAAATCGCGCTTGCATGCATGGAGCCCTCAAGGGATATTCTTCGCGTTTTGTTTGTTTTTGTTTGGGTTATCCGCGCTGTAATCACTTTGTTTTGGAGCCTGTAGTAGTTCAAGCAGTCCTGACACAGGCTTTTGATAGGGGAGCTGTAATGATTGCAGCGCTGATGAACCCGTCTTGACGATGACCCCCCTCCCTTCTCGTGGCCTTGTTGGGTCTCCCCATCCGGTGGTGGAATGTTGGGGCGGCCTCCGCCGACGCCGGCCAGTCGCAACCCTTTGTTGGGCCTCGCCGGCGGCTTCTACGCGGCGTCGGGGGAGGCTTTCCTTTCATCCTGACCTTCGGGGACGGCCAGGGGGGGAGCGGAGGTCAAAATCCTTATTGGCATGTGCGCTGCTGTGGGGGAGGCGGCACTGCTCGCGCCCTGCTAGCGCGTGCTTCGACGAGTTTGTCGAGAGCTGCGACTGCAAGCGGTCGCACGAAGACTCGCTCCCGTGGCGGTTTCTGGGCGCCGGAACCCCACGCATCTTTCCAGCCAACCGTGCGGCGGTTTGGCACCTTTTTGGCCTCCGGGCCCCCACGAGGGATCGTGCCGCGATACCCCCTTGCGCGCCGCGGCGCCCTTTAATTTTAATCCAGTTTTCCTTGTCTTATGTTATGCTTTGTCGCCTCTTGTAAATACGTGTAAATAGACTTCTTTTTCTTCATCACTTACTGGCCTCGTATCGTCCTCGGGTCCTTCACCACCCTCCACGACGACACCAACCACCTTTCTCCAACGAACCAAACTTTACTATCGGGAAGCAGGAGATCACAAGGGAAAAATTATTCGATAATACCAAAGGGAGTGCATTGCTTTTTGAAGTCCGAGCGGGTTGCTTGCGGACAAAAACGCTTATCCGCGAGCCGGTACAAGAAGAACTATGCGCAGGCTGCGGAAATGAACCAGAAACCGTACGACATATTGTGACGGAGTGCAAAAGTATCCGTCCAGTCCTCAGTGATGCCCAGGCAGCACAGGACTGTTCGGCCTAAAACAGGCCGGTGTACTTTGGCCGGTGATTTTCTGTCCGGCCGTTTTCCGGCAGCCATGTTCGGCCCATGTCCAAATGTGGGCCTTTTGGCCGTATACGGCCGTACTCCCATGGCTGTCCAACGGCCAGTGTCCGTCGGCCAGTCGACCGGCTTACGGTCATACGGCCAGATTCCAGCCGTAGGGCTCCGGCCTTTCCAAAGCCACCCGTGTACGGCCGAAGTACGTCCGCCGGAGGACAGCCGAGATGCGGTCGTCGGACTCCAGCCGGACTACAGCTACCGGAAATACGGCCGTGCTACGGGCATTGGAGTTCAGCCACAGTACGTTAGCTGTACTGAGGCCGGTCACTGCATGTCGCGCAAGCAGATGACTCATTCGCGCAGTGCAGAAGCAGCACAAACCCAGCATTTTGGGTCCAATGCAGCCACATCAAAGTGAGTTCGCGCGCAAGCACCAGCCGTCAAGCTTTCAGCGCAGCTTTGCTCAGTTGACAGCAAAATTCATTTATTAAACAGTGCTCACAAATTGTCGGTCCTTTAAGTGCTGTGCCTCTTTTACTGCCGAACACAGAAAATATTCAGTTCTTTGTAGAGCTTGAATAGATGTATTGTCCAGATCTTGATATCCTCTGTGGGGCGGCTTACCTGTAATAAACGGGGAAAGAGGAGGAGGGTGGGGGGCGGAGGGCGCATACTTTAGTGGGTTGAATTTCAGAGAGATAAATTGCGCCGCTTTTAGCCAATTTCTTTTAGGGCAATATTCCGGAACACTTTCATGCTATGACTACATAAACTATTTTTATAACAGTTGCTTGACCAATTTTGATGTATATAAAACCGGCGTGAATGCCTTTACGAAGCGTTTTGGTTCTCAACAAAACACTCAGGAGAATTTAATATAACTCCTTCACAAAAAAGTATGTCCAGTTTTTGCCCATTTTTCTTGCAAAGACATTTTCTACTCGATCAACTTTTCTGATGATCTTGCGCAGGGCTGATCCTAAGAAGGAGCGAACAGGTACTTTAATTTTCAATCTATTTTAATGTTGTTTTCATGAGTATACGTCCACACCACTTAGTAGTCCAAAAGAGCTTAATTTTCTTCTAATGTCATACTACGTTCAAAAAATTCTAGACGCGCAGCGAATGACGCCCTGCTTCAGGTGGCTGCAGTTGTATCCCTTTGTGTTCACGCAAGGAAAGGCGTAAAATTAGAGTTACATAATTTGTTTCAAACCAATAACATAGCAATGGTAGCATGTATACAGGAAACCTTGCATAGTGCAACGAATAGGGCAATAAATATTTTATTGGTCAAGGTTGAATGCGTAGGGTTCTCAACCCGTAGGAGGCAAACTTGCGCCTCTGGAATTTTATTTATTTATTTATTTATTTATATTTTTATATTCATTTATTTATTCATTGTTTTATTAATTTATTTGTTTATTTATTTATTTTTATTCATTGTTTTATTTATTTATTTATTTATTTATTTATTTATTTATTTATTTATTTATTTATTTATTTATTTATTTATTTGTTTATTTATTTATTTATTTATTTATTTATTTGATGCCTCCTTTCCTTTGCATGCATTACAGAAGGGAGATACATAACACTAAGCATTAAATATGAGACAAAATAACAAAATAATTCTACAAAGCGCGCTGAAAATCGTCAATATAAACAGTTAACGCAATCATACGTCGAAGATAATTACACTGCAGCATTGATGTAAAATAAAATGAATCGCGCAAGGCGTCACCTTTAAAGGAAAGTTAATAATTTGCTTTAAGCTAGCGGTCCCACTTTGCGATATGTAGAATGGCGCTTGGACATACTTCTCCCCTTCTACAACAGTTTTCGAATGATAGATATTACGAAAAAAGTTCAACCTGTGGTTTCATCTGTGATCTTTCACGTCCTGCCATTTCAGTTTACTTTTACTTTCTCTCATGCTAAGTTGAGCGTGCCAATTACCTAATACGAATTGCACTGACATATTCTGTATGTTTTCGAGCGTATCAACGAGCTCTTTGGTGTAGGGATCCACGAAAACACATGCGTACTCCAAGATTGAGCGCACATGAGTGAAATACGGTTGTTCTTTTCAGTTAGATGGAGGTTCACTGAAATTTCGCCTCAGAAAGCCAAAAACATATGCAGCCGTAACTTTTATGGTGTGAACCTGCCTATTTAACCTCTAACCACTCCCTAAATAAACTCCTAGGTATTTATATTCCTCGGCCGTTGGCACAGCAGCATAATTTACGGTATACGTATCCAATTGGAATGAAGGTTTTCTTGTAAAGGTGCCGTTAACACACTGTTTAACATCCAAAAACTTTTCTGAATCAGCACACCAGGATGTTATTAAATGCGAATAAAGCTGCAGGTATACGGAATCACGTTCATTCGCTATAGTCCGGTTAACTACACAGTACTTTTGAACAAAGCTATAGGGCCAATAGTAATAACAATGCAAAAACCGATTCATTCAGTTCATAGGATGAAATGTACTACGCAGAAGGTGACATGCAACACCATCATTTGCTTTTCTGCAGTCCAAGAATATACAGTCAACCACTTTAAGCTTATCTATTGCAAGAGCCAAATCGTGCGTGAACTCAACAATCTGCGTTGAGCAAGAAAATCCTGACAAAATCCGTGTTTGCCAGGATGCTGGCGATTATTTTTAGCCAAATGAGTCATATCCCAAGAGTAGCTAAGCTCACCTTCAAACATCGGAACTAAATTAACAGCTAGGCTTCGTCAGTGACAAGGATCTGTTGTTATCGCAAATTTAAAATAATTTTTTTTCTAAATAGGCAGTCGTAAAATCCCCTGAAGTAACATAGTGCAGGGCATGAAGTTGATCCTACCAATGCACGAGCGAGTCTCTTCTACGTTTATCACCAACAACATAGTGCAACATTGCTTGTCGCAGTTTAATTGTAAGCAGAATAACTTGCGCTTTTGCTCGCACTTGCCTTTCTTTGGTGGGGAGTCCTTGACATGGTGGCGGTTTAGCTCCTGCGTGGTTGCCGCTTGCTCGACGCCCTTGAAGGCCAGTTATTTTGGTGAACCATCTCCATCTCGGATCGGACATCTCTGGCGGATCGATGTCTTCAATGCTTTCCATTTCTTGAGCGGGCGAATAGCCTCGAGATGATGCGTCGACGAAGCCAGAGGCAGAAGCGTGGTAGCGGCGATGACTGGCGAGGCTTAGCTCACCCGTCGGTGTGGCACAGTCTTCTTGTGGCAATAAATGACATTTCGATGGCCTAAAAGGTTCCCTGCTAATGTCCAGTGAGTCCTTGCACCTCGCCCGTTCACCGAGAACACTCATTACTGTTTGACAAACGATGTTTGTTCATTTAAAACGTAGAAACACGGAGCGGATGAAAAACGCGTCCCCGTTGTTCAGCTCCCTAACGGCTTTTTGTCCCCCCAGGGAAAAACCGGTCGGTCTCCTTCCAAACACGTCTGTGCATGAATTCTCGGCGCCCAGGCGCGAGCCGTTGTTCGGCTGGATGCCGTTTACCGAAAAAAGGACGTATAACCAGATACCTTACGTAGGCCGGTCTCCTCTTGAACACCGGTTGCCAAATATTCTGTGGCCATTCGCTGGCCGTAATTCGGCCGAAGACAGCTAACCGAATGCAAAACGTATATTCTGGGGCCGTACGTCCGCCGGACGCGCGGTTCACCGTTGAAACAACGAATGCACGGCAGCCGCGCTCCGGCCGGTCTCCTTTCGAACACCAACTGCCGCAAGAATACGCATATTCTGTGGCCGGTCGCTTGCCGTGCTTCGGCCGATTACCGCTTCCCGAAGAAAAAACGGATGCCCTAAGGCCGTACTTCGGCCGTTCTCTTTCTCAACATCGGCAGCCGTAAGAGAACTGAATATCTGGCAGCCGGTTAGCTGCCGTTGTGCGTCCGGACACGGGCGGACGGAAAAATGCCGAAGCGCTGGTTGCCGAATGTTGGCCGTTTAACGCATGATCAGTGGCTGCCAGAACCTGGATGCTGGCCGGACATGCCAGAAAGCGGCCATAGACGGGCCGGTCTTGGGGCACACTTTCTGTGCCGCCTGGGATGGAACCATCCAGCTTCAGGAAGCCCTTGGCTTTAAGGTTAGCGGAAAAGTGAACTGGACAGCAGTAGAGATCAGTAAAAGAAGGTTAGAGTGTTGGTGGGAAAAGAACAGAGAACAATCTGGGAAGACATGCGAACAAAGAAGTCAGACTAGCACAAAAATTTCGTAAAAGTATTTTCTATTTTCTTTTTATTTTGACATTATTTTTATTTATTTTGTTTGTATTTTTGGCGAGGCGATTGTACGGTGGCGTTGCGACTAAGGCCGCTGTGCAACGCCACCCCGTTACAAAGGGGAAGCCACTAAGCATCATCATCATCATCATCCTTGACTGGCCCCGTGCGAGCGGTACAGCCACTGCTCCCATAGGGGGGAGGGGGGGGGGAGGGAGAGAGGGGGAGGGGTCCTTGGGACACTCACATAGCGCATGATAGCGCGTGTCGAGCGCCCCACACGCAGGACAGGTAGGGGAGGTGAAGAGGTGAGGGTGGGTGTGGGCAGAGTCCTTCAATCTCTGGCGTGGGTTAGCATGATGCGATAAGGAAAGGTGCGCGTTTGAAGCTGTCGCAATACGAGAGCGGCTGCCGGTGAGAGGTTGGGGTGAGGGGGTGGGTACGCCCGCCGGAGGTGGCGGTAGTGGAGGGAAATGTCCCTGAATGTCAGGGGGATTTGTGGCCTTTCCTGAGGGGTACCGTCTGTAGCCGGAAAAGAAACGGCGGCTCGGTGAGAAAGCTCGCGAGCACGTGTGTTCACCGCCTCATTCGCGCCTACTCCCGTGTACGCCGGGGTTCACAACAGGGACACGGTATCGGTGGAGGGCAGGGGGGGGGGGGCGGGGGGGGGGTTAGTTTTGAGAATCTTAAGTGCAACCGGGGATATTGAACCCCGAAGAAAGTGTCTTAAAGTTGACTGGAAATCAGACAGAACGTAGGCTGGGGTCGGGCGATGTGAAATCGCCAGAGCAATAGCTGCCTTCTCCGCCGTCGTAGTGCGGTCGGTTGGAATGGTGGCTTCGATGGGCGTCGCGGTGCCTACAACCGAAATTACATGCGCCTTACCGTCATGGTAGGACGAGGTATCTGTGTATAGTGTGTGTGAGGCTGGGGGATGCATTCGGGCATGTGCCTTCACCCTAGCCAGGCGACGTCCCGCGTGAAACGTTGGGTGCATATGTCGTCGGAGAGGTTTGATTCGAAAGTGTAATCTGATTTCGCGTGGAATCGGGATGGGTCTTGTCTGTGGTGGTTGGTTTTATTCCCACGGAGTGTAGTACAAACTGCATTGTTAGCCTCAATTAGCTCTGAAATGGTGTTGTGGAGACCTATAGCTGCTCTATGGCCTGTCGTTCGGGGTGTGTGGAGGGAGGTGTAAGGAATGTCGATACGCTTTCCTCAGCGAGGCATCCAATTTCCGAGTGGTGGAGGGGGTTAGGAGAAGGCATGGTAATTGGTAGAGTATTCTATTAAGGAGAACTCAGTGGACCAGGCGCAGGCGATGTTGTTTCAACAGCCCTCTGTTTCTGGTGGAAACCCTACGTATAAGATGTGTAATCTGTGCAACGTGTCTGCGCACGTACTGGAGGGTTGGTGTAGGTGAGCGGTTGTGTGTGAGTGTCAGACCCAGGATATTGAGTTGCTGAACTACTGGGATGTCATCCCCGTTGACTATGAGATTTATAGGCGGGTAGGTGAGGGGTTCTTTCCGGGTGGGGTGAAGATGAGCATTGCCGATTTGGTAGGAGAGCAGGTTAGTGCCAGGTTAGTTAGTATGTGTCTTAGCACGGTGTCCAGACCTCTTTGTAAAGTATGTTCAATGTGGCCATCTGATCCCCGTGTCACCCAGAGAGCGATATCATCTGCGTACAGCATGCTGCGCAGGGAGGGAATGGTGAGGAGGGCTTTCGCCAGGGGGATTAGGGTGATGTTAAAAAGCATTGGAGACAGCACGGCTCCTTGTGGTGTCCCTTTGTTCGGCATGGAGAAGGGTTCGGAGCGCATCGATCCAAGCCCAATCGTGGCCGTGCGACCGCATAGGAAGTTGTAAGTGTACTGATAAAAGTTCAGTCCGAAGTTTAAGTCACAGATAGCTTGCAGAATTCCTTGGTCGGAAACCCTGTCAAAATCTCTCTGTAAATACAATGATAGAAGTGTGATGTTGTCTATCTTTGGTAGGTGTAGATGTTGGTCATGATGATATTGCAAGAGAGCATCCTACGTTGAAAGGTTGGGTCGGAAGCCTAGCATATTAGGGGGGTACAGCTTGTGTTTTTCTAGTTACCCGTTAAAAAACCGAAGAAGCGAAGAGGCCAGGGGCGCTATTCTCGACATCATAAATTCCCCCTGAATACGCCATGTTATTTGTGTAAGCAAAACGTAAGCAATCCGGGATGATGACACACACTGTAACGATGTTTAGCTTATAAAGATCACAACCAAGCTATCAAATATTGCGGATAAAACATAAAAAAAATACTTGGCATGTCTTACAAAACTTAGGACGGCAGCTGAGGCTGGCAAAGGGAACACATTTTTTAGGATTAATATTGGCGTCATCACCACAACGCCTTCAAAACACGTTGATCCGCGGTGGCTCAGTGGCTAAGGCGTTGTGCTGCTGAGCACGAGGTCGCGGGTTTGATTCCCAGTCGCGGCGGCCGCTTTTCTGATGGAGGTGAAGGGCAAAAGCACCCACGTGTACCAGATTTCGGCGCACGTTAAATATCTCCAGGTGGTCATAATTAATCCGGAGCCGTCCACTACGGCGCACCTCATCCCCTGCGTTGCGTCGGCGCGTTAACCCTACAATCAATCAATAAAGATACAATGATCCAAAAGCTACCAAAGCGCGCGAAAGGCGTGTGTTAAGCTACATGACATCACACAATCTTTTTTACAGCAAAGCTGCTAGCCTATCGTTGGTCGGAAAATTTCGTGCCGTAAACAAAGAACCCAGGCAGGACGAAGCAGTTCTCGCCCAAGAAGCCCAGAGCGTGCGTCAGTCTAATAAGGCATACAGCATAGAGCTCAGTATTCGTGTAAAAAAGCCACAAAACAAGCACAGAAACCAGATGATGGATGATAAGGCGCAGGTGAACAATGCCCCCCCCCCTACACCCAATGTATTCCTAGTAAATATTAGGCTTGGAGCGGCTCTCATAAAGGGGGGTTTACGTCATTCGAGGGCGATCGCACGCGTCAGGCTAGGCAGGACCCAGCATTTGCCGCCAGGGGTGCCGAGCGCAAGCGACAAGCCCGCCGAGACGACAAGGAACATTTCATACCCTCCCCAAACAGCATGTGTAGTGGTTTACAAAAGCCTTGGACATCCACTTTCGCAGGGGGGGATGGCGGAAATTTTTTTTGCCGCATATATTTATTTCTTTCAATCGCTTTTAGTAACTTAGTTTAGCTATCTACTTCAATGCAAGCCGTCACCGCTGCCAGCTATCGTCTGCTGCTTTGTTACCAGTTGGTGGCGCGACCACAGGAAAAGACGGCCGTGACCATCGGTTGTGTTACGCGTACGGACAGTTAAATGCTACGCCTGATAACGGCAGAACGTACTGATGCTGCCGAGTCCCTCGTTTGTCAAGCTCGAACTTAGTCAGCGAGGCAATAAATAGTCAGTTTTCTGTGTTATTTTCCTCTAGAATTTGATCATGTGACCCCGCAGCTTACTAGGAGTAGTGTGGAAAATTGCATTGCGTTGCGTCCTTTGTAATGGAGAGGCTTGGAGAGGCTCTTATGTTGCTGTAACGTCAAACGAATATTTGCTATTTTATTGTCAAGCATAAAAACAAAAAAATTGGGCCCATCTCCCCGCGAGGGGGACTCGAGTAAATGCGTCGCATAGGGGGTGGGTGTATTGCGTTAACGTTTAGTGTTTGGGGAGTTAGTGGTAGTGAATGCGTTGTATCAGCAGCTTCTTGACGTAGTTTGAATGAGTCAAGGATATAAGGCGCGTTCGTAGCCTTTGAATCTGTGTTGGCTTTGTGGCGCAGTGGGAAGAGCACCATGTACCTTGCGTTCCGCCCGCAGGGTCGTGGGATCGAAACCAGGCGCCGATAAGTATTATTTCTTATATAGTGTAGGGGGAGGGGTGCGGACCTGTTGTTGAGAGCGAGGAGGGTCGCGTGATGCGGGAGAGGAGGAGTGGGGGAGAGGGCGCACCTGCGCGCTGAGCTGTTGCGGACGGACGGCGGACGCTACATGTGAGTTAAAAGAAATGCTCTGCATTTAAAATTACATCCCGTACAACGCTGACTCCGACGACAGCATCTGAAGAGAGCGCAGGCGATGACTGGATTGGAGCCCCGCACATACCCGATTTTATCTGGTTCGAAAGAAATTGACAGCGAGAGCGAACGCCGAGAACCGCCCCATCACGGCACGACCGCGCCACGACCACGTCACGACTACGTCACGATCACGCCACAACTGTTGTTGCTTCCGCGCCAAACTACGACGCATGCGCGCCCCACCTGTTGCTGAACGCGATCCGAGCACGCAGAGAACACGCGAGGAGCAGCGGAGAGCAGGCGAGGAGGAGTGGGGGAGAGGGCGCACCTGGAACGGCTGTTGCGGACGCCGAGGCACGCCCACGCCGGGTGACATCGTGAGTTAAGGAAATGCTCTGCATTTAATACAGGCCGTTATTTTCAGGCTCTGTTACCGCTGTCTTGGCAACAGTCAAAACTATTATTCCTTTCGCTAAAACAGTT
This sequence comes from Haemaphysalis longicornis, assembly GCF_048455015.1. Lineage (NCBI taxonomy): Eukaryota > Metazoa > Arthropoda > Arachnida > Ixodida > Ixodidae > Haemaphysalis > Haemaphysalis longicornis. Next base: position 5,023,524 of record NW_027526422.1, on the reverse strand, counting down.
TTAAATCGCGCGCCCTGCGAAACTGCGCCCGCAGCAAATTCACGGGAATTTCCCGGCACCGAAGGACAGTGAAATTTTTCCCCCCTATTTTACGGCGACTGCAGCCACCATTTGCAAGCTGTTGCGTAACGTCACGTCGATTTTACGTAGGTTGAAGTTGCCAGTGCGTGACGTAAACGTTCCCGCCAGCTATTTATATTTCGTCACGTCTTCTCAGTCAATCACAAAGAGGGCGTAACCTACAAGCCATATTGTTGTTGAATAGCAGAGACAGGCATACGTTGACATGTCTGCTGCATTTCGTCCAGTTTTTTATTGCCGGCAAACAATTATGCCCTTTCGTGAAACGTCAAAATGACGAAAACACGCACATTCGCTTTGTTAGCCGGAAGTACGTCACGAAAACTGAGAGCCAATCAGAGGCTTCCCGCGAATTCACATTCACGAAATCGAGAATAGGACCCCAGACGACGCACAGAGAAGCTGGTTTCGATAGCATGCACCGGTGCCCCATCCGGCGGCTGATATACCAGGCTGCTGACTGGCACTCCGCTGCTTCCGCGCATGCGCACAACATCGCTGACTCGTCCAGGCGCTATCGCAAGTTGCCGCTTCGTGCACAGGCTGCCCGCATAGGAAGGCCGCATGGCGTGAGCTCTGGAAATGTGCCCACAAGCTCTTTTTTTTTTGCTATTTTTTTCTAACGCCATAACTCCGCCAGACGTTGTCGCATTCTAATGAAACAATTCTCGACATCTCAAAGACTGCGCATTCTTTTTACTTAAATCCTAGTCGTAGTTTTTAAGTCGGCGTGAAACTTCAAGGAAACCTAGCCCCGTCCTCTAATCAAGCGGTTTAAATATAAACGTAGGGCGTTAATCGCGCTGTAATTCTTAATAAGACACATTTATCCTCCCAATAAGCCCGCAAATAATAACTAAATGTTTCCTCAAGATTTTCCCTTTTGCTATTTAAACATCCACACATCTAAGCTTGGCATGACGTTCTCAACGGCCCAAGTTGTAACCAAGATAATTCACGCAGAAACAAGTACCACCCCTGTAATCCTGGAAACACGTACCTAACCGCACCAACGCGTTCTTAACGTGAAAAGCGTTATTTGAAACTCGAGCAATAGCACGGAGCTAAAATCCGCATGCTAAGCCGCTATGTTAACGCAAATACCTACATTGCATTCATCATGGGACGAGGGAGAGGGACAGGGGCCGCAGGCAGGAAGGGACTGTCGTCTTTCGACGCCACTTGCTGCGAAGAAAACTGATACGGCATTTTTTTGTTTGTTTAGACAACCAACCACCTGTTCCACACCACTTGTCTCATTAGTGGACGAGCCGCACGCCGTCGCCGACCCGAAAGTGATTGGAGAAGATGAGCGTCAGCACGATCATGGCCAAAATACGGCCCTCCCGGCCAATAGCTCGGTGCAAGTCGTTCATTGCCACTCTAAGCAGACGCGGAGTTGCCGGGTTTCCTCGCCCATTGGCGCTTCCCTCACTTCCGCAGGTCAGCGGCTCCGGCCATCGCGGTTCCAACTCCTGGGCACCGGAAGCTAATCGGCAGGCAATTGGGCGAGCCTCGCAATCAAGCCCTTCTCCTTTGTCACCCGGACAACCCGTGTGACGCGAAAGGCGACACACCTCGCCGGGAACAGCCATCTCGGCGGGGTGCGCGGCTGGGTGGCAACAATTAATCGCCGCCTGCAGGTCGCCCACTGGGGCTGCAGCATCGGAATGCGAAGTCGAGCGCTCGTCCCACAGTCCCCCGAGCACGGCGGATCGCCTTCCGCTCCGCGTGTATTGGGGAGCTCTCCCGCCCTTTGGCGCGCAGTGCGTGGCAGGCCGTTTCGGTGAGGGAAGAAGCCTTCGCTTCGAGGCCTACGAATTCATCTGCCTTTACACCGTCCCAATACACCTCTCACCTCTGCCTCTCGAAGGGCGCGGACCACCGCATCATGCAGTTGCGAAGCGGGCGCTAGAAGATGAAGTGCTCAGATGATAAGCGTCATTTTGTATCCACAAGGGTACTAAGGGGAGTCGGAACAGGGAGTGGTGGGGGAGCGATGGCGGGGTGCCATATCTGTAAAAAGGGTTCCCTAGTGTCACTAAATAAGGTTTTAGAGTACCGTCACTGAGGTACGCAAGTGAGCAGCGGTGGCCATTTTGGTGCTTATCAGTGTTGCCAGATTGTCTCTTCTACCTTCTCGCCGCTAACTTTGACCGGGTCGCTTGTAAACAACATGGCGGGGCTGGCGGGGCCGTGCAGCCGGCGGTGGTGCCTCGAAGTCAGAAGCTACTAGCTAATGGTCTCAAAATAATACTTCATACGCACAATCTTTTCATTTAACACGCCGACGCTACACAGGCGAAGAGGCGCGTCGTAGTGTAGGGCTCCAGATTAACCTTGAAAGCCTGGGGGATCTTTGACGTGCCCCGAAATCTAGAACGCACAGTCGCTTTCGCTTTTCGCCTGTGCAGAATCTTTCAAGTGCACTGCAAATAATTTATAGTAACAGAGTGCCAACACCGCGCAAGCATTTGTAGTAGCTCACAGTAACCCTTTTTCTGCCCGGTTTCTCCGAACTTTTGCGGCAGAAATGTCGCATACGGGCGCTGCGAATTAGCGAAAAACGGTTATTTCGGCAAAGGCAACCGCGCCTAAGATAAAATAACGCTCGGTGCAATGACGAGTGATCCACCTAAACGACCGTTTAACTTGGAGTCAATGGAAGCCTGAAGACTTCTGTTGAGCCCCAGACGGTTCCGGGAAGGTCAGGTTAATTTGCAGAAGGCAAAATGCTTAGGGATCAGACAAGATGGCATTCAGGTTGCGCTGGTCACTAATTGAACATTTTCCACCTTTATGAATGCCCCCAATTCTAAAAATATAGTAATTTCGACGTTCCTGCCTTCAGAAGATGTACAGATTAAAGGTCTTCGTATGAAGCATTTTAAGCGCTAATCTTCCGTTTCAAATATTCGATGCCTGCGGTATCAGTCAAAGGATGGATGGCATATTGGCTACGAACTTTTTATCAGGCTCATACTATCATGGTACTAGCCAGCTTTACTGGACGGGTTGACAAGATCTCTAATTGACGCTAACACAGCTCACATTTATCGGGAACCCCCGGTTCCCTAAGCGGCTTGCACCAATTGCATAATTACTCCCGCTCTAACAAGTTGTCAACAGAGATATTAGTAGTGCGGCTATATATTGCGAAATATGAATGCCTGTGTATCATACCCCTGAAATTTTCCCAATATACTGGCACAGAAGACGATCAGAAGAAATCGGTACAAAATTAAACAAATGATCCGTTGTGCATATATGTACTCAAATACTTTAACACACATGGTTCAATTTCGAATTCCCCAAATATTAAACAGGAACATTACAAATTCATTACACCGACCTCACAAGTACATTTTAACGCATAGTATAACTTCTTTATTTACTGTGAATAAAACGGAAAAATATTCAGAAGTTTGGCGACTGCATGCGCATAGTACGCGCAAGAGAGTCGCAGGAGAATGTACATACAGTCGACTCCCGTTAATACGAAGTCCACGGGGACAGCAAAAAAATTTGAATTAAGCGAACTTGCAATTAAAGCATTGCCATTAGTCCGCAACACGTTTCTCTTGATACTATTGCTCAGAATCTCGACTTTCGTCAGTAGTTCAAGCGTACGATACGGTTTGCCCTAATAGCTCAGACTTGTCGCTGAGTTCAAACCCGCGCAGCACGCAAACTGATCACACGGAGCTGTGAGCAGCAAAGAAGGACCCAGATAGAGAGAGACAGAGAGACAGAGAGAGAGAGAGAGAGAGAGAGAGAGAGAGAGAGAGAGAGAGAGAGAGAGAGAGAGTATACGTTACCGCTTTACTGGTGTGCGCTGCCTCAATTGCGGTGGCGCCGACATAGTGCAAAGCACAGCTGTGTGTTGGCGCTTAAAAATTTTAAATTTTATCGAGATTAGGGTCAACTCGAGGCTTTTTGTTCGGAATAACTTCCAATTAACCGATATATTGGGTTCTAGCTTCGAATCATCAAGCGGATTCTTTTATCGCATTGCATGTAAAATTGCCGGTACCGGAACATCACTTCCACTTAACGGAAAAGTTCAATTTAGCGACTTCGAAATATCGAGAACTATTGACTGCAAATCTTAAAGGTCTAACTGCCTCCAAAGAACTGTTACAATCCTCACGCCTTCACGCTTACTTTCAATCTACAATTAAAGGCGAGTCACGCGCGACTTCCAGATAAGAAAAAAATTAACGAACCCCTTGCCTCCGGAAACAGGGGTGCGCGTGAAGCGTGGCCTCAGTGAAAAGGAAGACGACCAAATTCGAAGCGCAATGAACGCAGAAGGAAAACACTTCCGCCAAAATCAAAGCGCGATGACCGAAATCCCGATGCAAAGCCATCGATCGACCAAAACGAAACCCTTTCATTTCGCTGAGTTTTACCTAAGTTCGAAGGAAGGAAGGAAAAAAGGTAGAAGGCAGGAATGTTAACCAGGCTATGGCCTAGTTTGCGATCCTATACGTGGGAAAGGGAAACAGCGGCAAAGAACACGAAAAAGAAGGGAAATGTAAGGACAAAGCGTAAAAAAGTGGGCTGAGCGTTACGGAACTATACACGATACAGTTAACTGACTTTACAGAGAGTAGACTTTTGCGCGACAGTCTTCTGTACAAGTCCGTCGCTTTTGGAAAGTACAGGAGCGCTTTTGTCGCCTTGTGCGTAGATGATGAAGAAGGCCAGTGGCCCAGGATTTTCTCCTCAGAGAACCGGCGCCGAGAGTGTAGCTTCTGTAGAGTTCAATAGTTGACTTTTTGCCGATGAAAAACGTGGACACTCACACAGAACATGGCGTGTGGTCTCCGGTGTGTCACAGACTCCACACGCCTCACTGGCTGCCATTTCGATCAAACTGGAGTAGGCATATGAGAATGCGACTCCAGGCCAGAGACAACAAAGAACGGTTGCATCAGACCGTGGGAGACCTAATAGAAGAGGACGCTGACGATGCTGTTCCAGGGCATTAATGTGAGCGCTGGTGAACTTTCGGGTCGTCCATTTGGATAGCGTGTCCTCCCGGGCAACTTTGCGAAGAGTCCTAGCTGGGTCCGTCCTGGACAACGAAATAGATATGGTCCCGTTTTTTTTTTTTTTTTTTTTTTTTTGGGGGGGGGGGGGGTGCCAAGCAGGCGGCAGCGTCCGTACACTGCCGCAGTGACTCGCAAGCCACTGGAAAGCAATGTCATGACCCGCTTGGACAGCACGGTCATACAACAGTCTTATCTCGGCCAGCAGCTGTTCATGAGGCCCCCGGCACATTGCTGACTGGAGCGATTGGAGCGCGGGCTTGGAGGCGCAGAAGATCGCCCATATTCGTCATGCAGTTTATTCAATGATGTGAAGGGCACAACGTATGGCCGTAAGTTCTGTAGAGGAGGAAGTGGTAAGATGGGCTATCATGAATTCCGTGGACATGGAAATTCGTGGTATAATCACACCGCCGGCAGAACCATATCTTGTTGCAGAACCATCGGAGTATGTATCTTTGTAGATCTTTGTATGTATGTATGTAGATTTAGCTACTGTAGTGCTAGCGTTGGAAAATCTCGCTCATTCGTTAAGACTCGTCTATTAAAAGGACATACAACCGATTTTTGTCGAGTGTATGTCCCCTAGCTCATATGAAAGCCAGCGTTTTCTACACGGGGGTAACTTATAAACAAATTTGCGGAAATAATTTTAATTTGGCACTAAACTTTAACAAATGTGAAATGTGGCAGTTCGCAGTGAAGAAACGCGACGCTACGTTACGTGTCCTGGTCCCGTGATCTGCAAACCTTGGAGGTGCCGAAACGTTTATTCACTTATTAAAAACCTTTTAACCTTTTTTTTTAAACATTCTTCTGAAAATTTAAAGCGGCGCTGCCATCGCTCGTTGTTTTGGTGGGCTGTCCCTATCTGCACTCCTTGCGAGAACAATGTTTATCATTGTCCGCACTCCTAGCCCGGATAACTGTTAAAGGGACAGACAACCCACTTTTGGGGAGTGCATGTCGTCTAGCTCATATACTGGGGTAAGACTGGGGCAGCTGCAAGAAAATTTCAAATCAACAGGCGGAAAAAATTTTAATTTCGCACCAAAGTTTCTGAAGCCTGAAAGATGGTGCCATGTGGCGTGTAAACATGACACTACTTTACCTGTTTATTCAAAAAACGCACGAAGGAATATGGAGGGTTGCACGTTATTGTTGTTCTAGCCGGGACAAGTTTTTAAATCCCTGTTTTAAGCTCAGGTGCAGTTAAAAGTATGCTGCCGCAAGGCTGTCATGGTTGCCAGCATTCCTTTTAGAGGGACACCTATGGCTGGTATAGACCTAAAAATTTCGATTTCAAGAGTTCTAGGACGCTATCAGCAAAACCGTCTCGGATTAAGGTGCTTTCAGTGATGCCCTTTCATTTGGGATAAAGAAAATATACTCGACAATAATCGGTCGCCTGTCCCTTAAAGGCATGCTCGTGGGTGCGCCATACACCAAAGCGGGAGCAGCGGCCTCATCGCAAGCGTATGGTTAGATGGCATGCTGGTGATGTGGATAGCTACAACATTTGCGAAAGATGCATGGGGGCATTTCGATGGCATGCTCGCAATATGATTATCAGGCAGTCTGGTTAATTTCCAATGTGCGCACTGAGTGTATTGTTGCGACCGGGCGGGGGCACCCGATCCTTTCTCCGTGGCCTCCAACATACGATGGGTAGCGTGTATGAAGCGAGCGGCCAGCCGGTGTTGCAGCCGTGACGAGAAGTCCAGAGCAGTAGGGTAACGTAACTGTTTACTTCATAGCGAGAGGTGAGCCGAAGCCAAAAAAACATACAATGCCCCGACGGGCGAGGTTACAATACAGGACACGAGCAGAGCGACCGCATGGATTCGCTGCTCAGACAGGAATGAATTTCAACGTTTGTGCTGCCTCTATTTATACCCAAAAAAACGCCCCCAAGAGTAACACGCCACGAAATCACAGACACGCACACACTCTGTCCATAGTTGGTGAGTCACCCATGGCTTCGTCCCACATGGCGTCCGAGAGGGGGGGAGAGAGTGTCCTTGCAAGGTGCCGGGGTCGCGCTATCAACTGCTGATCGTGTCGATAGCGAAACGTCTGAGCCGGGAAGGTCAAGGCGACGCGCAGGTGCCTGAAGGGTGTGGCGCTGGCAGCTGCCGGAATCACGTTGCCAAGCGAGGTGACTGACCCGGCATGTCGAGACACGAAAGTACGATTCACCGACACGTGGGCGCACATGGTCGATTCCCACGTGGTCGCTGATGCGGAAAAACACGTGTTGCTGGGTGATTCGTAACAGCTTCTCCGCCGGGGGTCCGAGATCCCGATGGATAAGGGTCTTCAACCGTTGTCCGGAGGGATGCTTTCGCAGGGAAGTGCTCAGCAGACGCTCGACTCCAGGCCTGGGCTGTACGACACCGTGCTGGAGCTTCACAGGACGAGAAGTGGCTCCCCAAGAACGTCTCTGGATTGGTCAGGCAATCAACAGAACAACACAGCAAGACACAACCGCATCGCCGGCAAGTGCAAAGACAAATCCACACTGAAGATCTACCAGGCTTTTTGTTGCGAAAAAAATACGCTAATAACTATCTACACTAGTTATATTTTAGCCCAGCAGTACTTTAGACAAGTGCACAAACTTGAAAGGTGACATTTCGCGTGATTGGAAATGTCCCATACACAAAAAAAAACGTAATCATAAAGGGCGAAACCTGCTTCAGGAAAAAGAATGAACTTGAGAAAGTCAGGCGTCTACAGGCCATTTCTCGCGCCGAGAGCTGCGATTTGAGCTCTCGTCAATGCCCCGAGCTTTTCCCCTTCGGTACCGCACTTTAGGTGCAGCCGTTCTCTCAACGCTGCTGTGACCGCGTGAAATGACACCGGTCGTCTTGTTCGACAAAGGTCGAACGCGCGGAGGAGCGAGCGGGATTTTCCCCCGTTCGTACGTTAGGCGCGCACTGCTTCTAGGCGGCGTTCCCTCGACGCGATGCGAGCTCACGGCTTTGCTCGCACTGAAACACGCGCCACAATTACGCGCTGAAGTTTTTGCTACGTCCTCGTTGCTCGCCTTTTTACGAACGCGTTCGGCAAGCAAACACCGGAACGCGTTTGCGTTCTCCCCTTTAGGCTGGTCGGTTCCCGACTTCGGTGCAGCCACAGGCGACACCGGAACCTTAACTAGTTCAGCCGATGTTGACCTATCATCGGGAGCATCAGCTGGGAGTGAAACGGGCACGACGAGCCCATTAGACACCTTGCAGTTCCCAACAGTCACTACCTCGTCGTCCCTCGCGCTTTCAGCGACAACCTCGGCACGCGAAGACCGAAGCGTGTTTCCGTTCTCCTTCCTTCCTGCTAGAACCACACTACACCTAGGCTGCCCTGTCCCAAAAGACGGCTCAGTTGCCCGCGAACTACTCGCGTTCGGGTGGACAGCCGTTTTCAGGGATTCCAGTGATCTAGCGCACTTTGAACATGGCGACGAAACATCTCCGCTGACCGTAGGGACCTTACACACAGTGTACTTACGCTGCCCTCCGTCGTGAGTCTCTAGAAATGCTCCATCATCGCTTTCTGTCTGAGTTTCGCCATTCCTCACAGAGGTGGCGACCCTATCGTTACTCGATCTTTTCGCAGCGAGCCCCGCTGGTTCTTTCCTCGGCAGTTTCTCAAAATGGTACCCCTTTTCCCTTAACAGCTGATCCGACCTGTTCGAGAATAGGTACTTGTACTCCGGAAGTAGTTGTGGGGATACCGCTGCCTGCGTCACAAGTTCACCAAACGGACCTCCGATGCTGACCTTAGCAATCGGTAGACGAACGTTTCGTGCACCTACGGCTGGCTTTACCCAAACACACTTCCCTGTTAGCTGATCCGGTTCCACGTACGAAGGGTGGACCATGTCTACTGTCGCCGCGGAGTCACGAAGAACTCGGCACGGTTTACCATTGACGACTAGCTCCCGTACGTACGGCTCTAGAAACTGCCTGCTGTCCTCACTCTGATCTAGTACGTGAAATACTAGTTTCCCCTTTTTGCAACTAGCGGCGAAATGTCCAGTCTCGCCGCAGTTGTAACACGCAGCCTGTCTGCGCGCTTCAAAGGCTTTCTTTCTGCGCTGCTCATCAGCGTCTGCTGCTCTCTGTTCGTTATCGTGGCCAGTTTCTCTATCCACTACAACGACTTCCCTTGCTCCACCGTCTACCTGGGAAGCTCTGCCTTTCGGCCCTGACTTATCAGGCCTCGGCCTGAACTCTTTGTGGCCGTCTTTCGGCCCCTGCGCACCTCGACGTGCGACGAACTCGTCGGCTAGCTGAGCTGCCTGATCCACAGTACTTACCCCTGGCCTATCTTGCACCCAGAGTCTCAGGTTCTCTGGTAGACGGCGGTAAAACTGCTCAAGACCGAAGCACTCAACTACCTTGTCGTGCTCTCCGAAAGCCTCCGCCTCTTTGAGCCACTCTTCCATATTGGCCTTAAGCTTGTAGGCGAACTCCGAGTACGACTCGCCCCTAGCTTTCTCGGCTTCACGGAACTTCTGGCGAAACGCCTCTGCTGACAGCCTGTACTTACGCAGGAGGCTTGACTTGACTTTCTGGTAGTCCTCCGCCTCCTCCTTTGGCAAGCGGGCCATCACGTCGGATGCCTCACCTGGCAAAAGCGTAAGCAGCTTTTGCGGCCATGAGTCTCGGCTAAACTGGGCCCTCTCACACGTACGCTCGAAGTTGACCAAAAAAAGACCGATGTCTTCTCCTACCTTGTAGGGTCGCATTAGGTCACACATTCGCAACGTAGGTCGCTCAGTCGCCGCAGACTGAACGCTGCTGCCACTCTGATGTCTAGGTCGAGACGCCTCGACGTCTAAACGCTTCATTTCCCGCTCATGCTGTCGCTCCCGTTCCTTCTCCTCGCGTTCCTGTTCTCGCTTTCTATCTTCGCGTTCCTCACGCTGGCGCTCAGCCTCTGCTTCTGCAGCCTGACGTTTAGCGGTCTCCCTGTCATTGATCGCCTCAATGCACTCGGACAGCTCGTCATCGTCAGCCCCAACAGCGAGTATAGCCTCTATCAACTCTGGCTTTCTCAGCGCGTCCGTAAGCTCCAAGCGCAACTCTTTTGCAAGATCCAACAACTGCGGTTTTTTCAACGCTTTCAAATTCATGGCCGGTCTAGAGTACTGCTTTCCCACTGTTCCAAAAAAAATGTTTTGCGCGAATAACCCACGCGACAAAAACAGACGCCCTACCAGCTATCCTCAGAAGCCTGGTAAAACTCAGTGAAGAAAAGTCCCGCACTCACCCTTGACCGCCGTGAATTCTGCGAAGTCCGAAGCCGCCTTGACGTCCGTGGTGTTGGGTCTCGCACCGCTGGCTCCAGGTGCCACGAAGTTGTCATCCGACCGCTGCCAACCAGTTGTTGCGACCGGGCGGGGGCACCCGATCCTTTCTCCGTGGCCTCCAACATACGATGGGTAGCGTGTATGAAGCGAGCGGCCAGCCGGTGTTGCAGCCGTGACGAGAAGTCCAGAGCAGTAGGGTAACGTAACTGTTTACTTCATAGCGAGAGGTGAGCCGAAGCCAAAAAAACATACAATGCCCCGACGGGCGAGGTTACAATACAGGACACGAGCAGAGCGACCGCATGGATTCGCTGCTCAGACAGGAATGAATTTCAACGTTTGTGCTGCCTCTATTTATACCCAAAAAAACGCCCCCAAGAGTAACACGCCACGAAATCACAGACACGCACACACTCTGTCCATAGTTGGTGAGTCACCCATGGCTTCGTCCCACATGGCGTCCGAGAGGGGGGGAGAGAGTGTCCTTGCAAGGTGCCGGGGTCGCGCTATCAACTGCTGATCGTGTCGATAGCGAAACGTCTGAGCCGGGAAGGTCAAGGCGACGCGCAGGTGCCTGAAGGGTGTGGCGCTGGCAGCTGCCGGAATCACGTTGCCAAGCGAGGTGACTGACCCGGCATGTCGAGACACGAAAGTACGATTCACCGACACGTGGGCGCACATGGTCGATTCCCACGTGGTCGCTGATGCGGAAAAACACGTGTTGCTGGGTGATTCGTAACAGTATCAATTTCCGGAAAGTGGACAAAGGGTGATCACGGGCTACAGCCATAGTTGAAGCTGTTGACGTGCACCGTAGGCAAGTTCGAAGGGCCTGCGCTTGCATGCCTTGCATTTCCTGAATATCTGTGCGGCACGTACCAGAAAGTATAGGGAGGGAGCCCAAGAATAGTGCGTTGTATAGCTGCAGCATTGATTTCATAGGCGTTCCCCACGTCTTGCCGCCAATGAACTGTAGAATATGGGGCACTGCGGACAGCCTCTTCTTCAAGCAACCTAAATGTGGCTCCAAGAAAGGTCTCTATTGACAATCACGCTGAGAAATTTGAAACAATTCACTTAAGAGACCCTTTCGCCATTAATAGGCAAAGGGTATGCATGCATAGACTTCCGTGAGAACACAAGCACTGCCCCTTTGCTAGTAGACACTTTTAACCCCTGCATGTGCAGAAAGGAATTGCCCTTTGCAGGCGCGCGCATGTGCCGTAGAGTCACTCCATCTGGCCATATGCAAATATCATCCGCATAAATCGACAGATGGACCGTTCTTGAAGGGAGGTTGCAAGGCCGACGAGTGTGAGGTTGAACAACGTGCAAATGTTCTTTATACGTTATTGTAGGCCATTCTTCTGCAATTATCAAGAACGTTTACGTTTTTCAATGGCTGCCCACTCTTCTGCAGAGCGAACCACGCGCGACCTACCCATGCCACGCCAGAAGGTCAACTCCCCGACGAGAGCAAGCAACCGCACAAGCGAGGTGGAAAATGCGGGCGACGACGCTGATTGGTTCCCACTGTGTCGTTATAAAGCGTGACACGTGGGAGTGCACGCCCCCGGCAGCTGCGAACGCCGAGCTCCAACAATCTATCTATAAGCTTCAACAGAGGCACAGTCAACACTATATCCCTGGTCAATCCCCCCGAGTGGGTACGTGCCAAACACTTCCTGACGTCAAGGACGTCATCATAATGTTCATCGTCATTACATACGTGGATAGTGTTGGTTTTGCCGCAAGGCGTTTCGACGTACGCCACCACCAACAGCCTAAACCAGCCACTACAAGCTTCGCTTGAAAAAATGATGCCGCGGGGTAGGAACACGATGACCGTACTGTGGCATATTTGTGCTCGTGACCTCTATTCACTTCATCCACACTCCCCATTCCCCCTCTCTCCTGCCACTCTGTCTTCCCTCCTGTCCAATTTCGCAAAAGCTGCACACACACTACGTCACCCACGATACCATTTTTTTTGTTCCCGATGTTTAACTACTACCGCCGAAGCTTGGTTTCGCGCGGGCATTAAATAAGACTAGATTCCCGCAGCAGACCTGAGTAGGCTGATGAAGAAGACGATGATGATAATGAGATTAATTTCGACTGCGGGGGGACCTTTCACGTCCGCCGAAATATAATATGCACGGGCTTTTAGTTTCCCCTCGCCACTAGGACAGCCACCGTGGCCGGGAAGAAAAAATATAAGGGACGCTCTGTAGGCATAAAACAAAGCGGGAGTGCGCTACAATTTTCGTCGTTCGCGCACTCCTGTGGTTTGACCCAATTGTTCTGAGTATTCTGGCAGGGGAGAGAGCCCATTTTAACAGCGGAGCTGTTTAGGGGCTCGCAGTGTCCGGCGATGATGCTTGTCACGCCAGGCGACCTACAGATGGCGCCGCCACCTCGACCCCTGTCCAGTGCAACATCTCAGGACGCGGCGCACGTCCACCTCCCGCCCTATGCATGCACTGATAAACTCCCAGACCTCCGTGGGTGGGCTCCGAGTACGTAAATGCCGCAGTGAGTGGCGTCATAAGCGACACCATCCTTTGCGTGAGGCGGCCGCCGACGTGCCGCTCCGTTGTTGCAGCAGGTTTCATAAGCGTGCAACTGGCTTTCATTTTTATGGAAACATCTGTCTAACAAAGCGTCTACACTGACGTACCAACTTCTGAATTGCTCATTTCCTGTATCTGCTGCTTTTGTACTCGTCAACCGAACGGACGAACCCCCATGCGTGCTTACAATGAAATGTATACGCGACGTTACGTTCCGTCGTACTTGCTGTCCGGTATGAGTCTCTACACGGTCACTTTTTTAACACGAAAGTGTTTTATTCCGGGATACACAAATACTTGAGTGACGTCATATCCATCACGGAAGTGACGCCAGTACAACGAAGCAAGCGGCCTGTAAAGGATGCACCCCTGCACACAGGGTCTTCTTGCGGGGAAGCAACCTTTAGAACCAAAGAGTACGTTACACTTGGGGTTATTCGTTTTCGAGTTTTATATTTTAACACGAAATGGTTTTATGCCGGATACACCAAGATTTCACTGACGTCATATACGTCACGGAAGTGATGCCAGTAAACCTTTGCCGCAGTGACCCGCCAGCAGAACATCGCTCGCCAAGAGGAATCAAACCATACTTTTTTCCCTTATTTTCTCCGCGCCAACAACAAAACGGCGCGATTGCAGAAAGGAAATGCTAGTCGATCAACGGGGTCTTCAGCTGCAGTATTGCCAGGGCGGAAACCTTTCACCAGCGAGAAGCAATCGCGGGAGACGATCCTGCAATAGCGAGGCAGCACTCGGCGGGGTGGCGCACTGACTCAGCGCTTCCCAATCGGGCCCGGGCAACCGCGGTCAAGCAGTGAAGCGCTGCGCATTCCTCCGGCGTCCTTTAAGTAGGGTCATCACTCCCGGCACACCACACCACACATGCGTGTCGAGGTCAAAGCCGTCGTCTTCGGAGCGGAAGACGAGACTTAATGAGCTGTGCGGCCGCCTACCGCTCATTGGACAGAGGCAGCAAAAGAAATGCCGTTCAAATATAGCAGAAAGCGAAACCGAGTTTTGGTGCAGACGAGCTGAAAATCCCCACGCAGTTAACCATCTTCCGTACAGTGAAGACTGGTCCTCGACTGGAAACTGGCCATGATCATGATGAGTCAGCATTACCGCTTACGACTGCTACAAAATAAGTAATAAACGCGACAGCACCATTTGAACGACGAAGAGAGTGCGCGCAGTTCGTTATCATGCTGATCGCCCACCCAGCAGGCTGAAGATATTACGGCGACAAATCACTTTTGCGACATTCACCCTAACAAAGCGGGAAACAAGGTTGACGTTATGTGGCGGCAGGATCTTTGTTTTTAATCCAAAAACGCTACTTGGTTAGTCTTACAAAAACGCGCACCCAGCTGGCGTCCGCGGAAACTGTACGGAAGGCCCGTGGATTTTCCCATCGGAACTGACGCTGGCGCCAACACCTACGGCGCACAAATTACATCACCTAACAAGAAAAAAAAAAGGCCGAGTCAGGGACGGAAATTGAAGCAAGATTGCGCGGTGACAGGAAAATGATTTAATAACCACTACTTTACACCGACGTCACATGGAACGCGGCGTTCGAGGCCCTTCAAATATGAACGAGAGGGTGGCGGGGGAGCAGCGCGCCTGCAGTGCCAGCCTGAGGTGTAAAAACATGCTGATGAGCCCGTGTCTGGGCGCAGCTGCCTCGTGGGCAACTGATTCGAACGCGTAGTTTGAACCCGACATACAGAAACTCATTGCCCGATAGCCGTGGCGCCGCTATCGGCGTACAAAATTCTGTCCCCATTGTGCGAAGTCGAATCGCGGGTTCGCTTTCGAGGTTCTATAAGAATATGCTTAGGCAGCCTTTGCTATTTATATCTGCAGCGATTATAGTGAAGCCCCGTGACTTCAGGGGAAGTACAGTTACAGTTATGACGTCATCAGTACGGTATTAAGCTGCGCTTGAATGATACTATTTCTAGAAGACATTGCTCCACTTCCTTGGAAGAACTTTGCTGTTATGAGAAAGTTACCAAATGAACTTTACGCATGAACACACACGCGATTGATTGATTGATTGATTGATTGATTGATTGATTGATTGATTGATTGATTGATTGATTGATTGATTGATTGATTGATTGATTGATTGGTTGATTGAAACCACGTTTATTGCCTGTCGCAAATGAACCATTGCCTGTGCTCTGGTGGGCCAGCCCCTGCGAGAGCGGGCGCGTGTGGTAACGCGCTCAAGCCCCTAAATCGTGGAATTAGCGCTTCACTTCCTTTGCACAGCCAGTGTTAATCGGCAAAGAACGCTGTCTCGGATACTTCCCTCCGACAGTGCCGCAGGGACGTGTTGGTGCTGGACGCGCCGTGACTCCGTGACGGTCACCTCCCAGGAGCGTGACAAAAAGAGCGAGAGGGCGCCGACGGTGGCGGAGCGTGCCGTCCTGCACGCGCCCTGTGACCCGAGGGCGCCTGCTTTCCCTCCCTGGGAAACCCGCAGCTCTCAGCCGTGCCGCCGCACGGCGTCGTATTTACGTAACATGAGGGGCTGCCACGGCCGAGGACTCGGCTGACCGACTTCTGCGCGACTCGAGCCCCGGCACGTGTATACGTGGGGTACGCGCGGGCCCCTACGGCAGAAGCGGAGCCGCAAACTGGACCATCAGTGCTCGCTGCGGGTTCGGCGACGGCCAAGGATGGCGCGCTTCGCTCCTGGACGTTCCTCGTTGGTGACATCAGTAGTTTGTTACACGGCGTGCTCTTGCGCACCAGATCGAGGGTCCGATTGTCGGCCACGTTGAATTTTTTTCTGAAGGAGTTAAAAAGAAACGAAAACCTTCGCGCGTTTGAGATTTAGGCTCCCGATCAGTAATCCCAGGTGGTCAGAGTTCATACCTGGTTTGCAGGACGCCTCATATGACCCATGTAGAGCTTCGATGCATCAAAACCACAGTTGTTATTTCTGGTAAGTGCGTCTAAGCCATAGTTAAGCAGCTACCACAAGCACATACTGCGCTTTATTTACAACGCTAGCATTCTTTGGTAAAAACGTTCGCCGACTGGCCATCTGGATAACATTGTGGGCGTTACCATAACGCTCCTAATTAACCTTGCTTTTTTTCCCCATTAGTGCTAAATGGGGACGCTACAGTTTAATCTAATTTGCTGTAAGGTAATCTGCCTAATAACTTCAAATGAGCTTAGGACCTTCGTAAAGGGCCAGAAATAAATTGTGCCTCGATTTTCGGACATGTAGTTTTTTTCCGCAAAACAAAGCACAACAAAACAAAAGAAAACGTAATCTCCGATGCTGACAAGCAGAATGCAGTTAAGCAGCCGAGAAAAAACAAACTGCGCGTAAGCGAAGCTAATCCTTTTGTTGATGCAGGAATTTTAAACGAAGCTATGCTTGCAGAACCAGCTATGCGCTGAAAGCTTAGAGAGCTTCTCACTGCATGGTAGAAGCTCCTGCAAGAACAGGCGTTCGAAGCTCGCTTTAATCCCGAAGCTTGCTTATCAGCTTTGTTACCGTAAGCATTTCGGGCGCTGCGAGAGGAGGAAGAGGCCGTGGATTGATCCGCATCCTCGCTCGGACGGAATAGTATAATAAAAGATGGAGCGCCCAAGCTATTTCCAAAGATCAGAAGCGAAACAGAGGAAGAAAGTGAGCGGCGCAGCATTAAATATCTCCTAGCACGTTTCCCCGTCTTCTGACTTGCCGCTGCCAATAAATAATGAGATGCGACGACCCGAAGGAAATTTTAGAGTTCATTGCATGGTTGCCATGCAATGCGTGCACATTTGGTTAGTGTTAGTTGCAAATTTCCGCGGGTTCTTCGCATTTACAAATGTGGTTCCAGTTTGTTAGCCACTAAACGAAGAAATTACCCGGCCACAAGCTGTGCTCGATGCGGAAAAGAAGCTGGAATGAATAAATCCACTTGCCATCTCAAATAACAGTTTTGGGGATAAATCGAGGCCCCTCCGTTCAGCCAGCAGGGAAGGGCACGGAAACTAAAACGGCGCTTATTTAAGCACTTCGCCTTCCTCAGTGTTAAGCGATTTCCGGTGGCAAGCGGGAGAAAAACTGGACAAGTCCGCCTTCGGATACAGCTGTGAATCACCGCAAAGCTTCAAGGTCTCCACGATAAAACTGCCTTCTAGACAAATTTTTCAAGAATTTGGTATTTCCAACTTCGCTTTTCAACGCGCGATGACATTACGGCGCACATCCATCAACTTTTTCCCTTTCATGAAAGTTTTTTCTCCTCCCTCTCGGCCTTGCACTCCTAAGTGCTTGAGTCGGAATGACACAAATGTGAGCAAAGCCGTACGCCTCCGTCCTCGTCTGGACAATCGGAACTGTGTAAGTAGTCGACTGATCGGTCGTCTCGCGGGACCAGTGCGTGAAGCCGCCCAACCGCTCGCCGACGAGGAAACCCCGCGCGAGCGGTCGCGACACTCAGTCTTCTTGCGCTTTCTTCCCCCCCGGCTAACACGGGCAGAGCAGCTGCGCCTTCCTCGGTGGTGACAGGCTCCCCGTGCGCATGCGCGGGTTGGCCCGCGTTTCGACATCGTTGATCAGAACCCTGCCGCTGTGGTTTGGAAGAGGCTGCCTTCTGCTGCGCACTCTTCAGCTGGCGGCTTGCTGAAGAGCCTAAGGGAGGGAGAAAGCTGCAACACTCGGCAGCAGCCAGACAGCGTTCAGCTCTTAGCTGGACGCCTCACACACAACAAGTCGTGACTCAACGCTAGGACACCCGGTCTGTAAGGCTCGAGAAGCGTGTTACATGTGCTACCGAAAGAACAGAACGCTAGTACGAAGCACGAATGACAAATTGTGAACTTGAACCACTGCAGCCATGGCGCACAATAGAGCACACCCAAAACACACACACGTCCGTGCGCACATGCGCACGCACATACATGTATGTATGTATGTATGTATGTATGTATGTATGTATGTATGTATGTATGTATGTATGTATGTATGTATGTATGTATGTATGTATGTATGTATGTATGTATGCATGCATGTATGTATGCATGTATGTATGCATGCATGCATGCATGTATGTATGTATGTATGTATGTATGCATGCATGTATGTATGTGTTTGTATGTTTGTATGCATGTATGCATGCATGCATGTATGTATGTATGTCATCATCATCATCATCATCATCACCAGCCAGTCTACGCCCACTGCAGGGCAAAGGCCTCTCCCATTATTCTCCAATTACCTCGGTCCTGTGCCAACTGTGACCAATTTATCCCCGCAAACTA
Organism: Haemaphysalis longicornis; assembly: GCF_048455015.1. Classification (NCBI taxonomy): domain Eukaryota; kingdom Metazoa; phylum Arthropoda; class Arachnida; order Ixodida; family Ixodidae; genus Haemaphysalis; species Haemaphysalis longicornis. Next base: position 5,005,219 of record NW_027526422.1, on the reverse strand, counting down.
CTTCTTGATCTCATCTGCCCATCTAACTTTCTGCCGCCCCCTGCAGCGCTTGCCTTCTCTAGGGATCCACTCTGTTACCCTTAATGACCAGCGGTTATCTTGCCTTCGCATTACATGCCCTGCCCAAGTCCATTTCTTCTTCTTAATTTCTACTAATATGTCTTTAACACCAGTTTGCTCCCTGACCCACTCTGCTCTCTTCTTGTCCCTTAATGTTACACCTATCATTTTCCGCTCCATTGCCCGCTGAGTCGTTCTCAATTTAAGTTGAACCCTCTTAGTGAGCCTCCAAGTTTCTGCCCCGTAGGTGAGTACCGGTAAGATGCAGCTGTCATACACTTTCTTCTTCAACGACAATGGTAGGCTGCTATTCATTATCTGATAATGTCTGCCATATGCACCCCACCCCATTCTGATCCTTCTAATTATCTCTGCCTCATGGTTGGGATCTGGGGTCACAACTTGGCCTAAGTATATATATTCGCTTACCACTTCCACTGCCTCGCCATCTATCTCAAACTGCTGTACTGTCCCGAGGTTATTGATCATTACTTTAGTTTTCTGCATATTAATTTTCAGGCCCACGGTTCTACTCTGTTCGCCCAGTGCGGAAAGCATGCTTTGCAATTTGTCCCCCGAGTTACTTAGCAAGGCAACGTCATCAGCAAATCTGAGGTTACTGAGGTATTCTCCATTAACCCTTACTCCCACCTGTTCCCAATCCAACGTTCTGAATACTTCTTGTAAGCATGCTGTGAATAACATTGGAGAGATTGTGTCTCCTTGTCTGACACCCTTCCTTATAGGTATTTTACTGCTCTCCTTATGGAGGATGATAGTAGCTGTAGACCCATTATAGATATCCTCTAGTATTCTTACATAATGCTCATCTACCCCCTGGTTCCGTAATGCCTGAATGACTGCTAGGGTTTCGACCGAGTCAAATGCTTTCTCATAATCTATGAAGGCTATATATAGGGGTTGAGTATACTCAGCGCACTTCTCTATCACCTGATTGATCGTGTGAATATGGTCCATTGTTGAATAACCTTTACGGAACCCTGCTTGTTCTTTAGGTTGACTGAAATCTAAGGTTGCAGAGATTCGGTTAGCGATTACCTTGGTAAATACCTTGTAGACGACTGACAGTAAGCTGATCGGCCTGTAGTTTTTCAAGTCCTTCATGTCGCCTTTCTTATGGATTAGGATGATGTTCGCGTTCTTCCAAGATTCCGGTACCATTGCGGTCATTAGGCATTGCGTATACAGGTTTGCCAGTTTTTCAAGTACAATTTCTCCGCCATCCTTCAAGAGGTCTGCTGTTATCTGATCCTCACCAGGTGCTTTGCCCCCTTTCATTTCTTTCAAAGCCTTCCTTACTTCTTCGGTCGTTACTGGTGGGATGTCTATCTCCTCTGAACTACTGTCTCGTTCGGCATTATCCTGTATATCCCGGCTACTGTACAGATCCCTATAGAACTCCTCGGCCACTGTGACTATTTTATCCCTATTTGTGATGACATTGCCTTGCTTATCCTTAAGTGCATACATCTGATTTTTCCCCACGCCAAGACGTCTCTTTACTGCTTTCAGGCTACCTCCGTTCTTTACAGCGTATTCGATCCTCTCCATATTATACTTCCGTATGTCAGCTGTCTTGCGCTTATTGATTAACTTCGAGAGCTCTGCTAGTTCTATTCTGTCAGCTGCGGTAGAGATTCTCATGGTTTGCCGTTTCCTGATTAGATCTCTCGTCTCCTGTGAAAGTTTACCAGTATCCTGTCTAGCCATAGTGCCCCCGACCTCTACTTCACACTCCGTGAGAATGCGTGTAAGGTTGTCGCTGGCTTCCTGTGTCGTAAGCTCGGCTTCCTCGTTAAGGGCGGAATATCGGTTCTGCAGCGCGATCCTGAATTCTTCTACTTTACGTCTTACTGTTTGCTCATTTATCGGCTTCTTTCGTACTAGCTTGTTGCGGTCCCTCCTCAACTCTAGCCTAATTCGAGATCTTACCATACGGTGGTCACTACACCTTACCCTTCCGAGCACTTCCACATCCTGCACGACGCCAGGGTTATCGCATAATATGAAGTCTATTTCATTTTTGTGCTCCCCATTCGGGCTCCTCCAGGTCCACTTCCGACTCTCCCGTTTACAGAAGAAGGTATTCATTATGTGTAGGTTATTCCGTTCTGCAAACTCAACTAGTAGGTCCCCCCTGCTATTTCTACAGCCCAGACCATAGTTCCCAACTGCCTTGTCTCCAGCCTGATTCTTGCCTACTTTAGCATTGAAGTCCCCCATAACTACAGTATACTGCGTTTTTACTTTAGCCATTGCCGATTCCACATCTTCATAGAAGCGTTGCACTACTTGGTCGTCGTGGCTGGATGTGGGCGCGTAGCCCTGCACCACCTTGAGCTTGTACCTCTTATTGAGCTTAATTACAAGAGCAGCTACCCTTTCGTTAATGCTGTAGTATTCGTCTATGTTGCCAGCTATGCTTTTATTGACTAGAAATCCCACTCCCAATTCTCTTCTGTCCTCTAGACCACGGTAACATAAGACGTGTCCATTTTTCAGCACCGTGAAGGCTTCGCCTGCCCTCCTAACCTCGCTAAGCCCTATTACATCCCATTTAATGCCCTCTAATTCCTCGAACAACACCTCGAGACTTGCTTCGCTAGATAAGGTTCGCACGTTAAACGTTACCAGGTTCAGATTCCATTGGCGGCCTGTCCGGATCCAGTGATTCTTAGCACCCTCTGCTGCGTCACAGGTCTGACCGCCGCCGTGGTCAGTTGCTTCGCAGCCGCTGGGGACTGAGGGCCGAGGGTTAGTTGGCGTATTCATGGGAGGTTGTGGCCGGTACTACACCAGGGTGGCCAATCCTGCTCTGGTGAGGGAGTGCATTACCGGCAATGGTCGCCGGGGTCAGGCCGCACCCCAAGCCCCTTTGTGCAATTCCATCAATACGCGGATTTTTTTTTTTAATCCGGTGGGAATAGTCCGGCACCGGGATTCGAACCACGGTCCTTCTGCACGCGAGGCGGGTGTTCTACCTCTACGCCATCGCTGCCTCCTGTGACTGTGGCTTGTGCCAAATTGTCCGACTTCAGATCTGAGAGAGACAATGACAGGGCCAGCCCGTAACATTAGCAGCAGCGAACTAGATGTATGTATGTATGTATGTATGTATGTATGTATGTATGTATGTATGTATGTATGTATGTATGTATGTATGTATGTATGTATGTATGTATGTATGTATGTATGTATGTATGTATGTATGTATGTATGTATGTACATACATGCATGCATGTATGTATGTGTTTGTATGAATGTATGTTTGTATGCATGTGTGCATGTATTCATGCATGCATGTATGCATGTATGTATGCATGTATGTATGTATGCATGTATGTTTGTGTGTATGTATATATGTATGTATGTATGCATGTAATGCATGTGTGCATGTATTCATGCATGCATGTATGCATGTATGTATGTATGCATGTATGTATGCATGTATGTGTGTGTATGTATGTATGTATGTATGTATGTATGTATGTATGTATGTATGTATGTATGTATGTATGTATGTATGTATGTATGTATGTATGTATGTATGTATGTATGTAGGTAAAAATGTCTCCCTGTCTTACTCCCTTTCGGATGGGGAATTTTTCGCTTTGCTTGTGAAGTGTTATTTTGCCCGTGCATCTCTTATACATGTCGTCTAGAGGTCATATGTAGGTCTCTTTTATTCCCTGGTCCTTAAATGCTTTTAGCACGGCTGCGGTTCGTACTGAGTCAAACGCTCTCTCATAGCATATAAATACCATGTAAAGGGCTTTAGTGTATTCTGCGGATTTTTCTATCACTTGATTGACAGCATGGGTGTGATCCATGGTTGAGTACCTCTTCCTAAACCCAGCCTGCTGCATGGGTTGTTCAAAATCCAGGCTGTATTCAATGCGGTTAACTATAACTTTGGTAAACAGCTTGTAAGCAACTGAGATTAGGCTGATGGGTCTATAGTTATTAAGGTTCTTGGTATCTTCCTTTTTTATGAATCACAATAATGTTGGTGTTTTTCCAGGCTATGGGCACTTTTTGAGTCTTTAAGCATCCGAAAATTGTGCAGCAAGCCTTTCCAGTACTATGTCTCCTCCCTCCTTCAAAGATCCACGGCTATACCATCGTCGCCTGCAGCTTTTCCTCTTTTCATGTCCTTGAGAGCCTTTCCTACTTCCTCTTTAACCTTTTAATCTGTAGTTTTCCCCGATCTGACGTCGCTGGCGTAAAGTCTGGTGTAGAATCGTTCTGCTACCTTTATTATCTCTTCCATGTTGTGCGTAATGTTACCCTGCTCGTCTCTGAGTGCGCAATTCTGTCTTTGCCGATGGCTAGCTCTCTCTTAGTTGCTTTCAAGCTTCCTCCTATTTGCAGCGTTCCCTCGATCACTGCCAGATCATATGCACAAATGTCGGTTTTTTACTTCTGTTAATCCCATTTAGAAAGCTCTGCTAACTCAATTTGATCCACCGCACTTGACACCTTCATTTTCTTACGTTCCGCAATTAGTGCCTTTGTTTTCTTAGTTTTCCCGTTTCTTTCCTACATGCTGCTTCTACCACAGCTGATGCAGATTCACTGATTGCCGATGTTAGGTTGCTATTTAGCCTGTCTACACTATCCTCGTTCTCCTCGTTTAGAAGCTCAAATTCGTTTTGCAGAGTTATTTCAAACTGCTTCATCCTGCCTCTTACTGACTGCATGCTGTGTTTCTTACTTTTCACGAGTTTCCTTCTTTCTCTTTCAAGATTTGGGCTTGCCTCGCATCGCTGCTCCTAATCTTACTTTGTACCTCTACGCCTTGCACGATACTCGGGTAGTAGTTTGGAATGACGTCAACTTCGTTCGTGGTTGTACCATCGGGACTTTTCCATGTAGAATAATGTGTTCCTTAACCTCAGCTTATTTCTCTCTGCAAATACAAGCAGTGCATCTCCTCGACGGTTGCGATTGTCTATTCCAAAGTTTCTCACTGACCTTTCTCCGATTTGCTTCTTAGTGACTTTTGCGTTAAAGTCACCCATGACAATTGGGAACAGGGTCGTTCCATCTTCACTGTTGATTCCACGTCCTCGTAGACAATGTCACGGCTTCATCATAGTAGCTAGTTGTTGGCGCGTAGGCCTGTAGTATATTTAACCTGTAACGCTTAGTTAGCTTGATCACAACAGCTGCAACTCTTTCGTTAAGGCTGAAGAATTTTTCCACGTTGCCTGTTCATTTTTTATGGATTAAGAATCCCACTCCGTAGTCTTTCTTCTCATAGAGTCCTCTGTAGCACAAGATATGCCCGCTAGTCAGTTCCATGAAGCCGTAGCCTGTTCTTTTAACTTCGCTTATAACCCTATGATATCCCATCTAATGTCTGAGAGCTCCTCTAGCAGTACAGGTAAGCTTCCCTCACTAGACGGGGTTCGTGCGTTGAAGGTTGCCAGGGTCAAGTTCCAAAGGCAGCCCGTCCGGACCCAGAGATTCTTAGCAACCTCTGCTGTAGCGCTGGCCTGACCACCGTCGTGGTCGGGTGCTCTACACTGTAGCTGCTGGGGACTTGGGGCCGAAATCTGCTTTGGCAAGTCATCGAAGGATTAAAGATAAACCGGGAATACTTGAGTCATTCGTTGTTTGCGGACGAGACATAGTATGGCTGAGTGAGACTGCAGAACACCTGCAAACAATTCTTGAGGAATTGCAATCAAAGAGCACGGCTGTGGGACTGAAAATAACTATGAATAAATCTAAAGTAATGAGGAATAAGCATGGCGTGAGCGCCTTCTCCAGTTTAGGAGCCGAAGCGCTAGAAGAAATACAAGTATCTAACTACCTCGTACAAGTGATTAGCGCTGACTCTAACCACTAGAGAGAAATCCATCGCAGAATAGGTATATGGGCTGGAGAGCACTCGGCAAGCACTCCCAAGTAATGAAGAGTAATGTACCATTGTCACTAAAAAAGGAAAATCTACAACCAGTGCATGCTGGCCGGTAATGACATACAGAGCTGAAACGTGGCGTTTTACTAAACAACTACAAAGCAAACTTACGTCGGCCCAACGGGCCATGGAACGAATAATGTTAGGAATAACACTTAGGGACAGGAAACGAGCTTCATAGATAAGGAAACAAACTCGAATAGATGATATCATAGTTCAAGTAAAGAAAAAGAAATGGACTTGGGCTGGCCATGTAGTAAGACGAACCGACAATTGGTGGACAATTAGGGTAACAGAGTGCATACCAAGAGACGGGTATACAGTGAAACCTCGATATATCAAACAGCACTGTGCCCGCGAAATAGTTCGATATAACAAGAATTCGATATATATAATCACGTAGAAAACGCGTCATAAACTGGTACAAATCAATAAATGAACGAATTGTGCAGTAAATACTGACTTGGTGCTTCGAAGTATTTATTCTTTTGGCTTAAAGTACTGCAGCAGGGTAGCCTGGTGTGTTATACACGACTTCCTCAACGTAGTCAAAACGTTCCACAAGCGACATGCCGGTGCCTTTTATAGCGCTGCAGTAGCGGTGCGGTAGGGCCACAACCGCTGAAGCCTCGGTCGAAGTCGGGAGCGGGGCACTATCGGCGCTTGCGGGTACAACCTCGGCAGCGCCTTCGTTTGTACGCTCAGTAGTAACCTCCGCTAGGATCTCCACACCCGTGAACTCCGCCGTCGTACCGGTGATGTCGTCACCGCCAACTAAGTCATCAATGCACATGCTTCGTGGCTCAGCCCCAACAAAGCGCTCCAGCTGGCCCAGGTTTCTTCAAGCTCGCATTCTTCTTTTGCACCGTCTAATTCAGCTTCGGTGCAACCGATGCGCAGCAGTCGGGAACGCCCATCGCGCCACCACTATCCTCGAGGGTGCTGCGGGATAGCCCGCCGCCTGTCAACAGAGCGCGAGCGGGCTGGCCAGTCTGTGGTGGCGGAGTTCGATATACCCATTTCATGTCCGTCCCAGTTCGAAATAAAAAATTAAAAATGCATGTGATTTCCCGCGTGATATAGGAAGTGTTCGATATAGGCAATAATTCGATATACCCGTGTTCGATATATCGAGGTTTGACTGTAGAAGGATGGGCGGGCCCATAGAGTTTCATACAAATAACTAGAGGAGAAATTGGCGATAGCGTCAACGCGAACATGGCAGCGGCGCTTACGCTTCAATGGGAATGATGGGTAGTTCTGGAACCGGATTGCGTAGAATCGAAACAAGCCTATGGCTGCGCAAATGGTGTTTTTTGACAAAAAAAATCTTATTGCCCGGTTCTCCGTTTGCAAATTACATGACAAACAAGAAAGTTAGTGACCAAAAAATTACGCCCACCTCCCCTCGCGGGAACCCTGGTGTGATGCGACACTGAGGGGGGTTCAAGCGCAAGCGGAGAGCAACCGTCGACCGAAAGGCCGCCGGAGAGCGGCACACCGGTTATATCCACAGCACGCCCGAAGGAGAGGAGAACGCGGAGAGAGAGAGTACTGCACATGCGCAGCAACGCGTGCAGCGCCGCCCACCGGCGGAGTGAGAGCGCGCTGGGCCGCACACCCGCAGATGTTGAGAGTGTTCGCTCTCACCTGGACACGCGCCGGCGCCAGTGAGTCTGCCTCGGCTATGACGCAACACAATCCAACACAATCCACTTTAATCCAATCCAATCCAAATCCAATCCAAGCCAAGCCAAGCCAATCCAATCGAATCCAATCCAATGCCCCTCGCGAGAGAGTGTTCGCTATCGGAGAGGAGAGGGGGTGAGCGGAGGAGAGTGCGGACGCCGACGACGACGACGACGGACGCACGCAGGAAGGAACGGGCCGCCGACAAGAGATGCTCTCACTCTCAGCGTCGCATCTAAAACTGGTTTTGTACGAAAAAAACTCCCACCTCCCCTCGCGGGAACCCCTGTGTAGATGCGACGCATAGGGGGTTCACGTTACAGCATTGGACAGCGGAGGAACGGCGCTGGAACGATGGAGCGGGGCGGTGCAGGCACCGCGTTTTATAGCGCGCATAACGGTGAGGGGACGCGCCGGCGCCAGTGCGTCTGCCACGGCTATGACGCAACACAATCCAACACAATAAACTTTAATCCAATCCAATCCAAATCCAATCCGAGCCAAGCCAAGCCAATCCAAGCCAATCGAATCCAATGCCCCTCGCGAGAGAGTGTTCGCTATCGGAGAGGAGAGGGGGTGAGCGGCGGAGAGCGCAGCTGGCGCGGCGAGGAGAATGGGGGAGGGGCGGACGCCGACGACGCCGGATGCAGGGACAAGGCGGGTGAATGAGATGCGGTCGCATCTAATAAACCGGCGCGTTTAAATAAAAAGCAGACGCGGAGTCGAGGAGTTTTGTGGAGCAGGTTTGTCATTTGCCGCCAACTACAGCAGGAATCGGACTTCTTTAAAACTATTTGTAAAAGTTTCGGAGCTTGTAATTTGTAATACTAAGAAAAGTTTTGTGCTCATAAAAAAAAAAAGAAACCGATTACCTTTGGAGAAGTTATTCTTGCCTGAATTATTGACATTCATCAAGCTGCGTTCCTATCAGCCGCCGCTGCTGCTGTTCTACGCCGTAGGAGCCGGCATTCGCATGCGTGTGGCTGTTCCAAGCGATTCGCAACAGTCGTCAGCTTCGACAATACATTGCTCTTCCGAATGAGCAGCGCCGCACAGAGCACCGTCATTTGTGTTTTCGTGCTGGCTGTGCGGCAATGAATTGATAACCCACCCAATTCGCAACTCTGGTTATAAAACATTCCACTTATGGCGGCGTGAGTGCACGCGAGGCATGCAATTCAAGGAGAAACGTATTTTTGATCGCTTCTTCCAACACCCCGCGTAGGCAAATGCGTTCACGTCAATCCAAAACGAAAAAATGTGCCAGCATTTCCCCGAGGGGAAGAATGTGAAAGTGCGAATGCACGAGTTGAATTTGCGCGGTTCGGTAATGTTCGCGAAAGAGAGATCACACACACACACACACAACTACAAAGAAAGAAAGATGCATTTATTCACAGACACCTATTTGTGTTGTCGTTGTACTTGATTGCTAGAGTGGATCTCAGCTTTGAAATTTCGTGTCAGTACTCCTTTAAGCGGGTGCATTAGCCCTTCTCACGCCCGATTCCTGGCCAATCCCCCACGTGGGTATGTGCCATGTCAGCGGCCAGGCAGCGCGCGCCCATCTCCCCCCGTTGCCAAGGAAGACGAGGAGATTCCTGGCCAATCCCCCACGTGGGTATGTGCCATGTCAGCGGCCAGGCAGCGCGCGCCCATCTCCCCCCGTTGCCAAGGAAGACGAGGAGCGCGCGCACCCGCAGCTGTTGCTATGTGGACGGATGGCGGTCGCCGGAATTCAGGGTCGCTTATAAAGTGCATTCGCACTTAAAAGGAAACTGCCTGCAATCCATAGCAAGTTCCACAAGCCATGAGCGCCAATCCGAATCCAGAACTACCGATCACGCCCATTGAGGCGTACGATCGCAGCGCCAGATTCCTCTCTAGTTGTTATTGTATGAAACTGTATGGGGAAGGCCCATAACACGATAGAGGGATGAAATAAGCAAGTTCAGTGGCCAACAGTGGACTCGAGCTGCGCAGGACAGGAGCTGTTGGAAGCCAATGGGAGAGGCCTTCACCCTGCAGTGGGCCTGAGTAAACTGTTGTTGTTGTTGTTGGTGGTGGTGGTGGTGGTGATGATGATGATGATATATCATGGTGCCGAACCATAACCGGTATTTTTCCAGGAATTGAACCCGAACCGTTATTTTTTGGGCCCGCTGAACCCGAACAGGAACTGAACTGAAAAAGGTAATAACGGTTTCCGGTTGACGACAAAACGGTTCGACCGTCCGTTGTTGATAACGGACGGTAAATGCCATTTGGGGATTTTCCCTTTCACGCACCATCAAACTGCCCATCACTGGTGCGCTTTTCCCCTTCGGAGGAGTCAAACCGCCGTCTTCGTGGCCGCAACAGTGGGAAAAAATTGTGCAGCATCAGTGTTGACACGGCATGTTGTGGCATGTCGCGCAAGCAGGGGGCAAGGTCGGGAAAAAGAAATGCCCCACTCTCTGTGCAGCCCGCCAGATGATTGCCGCACCGACACTGGCCTCTCCTCTCTGGGGCTGAGCAGCGGCAATCAGGCCGCACGACTGCTGCGCTGCCAACCAGCCACGGCTTGGAAACCCTACAGGGGCCTACTTGTAGCACCTCGAAAGTGCTAAAATATCGGCAGGTTGGAACAGCTTCGTAAGAATGTAGACAGCTCGATGGACAGGATACAGGAGGAAAGAGACGCACACTTGCGCTCACTATAGAAACGGTATTTTTTTATGGTTCGGGACATTCAGGCGAGGCTAACCGCTTGTACAAAAAAAGGGAAAAGAAGGCGAAAAGACGCCGCAGAAATCTTTTAAAACGCACAACAGATAGACAACAAAAGACACGTGCTACTGGAAAAGTTTTAGAGTCAATTCGAAATTCGAGAGATTGTAAACTTTAGAATTCAGAGATGTACCTGCAGTGTTGGGCACTGAACATTCGAGTTCCCTGATTGCCACTAGTCTTTCGTACTATAGTCTCTTGTAACGGTACAGGAAAAGCTCCTCTTCACAGGCGGATAGAACGTCCTGTTGTGCGTGCGTGCGCGCGTGCGGGCAGGCGGGCAGGCGGGCGGGCGGGCGGGAGGGCGCTTTACATGGAAGTTTTTAGTAGATTGTTTTGATATAAGGATTGAAGTAGCATTCCCTTTTGGTTGACGAGGTAGCCAGCCCGATACCGAAGGTTCCGCAGCCAGTGGCCGGCGATTTTTCTCTAATGCGTCTCCTGACCTCTACAAAGACTCCTGCCAGTGGTGCGCCGCGACAGCTAACCTTCATCATATCATTTGTGCCTGCCCACAGCACCCCATTTGTACAAAACCAACAACGCCGACATTTATCGTAAATAATTTCGACGAGTGGGAGGCAATGCCGTTCAGCTCGGACGCGGAGTCCCAACTACGAGTCGTCCGACACGCTGAGGATACCGCTAGGACCCACGGGCTCCTGGCCTCCATCTAATGGGAAAGGAGCCGCGGAACATCCAAATCCGCCCCTCTCCTCCCCCAGCTTTGGGCACAATAAAGTTTATTCACTCACTCACTCTCTTTACACGCTTGGATTGGTGGCCTATACGGGCCATGAAGCCAAAGCCCACCTAGCCTTATTCAAAGAACTAGCCTTTAGTAACTTCCTCCACTCCATTATGCCCTTTTCTGATGGAGGCGAAAAGCAAAAACGCCCGTGTGTACGAGATTTCGGCGCACGATAAAGATCCCCAGGTGGTCAAAATTAATCCGGAGCCCTCCACTACGGCGCGCCTCATCGCCTGCGTTGCGTCGGCGCGTTAAGCCCCACAATCAATCAAATCAACTCCATTATGGTCTCAAGGACGCGGTTTTTACCACAAAAGATAGGAAACATCGAAAAGGGTTCAAATTTTCTGCTACACAGTGTCAGCAGTGGCATGATGGGAAAATAATTAAAACAGAGTTAGCCGTGCGTTAACTCCTCATTAGCATTCAAACGGTTCAGTAAAACGAAACAAGAGGCATTAACATATTTCACAGTCATGCCACTTGGCGGTGGCTTTATATGGACGCCATAAACGCTGGGCGAAAAGTTGGCTGGTACGCTTAAACTTGGCTTTATAATTTCACCAGCTTTATTGGAAAAACGCAGTATTTCGGACGAAGAAAACAAAAGTATGCCCCGTCCTCAGCATTGTACCCGTTGTCAGTGCTCTGCACAACAGATGTTGAAGAAGGGCCGGAGTTATAAATTAAGTTGAATATGCCTTGGGCTGTTCTGCCTGACGTACGGTACAATTTTGTAAGATGTAATCAAAACGTCTACTTATTGAGGCCCAACGTTGACAAACAGGACGATTTGGACGCGCTCCATATAAGTAGGTAAAGTAATTTTCCCGTTCTTTTCTTTCGCTGCGTATCTATCATGATCAGCGTTTCTTCTTAACCAGAAAATGATGCTGACCACTGTGTATCTATTACCTTTTTCTTGAGCCAGATTGAGTTCTTACTTCAGAAGCAATACTCGGCTTCAAGTCGAGCAAGTTGAACTAAACTATGCGCGGGAAATTGAACATCAACGCACGTAATATAGCCTTTTTTTTTAATTTGCGATAGTTGTTTATGTGCACACATTTAATCAAAAGGCGCGCAGCATAAGACGTGCGTCCTTCCTTATCTCGTGGTTCATTGTCACATATGTCGTGTATTCCTTTTTTTTAGTTCTTCAGCCATGAGCGCTTTAAGTATTAGATCACAGGAAGTTTCTAGTCATCAACAGCAACTCCAGAGGCATTGTCGCATTAAGCAAGGCTTCATCGCCGCCAACAATGTTGGTGCTTTCAGAAAGTTTATCTTACGAAATACATTATTTAGACCTGTGCGCTCTACGCTGAGATTGGGGAACTTAATCGACCTGTTCGCCCTCAAGTCACTTGTTTCCATATGGTGAAAGCTGGAAACGGTGTCAGCACTCGTTCAGAAAAGAGCGAAGGCTGATGCATAGTGGACGCCGACAGCCTTATCAAATTACCTTGCTTCCACGAGGTTGTTTCATCTCAAATGGAGCCAATTCTCCTTCTATTTATTGTATCACTGTGGGAGCATAACTGATTTGAAATACTCGGTGCTGACTATTACGATCTCGTGTTGTAATGACCAAAATACCAACACAGTTAAAGTAAAAACACACACTCACACATCCCCACCGGTTATAAAAAGAAAAAAAAAACAAAATAAGAAAAATGTATGCAAGAGCTCAGCTCACCGATTACGGCGGTCGCTACGTGAACACTGCCTCCAACTTTTCCGCTGAGCCCCCGCGTCCAATGGGGAATGCGTAATCCAGGGCGATGCCTTCACCACCACGCGCGCGCGCCCCACGGAGAAGCGTCCCGCGCAGGAGAAGCGCGGTTCGGTTTTACAGCAAGGCAGCGGCTCCGCCTCTCAGTCTCGCGCGCGGATCCGCCGAGTTTCACAGGTGACGTCACCAAGGCGCCCCTCGACACGTGGTTGCGTCGCGGCACCGCGCTCACGGCACCTGGCGGCCGGCCGTCTGCGTGCCGCCCTCCCCTCCAGCCACCCTTCCACCAACGCTCCAGGGCAAGCACAAGTGACAACGGTCAGCGGACTCCGTCATTTTAAAGACGATAGTCTTTCTCGGGATACCTAATTAAACCCGACAATTTTTTCTGTCTGTCTGTCTGTCTGTATGTCTGTCTGTCTGTCTGTCTGTCCCTCTATTCAGCTACTCGGCCAAAAGTTAAATAACTCTGTAAGAAGTTTATATATAGTCAAAACATTTATAACCCACTAAGTATGGTGACATACTTCTCATTTGACCATATACTGGAACAAAAAAAAGAAATCAGGCATATTTGAGGTACAAGATCATTACTGCCAGTAGCAGTGTTCGTTTAAAAAAAAATGGATGTGTGGTTGATTTTTGCGACAGAACTAAACAATACGCGTTGAGAATAATGTTTTGACCCAAAAATACAAAAACAGCTCGCGCGTATGCTTAGACTTCGAGGCAGCATTCCAAATCCAGCATTCTAGCAGGTGGCGTGTAAGCAGTGCGAACGCGGGAAAATTGAACTGGCCTGAGCAAACCTCCACCGTGTTTATCGCGGGAGGAGCGAGATGGGAGGGCGGAGGAGAAAAGAGACATGGCAGGGGCTCACGACATTTGCAGAGAATTGAAATGATAAGACGCCATTTTTTCTCTTTTTGGAAGGATGCCTGCCCGGGGAAAGAGATGTACAGCGAAGTCCGAGCACTGCCCCCATCCTTGCACTTAATGCGCTTATCTTGCGTGCAATTGTGGAACTCAGCGACGAAGCATCCATTTTACGTAGTCTTCTTCCCGCAAAACTTGCTTTTCCGTGCTATAATGCCTGGCGACTAGATTTATCCGTTTCATTCATCATAACTGCATAACAAGCTACTGGCAACGAGGCAATTGTCAATGCTACTCGTATGCTCGACAGCTCCTTAACAGAGACAAGGCTGGGTTCGATGTTGTTCCCATTTCCATAAGATGACTAGAACACTTTTATTCTTTGTACTTCATCGGGGCATCGGTTACGCATGTAGAGATAAACCACTTGTGCATGTGCAGCCGCTATTCGTGAGAACCGAGCTAGAAAAGCAGATGAAGCCGTGCCTGTGGATGCGATGAACTTTTCTTCTTTTTTTTTTTTGCAGGACTTGAGCAGGCGCCATGCGGCCAATTAGGTTGAGTGCTGCAAGAAGGTGCTCCTCTACTCCATCCCACGTCCCACTTCTTTTGCGAACAGGACAAGGCACCAATTATATGCGAAACTTCTTCCCCAAAAGGAGGAGGCGTCAAATGCGAGTGCCTTAGCATATGAATACAAGCCGACCGAAAAGGCTCATTCCGCGAATTCCTGCTTCTAGCGAACGTTTACCCTGCCCGGACGATATACCTGAACATTTTAAGCGATTGGATGAATTTCCCGGAGGTGGGGCAGTTTAATGACTTCGTGTCTGAAGAACATTCGCTAAGTTGGCCACGTGTCCACAGGCGGAACAACTTTGCGATACTGGCATACCTTATCGAACCCAAGGCAAGGACTGATGATTGCAAGCACTGATGACTTTTTCCTGGAACCCTTTAACTAGATAGAGCAGCTCATTGATTGTTCGAGCAGTGGATAAGCGCGATTCTTTAAAGGGGCCCAGCAACACTTCTCTCTTTTTTTTTTTTTTGAAATCTTAAATGCTTGTAGAACGTATTCCACTAACACATCCAGTAGTTAGATTAGGGGGTTACCAAGTACCTCAGCCAAAATTACTGCTCTATGCCCATCAGATAACTTTGAAACTTGCTAAAAAGGTTTTTTCTTTCGTTACCGGTTTTGGCGTTCTTTGACCGCTGGACTTACGTCATCACAACTGTGTAGCGGCTATTGGCCGGTTCTCCTCCAGTTGCAGAAAGGAACGAATATGATAGACTTTTTTAAGCAGAAACGGAAGGGGTATCTGCTGCGACGACCAAATTATTTGCAGTAGTAATCAGTAATCAGGTGAAATAGCCCTTGCGTTCATACCAGAACCCCCAACCACTGCACCAATAACCATCGTAACCGTCTTCATGAGAAACATCGTTGAGGTACCACTTAGTAAAAAAAAAATATGGTTTGATTCCTCTGTTATAGGAATCGGTGAAACACGAAAGCGAAATGTGCAGTGAAATCTGCAGCTGAGCAAGATTTGCGGGTCAGCGGCTGTCTTGTGGGTGTGTTTGGCGAGCGACGTCCTGCTGGCGGGTCCCTTCGGCAAAGGTGTACTGGCGTCATTTCCATGACGGATATGACGTCAGTGAAATCTTGCTGTATCCCGGCATAATACACTTTCGTGTTAAAAACTGATTTATTGTCTGCGTGATCATAACTTTCACTGTGCCCCACCCGCGGTGTCCACGGCCCTCAGTTAGCGTACTGCTCCAGTGCAGTTGCGGAACAAGTTTCCTCTTCAGTGTAATTACACTCGCCAGAGGCCCGCATCTGCAAGCCACATATTCTCGACATTAGTGTTTCACTGAAGCTGCGAAGCATGTCTGCGTAGAAAGCCTGCACTGCCCTTTCACGGGGGACGTCCTCGGCACAACGCAAGGGCGCTTAGCCAGCTACTCGGCCGAGGACGGCCGGTGCAGGCACTGTCGGACCGAAATCCGAGCGGCTTGCTTTGTTCCTTTCCCATTGGTAAGTGGGCAGCGTACGAAATACTGGTGATAGCTACTGATATAAACATTGGCAGGAAACGCAAAAAAAAGGAGCGTGCAAGATGTGGTCATGCAGCAGCCACGCCTTGCGTTCCTCCTCTCTTCCGTGTGTTTATTTTGTGTCCCTTGGACGTAAAGTGCCTATGTGTGGCGGCAATTCCATCTTCCTCGTGAAATCATTGAATCTTCATTTTGGGCTCAACACATCAGAGAATTTTAACGCCACCATTTTGGCCCCAAGACGTCAGAGATTTTGAGAACACGCTGAGGGGATCTTACAGCATGTTGTAAGGTTTCACATCAAGCCTGTTACCTTCAGAGGCACAATCTCATAAAAGGGGGAACCGAAGAGAGCCGAAGCAGACGACGGGGAGGGCAACTCGAACACGGGCCGGGCTGGCCTCCACTGGGGAGTCGTGTATGGGTTATGAGACAACAGGGGGCTTTAACTCAAAGGGAGGGGGGGGGGACAGGGGGGCGAATCCGCACTCGCTTTGAAACTGATCCCCGAAGAAGAACAGAAGAGCAGCACACGCTTGGATTCGACGTCCACATAATCGATGCCTCATAGAAATGTTTAAATTCAAGTGGGAATTTCGAGATGCCTTCCCGCAGCGGCGCTAATTATGACTAATGCCTTTGGCGGAACTGTCATAAATTCTCAACGAGTTTCTTTTACAGTGACCACGAGAACGGATATTAAGTGGAAGCGTGCAAACAGCGCACATAGTATTTGGTTGCGCCACCGTGCACAGGCACCATTGAAGGCCCCATCCTGGCCGTGTACGCTTCGAAAGCAGCCACAGGCTCACTCCGGCCGCTTCCCCATTATAGCAGCCCCAGTTACCCGATAGCATGGCTCAGATTTCCGGTTCGTATGTGTTGCAAATTTTTAGGCGAACGCCTTAGATGTCTCATAAATCTCGAGAAGCGACCGCAGCTGTCTTGCTCAACACCAACGGTTCCAAAATGGCCGCCACTGTAAAGAGAAAATAAGTAAAAACACATTTGGGTTCGTCTACAATTTGAACCCTGCTCGCCGGCGCAGCGGTCAAGCGCGCTAAACGCAGCGCTAAGCGGGCACCGTGCAAGAATGGAACACGAATTAGCCTGGTGGGCGGCCGTGACAGGCGAACGCGACAGCACGTACGCCGAGCAGGTGCCTGCGGAGGCGGCCGCGTGAAATGCGATCAGACTGCCTGTCCGGATAGCTTTCCCTTATTTACCTTCCCCTTATATACCGTTTGTCCCCTTCAAAGTTCCGGCTGATTGACGGGGGTGGTCCATCGTTCATGAATGGGTACTCGCCGCGGATAGGCAATACAGTTCGTGCTTGTAGAATAGCGCAGGTAATTCCCCCTTAACGAAGAGAAATCCTTCATATATAATTAACCGCTCGTCCGCTTTAATATTTACTATTCGTTACGAGCGGTACTTTCGCTAACCTCTCCCATTTCCCGTTTCCTACTCCTGCCCCTCCCTTATTGCTGCCTTGCCTCGCTGCCTTCTTTGTAGCTGCTAAAGCAGCAGCCGGGAAAATCGCCCGAAGAAATGCCCTGCCGACAGTGCGGCACCAAAACCGAAGCTGCCAATTAGTGCTCTACTTCCATAGCGCGCTGAAAGCTTTCCCCAGCCAACCGTCTTAGTCCAGCTGTACTACTGGCGGTGAGATGTTTGAGTAGCGCGCATGGCTCCTGACGTCAGCTTTGGGTCTCGCGCCGCTGTCGTCTGCTACACTCCGCTTGTGAGGAGCAGCAGCGCCTGCGCTGCAGATCGCCCGTTTTGATGCTTTAGTGCATTAACAGGCGTATTTCCAGTAATTCAGTTATTTTTACAGATTTTGACCTCTGAATAATTTCAAGCTGTATCCCGCACACGTATGCACCACATGAGGCGAGAGGAAACAACTTTCTTAAGAGCATCGGTCAGAAGATCGTGCGTAACTCGTACTTTCTAGCTTATTTGCGAGGTTCAGTTTTCAGAGCTCCTCGATAAGTATTCGGAATGCGTAGGGTTCCCTAAAATACTTTTGAGATGCTCTTATAGAGACTCAACAGTCTGTATACTACTACGCACCATGCAGCGGACCCCTACACGCGCATCGCACCGCAGGAAATAAAACGGCTGTCTTCTATTCCTTTTTTGTTGTTGAATTGTATCAGATGAACGTTGTTCTGTGCCCAACGACATAATTTCTCTGTATCGTCATAAACGTCTAATTAGGAGTTTGAGGATGTTTGGGAGGCTCCCAAAGTTCGCGTGGACATTTTCTTCGGCCTGTATGGCATACATTCCCTTCTTCACATATTGGATTTCGTTATGGCTGCTTGCAAGAAGGTGCCTATCCGCAGCGTGCGTCGTTTGTGCACATACAAATACAATGAGAAGGTTTGTGCTACGCCGCCCCAAAACTGTGAGACAATGTTGTCCAGAGTAATCGGAGGCGGCTTTTGTGCCCGAATTTTTATCGTAACCATCGTTATCATAATGAACAAACTCTCAACACGAACGGTTATGACATAATTACCGTGTTCAAATCTTGAAATACCCGCTAACAAACGCAATAAATTGTATACCAAACCAATGAATACGTCCAAGCAGCTCTTATTGTCTTTCAACACCTTCAGGCGTAAAGAACAAATCCTGACCTACTCGGGATGATGTTCCATGAAGTGGAGAAAATTACTCTTGCTCTTATGAGTGCAGTTTTCCTATAACGCATATCTGAATATGGGGAACATATGGCTCTGGGAAATGTACCGTAAATATCCCTCCAGGTCTGAAAAAAAACATAGTGTTACACTATTTTTACCGTATACGTGATTAACATGTGTGTGTGTGTGTGTGTGTGTGTGTGTGTGTGTGTGTGTGTGTGTGTGTGTGTGTGTGTGTGTGTGTGTGTGTGTGTGTGCTTGTGCGTGAGTGTGTGAGCGTGCGTGCATGAGTGTGTATGTGCGTATGTGTGTATGTGTGTGCGTATGACGGCGTGTGCGCGCGTGCCTGTGTGTGTGTGTCCGTGTGCGTGTGCGTGCGTGAGTGTGTGTGTGTGTGCGTGAGGGCGCGCGTGGGGGCGTGCGTATGTGCGTATGTGTGTATGTGTGCGCATTTGTGCATGCGTGAGTGTGTGTGTGTGCGTGTGTGCGCGTGCGTGTGTGTGTGTGTGCGTTTGCGTGTGCGTGCGTGAGTGTGCGTGTGTGAGTGCGTGCGTGCGTGCCTCTGTAGGTGCGTATGTGTGTGCGTGTGTATGTGTGTGCACGTGCGTGTGTGTGCGCGTGTGCGTGGGCATGTGCGTTCGTGCGTTCGTGATTGTGTGTGTGTGCGTGTGCGTGTGCGTGTGTGTGTGTGTGCGTGTGTGTATGTGTGCGCGTGTGTGCGCGTGCGTGCGTGTGCGTGTGCATGTGCGTGCGTGTGTGTGCGTGTGTGTGCATGTGCGTGCGTGTGCGTGAGAGAGAGAGAGAGAGAGAGGGAGAGAGAGAGAGAGAGAGAGAGAGAGAGAGAGAGAGAGAGAGAGAGAGAGAGAGAGAGAGAGAGAGAGAGAGAGAGAGAGAGAGAGAGAGAGAGAGAGAGAGAGAGAGAGAGAGAGAGAGAGAGAGAGCGAGCGTGAGGGCGTGCGTGTGTGTGTGTTATATGGCGGAAACATGTTATGGCACCGCACCTGCAGAAATGATGGAAACCGACTAGCACTAGTTCCTGACCGTACGGACTTTTTATAAGCACAGAAAAGCAGTAATGAAAAATGGACGTGTCATTTTTAAGTCTCTATGATTTGGTTTACACCCACAAATATCAGGTGAGGTTGAAACCACGATTGCTTTGTAGATGAACCCGTTACGGCGCCGTGCCCTCTTTACGAGCACAGTTTACGAGCTTGTTGTTGGTATCATGCCCATGATGTTGGTATCATGCTCAATTCCTAACGTTTTGCTCAATAAACCTCCCTACTGGTTAGATGCGTGGTATAAAACCAGCACGCATCTTACGCACAGTAGGTTTTTTGGAACTCCATCTACATTTTTTGCGTCTCATAGTGTTTGTCGGCATACTCTTATGCCATGACAATGCAAAGTGATCGTTACACTACTTTCGAGCGTTCGGCAAGCTTACAAAAACGGCTTTACCATTTCCTCACATACGATTACCGGAAATCGTAATGTCTTCTGCCAAAGCCGACAACCCCGAAGGCCTGGAATTTGTTTTTGTCTTGAATTTTCGCTGTTGTCGGTTATTAGCAGCTGGCGGTTTCCTTTGTTCGAAAGATTGTTGAATACAGAAGCTGGCGCCTAGCTTGGACTCTTCGCGCTCCGCAGAGTACCGGCTTCGGAAGGAACAGGGAGACTCCGGCAATGTTTCTTCCGGAGCGGCATCAAAAACTGCACTTTAAATCACGCCTTTCGCTAGTGTATACGATTTTAAGCATTTTGTTAGGAGAAAAAGTTAAGCACACGCAAAACCTGGCGCGGACGAGCAGAAAAAGTCAACCACGGGCAAAGAAGCAGCGGGTAGAGAGAGCATGAGTGAAGTCATACATGGCAAATGCGAGAATCCCTAAGCCGACGTCACGGAGACACGCTTCACAGCGCCACCCGTGGTCGCGCTCACCACCAATACAGGGGAGAGACCATGCTCGCAACACAGCCCCAGTCGTTCCTTGAAACGAAGTCGCAGAAACAATGCCGTGGCACCTGCCGGCTGGGAGCCAGCTCGACGAAAGCGGGCTGTCACTTTCGTTCATCGCGCAACGTTCCTGAGCAGAGGCTACCACGCGGAGAGGATCAAAAGGGCCATGAATAGAAAATATAAGTTTGTTTTGTTCGAAAGGTTTAGTGTCCCCCCCCCCCCCCCCCCAGCGCTTGTGCCCCCAGTGTGCCCCCAGTGTGCCCCCAGCGCTTGTGCCCCCAGCGCTTGTGACATCAATCAATTTAAGCTAAAATTTTGATTCTCGCGCGAAAACGTGTGTTTGAATGACGTGTGCAATGACATCGTAGAACATGTCTTTCAGCTAAACTTGGTGTGGAGCGGAGACTTGCTTACTATTACTCAACGTAGATGGTGCCACCACACCGCGACAAGCCGTTTTCTGCCTTTGGTTTGTTTGTGACCGTATTTAAACCTGGCGTGTTTTTGTTGATGGAGAAAATAATCGTTTCGTGAAATATGGTGCTCGCTCGACAAATATGGTCACGTAAGACACCGTCACCTGCTTCAATAGGGCAGTGTCGTCTGAGACAACCCCAAAGTCCTGCAGTGCTGTGCGTCTAAACCAAGCGTAGTGCGCGCAGTGCCAACAGCAGTACGCATCGGTACTTGTATCTATGTTTACGTGTGCTTTCGTAACCTTCACTGTTTGTCCCACCATTCCTACTGACATAAAAAGAATGTGCCCTAAATTTAAACGCAAATAGCTCGTTCGGCAAGCTTACAAGTTCTGCCTTATTTGCGTCTGTTTTTTCAGGCCTCCGCCAATCGCAGAGCTGTGTGGTATGAAGGTTCTGTTGCGGGAAATGAGCTAGTGGGTCGCATGGCTAATTCCCTTTTTCCTAATTATACAGCTTATTCGAGAGGAGTTTATGTTAAAAGTAATGCCAGCAGGATCCTAACGACGCAATCTTTTGAATGAACCAAACCTTCGTTTTGTCGCCATGGCCCCTTTAAAAGAGTGCCAAGCTCTGGCCAAGTGACGGCCACAGCCCGCATGCCTCTTTGTGGCTTCGGCTGGCCCGCACCTGTAATCAGTTTTAAGAATAAATAAGGATAGTACTTTTTTCGCAGTCATCAAGACCCGGCGCATGGTCAACACGGCCGCGGTGTCCTTGATGGATGAGTGTCGCCTAACTGCAGCGATCAGGTGACCCAGACAAAAGAGACGAGTGGAGTAGTGTGTGCCAAACCTAGCCTGGCTCCGTGCCTGGACCTAAGATAAGGCTCAGAAGCCACAAATGCGCAATCAATCATTCCTCTCCACTGAACGAATTAACGTTTAACTATGATATTCGACTGCAAAAAAGCATTCGTACGCAAACGTCGTACGGAAGAGCGACCGCCTAATAATAGCGTAATTTCGACGAGAACGCGGCACTCCAGTGGTGCTGTTCTTAATTGCTTTTTACACTTCGCAGAGCGTCAAGCGTTGTTAAAGAGCCCGATGAAAGTCTGTGCGGCGAAGTCATTCCATGTCTATTTCGCCTTCCCTAAAACTCTCGTCGGTTGACACTGTCGCTGCCGTCGCAGACGAACAGAAGGACGAGCAGATAAAATATTTCTATAAATGCATTTCTGCGTGGGCTCAACGAGGAAGCCACTGAGTCCGTCTGTAACACTTGGGCCGCGTGAGAGAATGCTAGTAACAAAATGCACCAAGATCTTCATGCTTTGAACACGGAGTTCCGTTCAGTTCAGTTCAGAGTCCTATTACTGTCCCCTCTCCCCCTACTCCCCCTTCCTACCTCCAAGATGTCTTCCCAGCGATGAATTTATATATATTAGTGAGTCCGCTTTGAAGGGGTGCGCTGTCTAGCGCCACAAATAAATACGTGTCGGCTTACGGAGGTACTAATAAAACTGTGGTTGATTCCCCTGTCACCGCAATCAGTAAAACACGAAAGTAAAATGTGCAGCGAAATCTGCAGCTGAGCATGATTTGCGGGTCGGCGGCTGTCTTGTAGGTGTGCTTGCCGAGTGTCGTCCACCTTGCGGTTCGCTTCGGTAAAGGTGTATTGGCGTCATTTCCGTGATGGATATGACGTCATGAAATTTTGGTGTATCCCGGCATAAGGCACTTCCGTGTTAAAATATAAAACCCGAAAACGAACAAACCAAAGTATACTCTGTAGTACTAAAGGTGGCTTCCCCGCAAGAAGTCCCTGTGTGCAGGGGTGCACCCTTTACAGGCCGCTTGCTTCGTTGTACAGGTGTCGCTTCCGTGACGGATATGCCGTCACTCAAATGTTTGTGTATTCCGGAACAAAGCACTTTCGTGCTAAAATGCCTTTGGTTCACCATACTTTGATATCAGCCTTCTTGCATGGCAGCTGAAAAGAATGTTTTCGCGGCAATGAATTTGTATAAGTTGTGAACCATTCGCTATGTGAGCTCGGTGCATAGCGCTCCGTAGGGATACCTGGTGTTTTACGGAAATGTTTAATATTAGAGCCTGTGGCTTTTATTTTCCCTCCTCCTTGTAAAATATGCCTTCCCAGCAAAGCAGTTTTGTAAAGGGGCTCGATGTGTAGCTCTTCGTAGGGATTCATGGCGTCTTGTGAAGGTATTTATTAAGAGGCCTTCTGAGACCTTTCTACTTTCGTATCAAACCGCCTATACGGTGCATAAAAATGCCCTCTCAGCTATGCACATGTGTTTAGTAGTGAAGATGACTTTAAGGACGTTCGGTGCATGGCAGATAGGCTTAATTAGGCATTCATTCGACAATTCCCGCTTGGCAGTTTCTCCGAATTTTCTTTCTCTTGCCGCCGATGGCGTTAAAGACAGAATTAGCAACGCGCATTTCGTCAAGTATTTTTATAGAGATAAGTCACAGTGAACCCGAAAACCGAAGAATCTAAAAATAAAAATCGAGAAACCAAATACCACTGACAGATGAAGTGATGCAACGCCAAGCTCAAAGGTTCGGCACTTGCCGTATTTATGGATGACTAACAATCGATGAGGCATCACAGTAACCAAAGCTGGCCATTATTTGCGCTGGAACACATGTCAATGCGGAAATCGCTCTTTGTGACGTCATGTTTTCTCTCTACCATCACCACGCTGCGGTACAATTTTTATTCGTTTCTATGCTTTTACCGACCAATTTCCGTTACCAGCACGGGTTCAAAAGTTCTGGATCACATTTATTCGTTTAGAGTACACCTAAAGGCCCTCTGGACGAGGATATATACAGAAGGGGGCGGGGACAAAAAAACAAACAAATAGAAAACAAAAACAACACAAGAGGCAATATCAGCCGCAACAAAATGAAGAACCATATAGTAGCCAAACATTTATTGAAATATTGGGATGAGCATAAGGTTTCATGCCGCCGTCGGCGTGAGTTGCGCAAGAATGTTTCTACCATAACTCCACTTATAGAAGTGTACACCACCTCTGCCAAAGCAAAATTTCCCGCGGCTAAATGGGCATAGTGTACCTAGTCATTGAAAATTCGTTGGATAAGGTTTTGCACCTTGTGTTAAGACAGAAAATGTAAGCCCCATTTAAAATCCCACTATCACACAATTTATTTATTTCTACCCTCAGAGTCTACAAGAACCGTTATAGAGGGGAGGGGCTACGTTATTAGTAGAATACAAGTAGTATACATGTAGAATAGTAGAATACAAATCACCGCACGTCCTCTGAAGAAATGAGCTACCGTATGTTGTGTGTTGAAATGGAATGTGAATTTTATGAAATGGTTCACGTCTTGTATTTATTGTAGAGAGCAGTATCGTATTGGAAGCTGCCATTCTGTGCCTCTACTTGTGCAGTCTGGAGTACTACAGGGTACGGTACTAGGACCACTCTCATTTCCGTCAACCAGCGTAACCGCACCATCCTGTTTGTTCGTGGACGATTATGTCATTTATAATAAAATTCAATCGAAAACCGACCAAAAAACTTGCAATGCGCGTTCCTTTCTTCCTTGGCCTGACTTGCAACATGCCTACTTGTGGCTCCGGACACAAAGACGACACAGTGGCAACCTTCTTTTCATGTTTACGTTGCATGGAGCTTTTAAAAATTAGTGAAAAAGAAGTATTTCATTAGTTATGCTTTAATATTGCTGAAATACCTTTAAATAGCCATTTAAAGACAATATTTAAAGCTTTTGCAGCCGCAGGCAACTTTCCAGCCCGTAGCCGAACCATGCCAAGTAGAAATGAAATGGGTCTCCACAGGGCATGACGCCACCATAACCCATGCTCGTTAAAAGCGCGGCTCGCCTTATCATTAGCGCCAGATTTCCCTCTAGCATATATTAGCCTGAAACTCCATGCAGACGACTCTCTTCGTTTTTGCACAGGTGGTGTCATCTGCGCACGGAGGCATTGACCTACTTGTGGTGGCCGGCTCCCGCTGAGAACGGAAGCGACGTACTCCATGGTGCGCAACCCTCTTGACGCTCCTACTTTGCACCTAATAAACAGGCATTTAAAAGCAAATTCACCGCTTGTAATTTTTTTATGAAAGACGACTGCTTCGTACATATCCCAATACAAGCTTTCCTTCCCAACCACCATTAAACATCGCCCACAGCGCAGGTCTTTCATCACCGTTGTACTCTCGCGAACTATGGACCAAAGTACTGCACTACTTCCGTTGCATTGTCGAATCTGTAGACCTCCCGTCAGAGCGTAAGCACATCCTCTGCTACAAAACAAGTCGTCGTTTCCAGGCCCAGCCAATATCTTGGTTTTATTAAATGACCTTGGATGTCAACTGCGATATAGATGCCCTCGCATCGGCAAAGACCGCTCCAAGTTTCCGCTACAGGCTCTGTCGAGAGGAATGCTACATATTTATAACGTTTCTTTGCAGATCGCACAAAATCGCCTGGCACGTGCATCCAACGATCTCTACGAACATTGCATTCAGAATGGATGACGTTCCAGCGCCGAGCACGCAGCGCGAGGAGCGAGAGGATGTTCGCATTTTAAGTCGTGACGCATAGGCGCCGGAAACAAACGCAGCGAGCAGCGGAATGGGATTAGAATAACAGGGGCGCTGTGCACTGGCGAAGACAGAAAAAAAAAAAAAACAGGATTCCGACGTTCGCTATTGTGACTGGCTGCACGCATCACTTTTTATACGCGTCGTCTCTGCCGCCGTTATTTACCCGAAGGAAACAAAGGGCCTCGCGTGACCCCAGGGGCGCTTCCTGTTTTCTGCGCACACCCGCGAATTGAAAGCCGAGAAGCTGACAGGGAATTTGGCGAAAGCTGTCAAAGAGGATGCGCCCAAACACTCTTGGAACTGTAAAGTTTTTACTCGGTTGCTGCTCATTCATACAGAAAAGGACTCGGGGTAAATTCCTCTCTTGCAAACAAGTTGCTAAGAGCAGATAACGCGATAAAAGGCCATGGGTGTAATCATGCATGCACCGAATCCTCCACAGTCTTCCATTCCATTAGTGTACAGCGGTAGGAATCAGGAGCGGTGGCAAATCCGCTCATGTATCATCCTTGACTTCACTAGCGAGGGTTCAGGAAGCGCGAACATACGAACGGACAAGGAAGGGGTGCTAACCAGGCTAGAGCCTAGTTTGCCGTGAGATGCGTGGGGTTGGAAAAATTTGTGCAAAAAGGAGGAAGCAGCAAGACGAAAAGCGAAACAAAAAAAAAAGGAGGAAGCGGAAGGAGATAAACTAACGCGAGCCAGGCATGCATACGTTATTCGATTGTAAAAACGGAGTGAAGTCGTATGTAATTCTTTCCAGAAGGATGAAGCAAGCTGCGAGTCTTGTTGCCAAGCATGGATCGTGTGTTTGTGAGCGAAACTGGTATTTGTGGCTCGGATAACCAACTAGATAAGAAATGCGCACACGCGTTGGTGTTCTCCAATACCAGAATCAAACTCGCCGACAGCGGCACGTATACCCGCAGAGGTGACTGGGAAACGCTTTGCGACACGGCTAATCAACTCAGTCGTTTCAGCTGGACAATATTAATCAAGCGATCAATCGATCCGTCCCTAATTCGTGCGCAGGCGCTACCACAAGAAATCTCTGTGGGCGATCTTGCTTTCGCTCCCTGGAAGAAGCGAACGTGCTGCACCCCCCCCAGAGCGAAACTGTATACTCATGCACAGTTGCGCAACGCTTGATAAGCGGGAGAGCATGCTGCTTGCATTGCAGACCGTAAACCATCTGCCAATGTGTCTACGCCCTCATCATGTGCCTCCCTCCGAGACTCCTCGCGTCTAGAGCTTCGATCCTTCCGTGCCAGCGCGAGCCGTCCACTCGGCGGCGCGTCCCGGCTGAGCGCAGACAGCGGAATGGAATCCCGGCGGCGCACGGGCGGCCAGCGACGATGAGGCCCTGCCGGAGAGGAGCATCAGCAGCACCGAGATATACAGCTGCGCTTTCGAAGCGCCACGAGTAGCCGATTCGTACGGCGGCCTCGCAAAGCCGGATGTTTGCTAGCCGAACGGTGCACGCGCTTTGCTTTTCGAGCCGCGAAGGGCAAGCTGTCGCCGCCGCCATTCAAATTCCAAAGTGTCGGGCGCGACGACAAAAATCGGGTGTTTCTGTTTTTCTTCGTTCTAGAATTTGCGGCCGTTGCGATTCTGCGATCCTTTTGTGCTAGCGTCTCTAATGTCTGCATAATAAGAACGGTGACGCAGATCAGTAACTAAGGGAACGGGAATGAAGGCGCACAAAAGGACGGGTCTCTACTTGGCCTACGAACGTTTGAGCGAAGCTTATAAGGCTAGGGTTTCAGGCATTTTTCGTGTGTGCGAACAAAAGCTCACGTTTCTTCTAAGCGCGAGGCCTTTTGTAGCTCGAGTCGTTGCGTGTGCTATATGCTTGCACGCGGCTACCATCAAAGTCACATGCTCAAAACCTGCATTTGGATACACATTTTGAGTGCATTATAGTTATCCATAAGACAGTTTTCAGAAATATCAGAGTCCCAAATAGATAATAAAAGTTAGTAGTAAGGTATGCCGCACTGCGACCAGTTTCGGTGATGTTTCGCCATAGCATTGCCCTTTCTGTATCTGCATTCAAAGCGCTAGTGTGCCTGTTTCGTCCCGCTCTCCGGGATACCGTCGTGAATATAAGTGACCTTCTCCATCTATTTCTAACTTCACTCCTCTTCCGTCGCCGTAATGCGAAGCTCGGACCCGCCGCGGCGGCTTAGTGGCTAAGGCGTTGCGCTGCTGAGCACGAGGACGCGGCTTCGATTCCCGGACGCGGCGGCCGCTTTTCTGGTGGAGGCGAAAAGCAAACGCCCGTGTGTTCGAGATTTCGGCGCACGCAAAAGACCCCCAGGTGGTCAAAATTAACCCGGAGCCCTCCACTACGGCGCGCCTCGTCGCCTGCGTTGCGTCGGCGCGTTAAACACCACAGTCAATCAATGTGAAGCTCGGTTATAGTCCGGACTCAAGCTTCGCTGGTCATCCCCTTTCACAGGGTGGAATGGCTCATGGATTTTTTTTCTCGGTTTCTCTTGATTTGCAATGCTGCGCATTTATAAGTGATATAAAACAAAAGCTTGCGAAAAATAATGACTGGCCGACTGAATGAATGACTGAAAGCTAATTAGCTGAGTGACTGATTGATTGGGTTAGTAGCCAGGGAGAGAGAAAAAATTAGCGCATACGCTGCCGGCACGACGTCCAAAGATGCCATGGAAGCAGTGGGCGGGTGGCGCAGAAAGAAGGTGCAGACGGGTAACGGCTGCAGCAATTGTCACTGAGTAAGCACTTGGGAAAAGCTACACGACCGAATAGCCGCACGTCCTTGTCTCAGGTAGCATGCGCGGGAGATGACGCGTGTCGCGACACGCTACTTGTGAGGGGTCGAGGTGTGACGGGCTGCTGCATGACTTCCTTCGTGCTAGACCTGCTGATACGCTGCCGGCCTTGGGTGTCCACCACGCGGTCAGTGTCTCCCTATGTCCGTGTTTTTAGCGTGGCCTTGAACCTTTTGCGTTCTAAATGGTGGCATGGTGTTGTCCGGCGGGCCAATGGAGGAGGCGTTCGCCTTGATCCTAAACGGCGCGTGAGCGGCTGTGTAGCATTCATTTTATTTGTGGGTTTTTCTTGTTCCCCGGGCCACGTGAGCGGTAGGGTCTCGTTCGTTTCTTCGCTTGCACCGAACTTCTGCGTTCACGCTTTCTCTGCACATGGACGGCGCGAAAAATATTCCGTTCAACGAGAGTATACAGAGCTTCGCTACAAGACTTCATCGCCGAGGAAAGCTGGCCACGGAAAAAACGGCAACCCGATGCCAGCGAAGGAGGTCCTTCATGCGAATGGCTTTTTGTGCAAGGGACGGACGGAGAGAGTACACTTCGAAAGCACGCAGCGACTACGTAAGAAACGTCATTAGAGAAAAGAGGGAGGAAGGAGGGGCAGGCCTTCGCATCCCTGGTAACAATGCTTAAGTAAACGGCTTTTCGGTAGAGAAATAAAGATGCTTTTGGTAGGAAGGCCTTTCGCCACGGTCCTTTCTTCAATGCAGAGAGGTAATGAGATAGCTTAATGATAACCTCACGCCTCGAACTGCGGGTGAATCACAGCTAAATAAATAAATAAATAAATAAATAAATAAATAAATAAATAAATAAATAAATAAATAAATAAATAAATAAATAAATAAATAAATAAATAAATAAATAAATAAATAAAGAGATACAGCGTAAAATAGGTGGAGGTATGTACACTGTTGGCTGCTAGCACAGGAGTACTGCTTCGTTAAGATGCTGTCGGTGACTGAATTCACCGTACTTCATACAAGTTCGACTCAAAAGATAGTACGGAATCGTCACAGCAGACTGGTTGAGTTTGAGATAGAAATGTGTTCGCACGAGTATAAGGATTCCACAATTCAACTGTTTCGGCTGTAAAAAAAAAGAGCAATGAGCACAGCCCCAGTCCATCCCGAAACATCTCTTTCAAAGGTACGTGATTTGGGCGCAAACAAATAAATGAACAATTGACACAAAGCGTTGGTCTGCTTAAAACGGCCTAATCTAATTGCTTCTTACAACATTAAAGCACCAACCCACTGCTAAATAATATACCTTTTAGAATTTTTTGTGGCAAAGTAAGCGATCAATCACACGCTTTCTTCGAATATAAATGTTAAGTGCACAACTTAAAAGACGCGATTAACCTCCGGAAAATCTCCCAATTAAATTATTCCCCGAAAATTAACCTCCCAATGCCGACTTAGAGATATTTTAAAATGTTCGGCATACTTCTGTCCGTCCATTCTATGAATATGTCATTTTGTAGTAAATGTAACATCACGTTGCTGCGATACACTCGGTGAACTACTTTCAAGAAGCCTGTACAAATGATGGTATTCAACTGAACGGACATCACATGTAGGAACAAAGAAAACGTTCATTGCAAGGAACTATTGTTCATGTGATTGCATCACGCTAAAATTCCGAGTGTTTGAGAAATCTTCATCTCACTGAAATGTTCTATAAATGTGGCATTATGACAATGAAAGCATCGCAGCCTGAATAAGCCGATTCACTTCGAGACTGTGAACGCGATAAAAAAAAAATCCACGATCAACATGTGCTCATTCAAGACGCTCCATCATTGACTCTATCTACGCTGCTTATTCATTTCGTGCTTGACGCGTTCTTGTTTGTTTTTTGCTTTTATTGTTATGCGGATTCTTTTCTGCTGCCCCTGCCCTTGCTTTGCTTTCGTGTGTGTTCGTAGACAGGCGTCATTTGTGCGTTGCGTTGTTGACAATCTGTTTTGCGAAGACCGGTGGATTCAACCCAATACGATGGATTCGACAAAGCGGTATAGTTGCGGTTTTACGATGAACACAGTGATTTAGAAGGTATACGTATACCACGGGTGACAGCAAGCAAGCAAAAATCTCTGAGTAGGTTTGGGTTCGAGGCTGAAGAGAGGAATACTCTATTATCAATTTAATAAAAAAGTCCAAGCAATCACTTAGCACACGCAATATATACCCCATCTACATACATGCAAAAAAAAACCTATAAAGACGAACGCCTAAATACTAAAAACCATATCCCCAGTGATAGAGTATTGTCACTCGCCTATTGCTATTTTTCTCTCTTTATTTTCCTCTATTGCTGCCCTTTCCATACCGGAAAACAAAACGCAGCCCGAGGAGATTGGGCATCGACGCACTCACAACAACCATTTCTCAACAATGGAAACAACTGCATTGCCGCCTAGCCACACCTTCGCGTCAACAGCACAGTAAAACACCAACAACCCCGACCTTTGCCCTCCGGCACCCGAGGTGCATCCCCCGTTCTGGAATATACGACTCACCGTGATGACGACGGTGCCGGGGCCGCCATCCGCCACGGCACCGCACGATTCCCTGAGCACGTCGGCAACCCAGGTGGTGAACATGCCGGCGCGCCTAGAAGGCAGTCGGCTGCACTCCACCAGGGTGGCCACTTTGTCCAGCTGCCGCTTCCGCCACGACGATGTCATTGCCGTTCCTGTCCGCTCCGTAGCTCTCACTTCGTCTCTTTACGCGCTGCGCGACGGCTCGGAAGCCTGTCAAACATTCATTGCAGCGGAAACAAATTTGCTCATATAGAGTGGCATCATCATAGCGGCACTGAAAACTTCAAGTTACCACAGCAATTAGCGAGCGTTGTTTTCTGCCACGTTTCGTAGTCTTCTAAAAACAATTGGCATCTTGGGTCCCAGTGACCACGGCTGCTCCGCGTAGTTCCAGACGTCACAGAGGCTGAAAGCATTACGGCTCTAGTTGCACGGTGGAACTGCATCCGTTGAAGCGTCACCACCAATCAAGAACTGCGGATAGACGTGCCGCACGAGAATAGTTGTTTTTCACCGTGCGATGCGCGGAGGTACGGAAACCCCGTCTCTCGCGCAACACATTAAAACACACAGCAGAGGAATTTGTGCGGTGCGGCGCTTCAATTCACTGAATGGATGGGTAAGACGTCGAGCAGGGTGAACGTACTAAATAGGTAGTGCAAATGTCATAGGCCGGCTTTAAGGGAGCTCAAACGCACGCCAACAACAAAGCGCCACTTTCTTCCAACCACCTGTGAGAGGGAAACCTTTAACGCAGGGTGCCCGAGTGTGACGTCATAGGTCTGCTGCCATGTTGTCTGACAGGTAGGCGGGAAGGTTCTTACGAGCGCACGACGCCACACATTGTTGTTGTACGGCGTAAATCGCGCACAAACGCACACTCACTCACTTCACTCGAATGACAGAAGAAGCGCAGAGAAGGCCAGACGGAGTGCGGAGGCTATACATCCCAGCAGCGCACGGACAGGTGCAAAGGTCTCCGGGCATCGGCGGTACGTGTCGTGGAGGTTTCCAAGTAGCGCACACGGCCGGAAATGCCGCTATTCTAGTGTCGGCGCTTTCGCCTTTTTCTTTTTCTACTATACTTCTCTTAGGCGCTGAACCGATGAGCGCGCGTGCTGCCCCAACTGTTGAGCGCGCCGCAGTAGCAAGTAGAAGGCGCGATGCGGTCAGCATTGTCGTCCGCGGGAATCCATCGAAGCTTAGGGCGGCGGCATCAATGAGCGGGAGAAGTGCAGCGAAGCAGCGGCCGCCATGGCAAGCCCGCGATCCGACAGCCAGCTGTTCGGGCTTGTACTCGAGCGTAGCCTCGTTCGCAGCCGTGCTCGCCGAGCGGATGTTCCAGGGGACGGGTGCAGCGCGACGCCTGAACGCCAGGCCGCGCCTGCTGCTGCGACTGACGGCGGCGACGACGTCACATCTGCGCCTTCCTGCGGTCCTGGCGACAAGTGTGACGCTTCGAGCCCGCTACCACGGTGCAGGTTGCATGCGTGCGCCTCAGCTGCATGAACCGTCGTCTGCGCGAATGTGGTTCGACAGGGGGCACTGACCCCAGTTGCCCGTATCGGCACTATATTTCAACTAAGCTCTTCGTGTTACGACTAAATAAAGCCCGCATTAAACGGTGCTCTAAAGCCGAACACTCAATGACGCCCACAATGGCCACCTGTTCAGCCGAACACCGTCACACTCTGTCCGAGTACGCAGCTGTGACCCAAGGGGTCCACTGCTCCTACGATTTGTCTTCGCGCAATGGACTTCTCAAGCCGTCGCGATTCCGTCAGAAGCAGGAGGAAGACTTTATGCCCATGTTCCTCAAACACACAAGCTTCATTTCAGTACCCGCCCTCATAGTTTGCCTAAACATGCAAATACAAACAACACGCTAACTGACGCGACTAATTAGCTTCATTCATTTGAACTCCAGCATTTTCTCCCTCGTATTAGTCATTCCCAGCTGTCGCAATGTGGACCATAACAGTAGGAAATATTTACGTGACACGTATATATTTATAATGCTAACTCGCTAACTCGTATATCATGTCACGAGAGGGCACCTGCAGTTCCTCCACCCTCCGATGGACGGCGAGGCTTCACTTCTTTGGGCGCTCCCAGCCGAATGGTTGTTGACTTGGAAACCAGCTGACTGCGCCGCCTATAGCCCCAGTCGAAACACTATTTCGAGGCATTCACACACACCTGGATGCTACAGCGATCTCCGGAGGTAATAAAAGAACAACTATTCCTCTCCGAACCCCTGGGAGTCGAAGTGCCTCGACGTCCGAGTCCTTGGCAGCTTCCCGCGTTCGCGTTTTTACGCGCGCAAGCTCGCGGGCCGTCGTACAGGGCGTGTTGGGGAAGCGGCAGCTTTGAACGCTCGTTTTAACGAGAGCGGGCGAGGCGATCG
Source organism: Haemaphysalis longicornis (assembly GCF_048455015.1). Taxonomy (NCBI): domain Eukaryota; kingdom Metazoa; phylum Arthropoda; class Arachnida; order Ixodida; family Ixodidae; genus Haemaphysalis; species Haemaphysalis longicornis. The sequence continues at coordinate 4,971,897 of NW_027526422.1, read as the reverse complement.
CACCTGGATGCTCAGCAGCCGCACGCGGCGCATGGCGTAATAGTGCGTGCCGCTTGCAACTTGTTCGGTGGGCGCGAAAGCGATCCGTCGTCCGCACGCCGCACCGCGGTCGCGTCCCGCTCAGACGACTGGCGGGCCGTCACCTTGCAACAAGTTCCGGCTCACGTTCTGTCCCACAGGGCAGCGGAAAAACGAGCAAAAGGGCGAGCGCTGCACGAGCAGATCGCTCCCCCGCGAGCCTGTCGACAAACGCCGGCGAGAACGGAACGAGGCTGCTGTCGCTGGAGGGCACGAGACCGCGCTGTTGTGTTCAAGCGGAGACGCTTGACGAAAGCGCTTGCCGTGAAGCAGCTTTGTGTGTGGTAAACATATTACTACCCGCGCTAATTTCGGTTTTACAGTTCCTGCTTGTATTCTCCTTGCGCCCGAGTGTCCGTGGGAAGTTGTTTGTAAGCTACATAAAAATGCTGTGTTCATATTATAGACCTCCTCCCGTCCCTGTTTTCCTGCGTAATCACCAGCGTAGTCAGACTCTCAGCAAGCCGCGCTTCAGCACCGACTTTAGCCGCTACAAAACATTCCCACGTAATATTCCGGCTGTTTATTATTATAATTCATTCGTGCTGCGGACAAAACGTTCAGGTGCTTCGTGAACGCATCGAACCTAACGGGCAGTGCGCTGAAGAACTCATGCCCGCCTGCCGGTGTGCCGATGCGCTTTCCTCCGTACGTATGTACACGACTATGCGGTGCGCGTACTTGTGCTTTGCGTGGTGTTCGATTACTCCAGTCTCCTAAGACGTTTGAGCAACCGGGCTTATCTCTTCGGAACAAAGTGATTTGCTCCTTTTATCTTCACCTCAGGGCAGTCGGCAGTCTCTGCACGCTGAGAACCCCAAGTAACTTTCGAAAACCTACCCTCCACAGTGACTTGTAGTGGCTGAAACGTTGCGCTGTTCTAACGTACGAGATCGCGCGCCCGATTCCCCGCCTCGGAGGCCCTCTTAATGCTGGAAACAAAGTACGGAAATTCCAGGCTGAGTGAAATTTCTGCACACATTCAAGAGTCTCCGCTGACCTGCATAATCTGTCGCCATAGAGGAAAAAACCCAGCACGCCGATCCAACAGGGCGCCGACGTTTGGTAGTAGGCCGGCTTGCTGGCTTGTGCGATTTCTCCGCAGTGTACGCTGCTCGATAAAGCCCTTATCTGGGACATCCTACGCTCCGCTCCATGATATACGTGTCGCTTTGAAAGACGGCAGTTGTTCCTGGGTTACATATGCGCAAACAGTTTGGTCCGCCCGTCAATCAGCCACTCCATTCAACCGCCCAGCCAAAGTGAAAGAATACTTGACCAAGACATATGTATAGGCAGGATTGTTCCAAACTACTGAAACTGCTCGCGTAGGCATACATGGCCATTATTTAACGCAACGGAAGCCTTAGGTAAATTTGAGGCGAAATGTGAGTACATAACCGAGGGTATACTCGCGCAATGTAATTAAGAATTCAATGCATGTTCTGTTGGTTTTGACGGCAGCAAACAAAACAACAAAAATAACGCGTTAAAAATGGCACAGAGAGGCGAGGTAAAAGCAAACACAAAAAATTGGTGCCCTTTCACTCTGGGAAAACGGATGACCTGCGAAGCTGCACGCCCTACACGCAGCGCACGAAACAAAACACATTTGCCTATAATTTACGACTGAGCATACTTCCTAGCCAACTACCCGAATAAAATTGGGAAAGACCAGAGCGCACAAACGATAAGTCTTTCCCTCTCGCGTCGTAGGCATCTGACTGTCTGCGTAACACACCAACCCAATCCGCTCGACCCCTGAGGACACCGGAAAGTTCGCATTGTGGCGGTGACGTGCACGTTTAACTTCCAGCGAGCACAGCGGACATGTCATCAGTGAGGGCATGAAACCTATATCTGCGCGGGCACGCCCCCCCACCCCCACCCCCACCCCTCCCCCTTCCCTCCACCCCCAACACGTACCTGGTAAACCGGAAACCCGTTATGTGCGCGTACTACTTGGAAGTGGAAGGCACCACCAAAATTGTCGCTCTGAAAGCCCTTTAAGCTGAACAAGAAATATTGGCTCACGTCGACGTTGCTGTTCACCCGGGAGAGCTTCCCACGTACTCGGCGAGCTGGAACTTACGGTGGAAACGGCGGCGGCAGCGGCTTTTTGTTGTTTTCGTACGTATTCGCGCTTCTGTTCCGGCACACTCTTCATCGATTCCCGCTGTTCTTCCCCCGAGCAAACGACACGCGTCAATCCATAGGGAGTTAAAACCTGGTAAAGCTCGAGCTTTATTCTCGTGGAGGAGGAGGAGGAGGAAAAACTTTATTGTGAGCCTGGTGACGTGGGAGTGGCTCTTCAGTTTAGGAGACCATGGGACGACCTCGCTGTCTCAGCCCTGGACACAAGGAGTTGCTGTGCATCCAAGCCGACGCTGGTCGTCAGGTTCTCCCACAGCTCAGGGAGGGGAAGGGAAGTGGGTAAAGCTGGGATGGCTGGGTTGTGTGCGCACCCCGAGATAATGTGTGTGAGGGTACATGGGTTAGGGCAGAATTTACACGTGGCAGGGTAATGGGTGGGGTACATCCGATGTAGCCAAGTTATTCTAGTGGACAAACATGTGGCTGTCCGCTTCCATCCGCGTCGTAGGTTGTCTGTGTACACTGTCTTTGTACACTTGTACACTGCGTACACTGTCTGTGTAACACGTACACCAACCCAAACCCAAACCGTTCGACCATTGAGGAAAGCTGACAGGTCGTGTTGAGCCGCGAGACTTCCATGTTTAAATTTCCCGCCAGCACAACGCGCATGTCATCGGTAGCGGCATGAAGACTAGCTTTGCATGCACGCCACCCTGCTTTCACCCCCAATAAGTGCTCGCTAAGGCCGGGTTCAGACTGCTGCCCCAACTGTCCTAATAACTTTAAAGAATGAAGTCATTTCAAGTCTCACCCAACCGAACTGCGTGACGCGCCGGTTTTTTTTTTTTCTTTTTTTTTTACGTCGATAGATCACGATATGACTTTTGCGCCACTAGTCTGATCATAGCCTAAACCGCCAACCGGTGATGGTTGCGTGCATAGGCGTGAAAAACACGGGCGAAAATGTCGCACGCAGACTTCATGTTGAAAAAGAATTATGGGCTCACGTCGTCGTTCAAAGCGGGCAAGTTGCTCTGGTAGCGCCCGATAAGGGCGATACCGCTGTTATCAGCCGATTGCCCAGCTTGTGAAAGAGGCAGCTGTGGTGGCGAGGGGAGTAGCAGTTGTAAACGGGGTGTCGGCGGTGGAGAGGATGAGCACCGCAGCGGCGCCGAGTAAATCGGCTTCACCGGAAGCAAAACTGGGAGGGTTAGAAATATACTGCTTCGCAGCAGAAGATAAAGAAAAAGGTGCGCGCTGTTCTAAAATAGGGCGCGCTAGCAGTGTGTAGGCTTAAATGGAGTTGCATCGAACAAACCACAATTGAATAGATCATACGGGAAGCGAACAGAGGTAAGAGCGGGGCAGGGTGGGAACACAGAGCGGAGAAGCGGTTACGTGCAATCGGCGGCAGAATGCATCGTCTTTCGACACATTTGCAGTGAAGCAAGCCGTTAATTGTACGAACTTCCCGGCTGGTTCATTTCGCAGCTGTCTCTCCCCAAAATACGTGCTAAGGGATCTGAAAGCTCGTCCTGGCGATGCCTGCGGAGCATGGTCAAAGCAAGGACGCACCTGCGACCACACATCAGAGAAGAGGAAAGGCTGCCCAGGCACCGCGTGACCCGGATGAGAGGCTAGCTTTCCCCCTTGCCTGACGAGACCCCTGCATGGAGACTCAATCCCGGTTTGCTAATATTAACCGAGGTGGGGCAACCTAATGCCCTGTGCATGTCCATGGCGGCGGGTTCAATTATTAAATTGTTTTCATTGGAGAAACATGTCCACAAAATTGCACCGCCGCGTGAACACTTGAAAGACAAAGATTACCTGGTTGGTGCAAAACAAAGAGAGAGAGAGAGAGAGAGAGAGAGAGAGAGAGAGAGAGAGAGAGAGAGAGAGAGAGAGAGAGAGAGAGAGAGAGAGAGAGAGAGAGAGAGAGAGAGAGGGGGGGGGGGCAGCACACACATACATAAAGGCGACCTGGCCGAGCTCCCGTGCGTTGAAATCACTTCGGCTTCAAGATAATCCGGGCTCACCCGTCCGCCACGTGCATGCCCTCGGCAGCCGCCAAGCGTGCACACCGCGCGGGCCGTTTATAAACTAGGGCGAAGGAGACAATTTCGAGAAAGGTACTGCTGGACACATCGACAAGGCTCAACACACGTTGCTGGGGCGAGGAACTTTCGGACCGATTCGAATGGTTTACGGCTAGCGACATTCGAGGCTTTCTGTGGGGGCTCTTGGTCAGTAACAATGAGCCAAGCTTTCAGTGGCTTCCGCGTAACCACGGAGGTTGGCGCTGGCCCAACTTGTCATGTAGGTTGCTATCTGTCACAAGCTAACCTGCGTGGCGATGAATGCCGATCGCTCGACGCATCGAGATGCGTCGAAGAACCCCTTCCGACGGGGCCAACGTTTCCTCTCGTACCTACTGCGCACGGGGTCTTGGGATGTCCCTGGGATGTGCGCCCTTGATGCCTCCGGCGTTGCACCTTCCGGGTGGGGGCAGACGACGGCACCCAACAAGGATGCATCTGCTGCATGACGAGCGCTTCGGTGAAAGACCATATGCACTGCAGGCCCACACGGTAATGGAGAAGCACAAATGGCGACAGGTACATGCAGAGGAAAAACTACCCAGTGTATAAGTGCTCCACCTAATAGACTATAGACATCTTTCGCTGAAAAATAAGGATTTCGTCCACTCATGAGGTAGCCAGGAAGGATTCGGAAAGCAATAGCGGTGAGGAAGTACAGCCGGTGTACGGTCGGATTTCCCTCAGACGTAGGCATATGAGGCAAAGCCACGCTATTAGTTCAAAGCCCAGAGCTTGACACGGAGTCGCTGTAAAAACCATACATTGCCGACAAGGAGGAGACCGGATACACTTTCCTAAAACATAACACCAAAAGCGTGATGCAGAAAAAAAGGGCGAGAAAAAAGAGCCAAATACACCACCGGCTGGCCCCCTCGCGTTCTAGGTGTTCACTCAGTTGCGGAGGCTGCCTTAGAAGAGCGAATCAAGAAATTCCCGGCACGCGGAATTCACATTAGCCGCGGGAGCATCGTTGTGTGCACTGAAAATCCTTACGTGCCGTCCCAGAACACTGACGTAATAGCCTGCTGCGACAACGGAACTGTCGTTAACCAAGTGGAGTTCCGTGGGGTCGGATGAATTTCTGGTTGCACTTGGGATCCGTCGCCAACAGTATGCCGCCAGACATGAAGGCCAAGGCAGCCATGCTGGTGCGAAACAGAAAATCAGCAATAAACTCGTCCTTACGAATAGCGTTCAAGCGGCAGCCAAGCGGTGCTCGCACAGCCATCTCGCCGGCGCCGCATCCTCATAGTATCCCTGCAGTTAACCTCATAAGGCGGGCTTCTCAGCGTTGCAGGGGATAGAGAAGCAATGCAAACCCCGGTCTCCATACTAGACGCCATAATAGGCATGCGTATTATATGACAGCGAAGCAGGAGGCACAGGTGTGCTCGGCTAAAGAACGCCGCATCCCACGGAAGTTGCCCGCAGTCTCTCGTGCAGCGTCCTGCAGACGCCAGGCCTCTTCTCCGCAGCCTCATAAAGACGGCGCTCGCGCACGCAATGGCCGCTTACGTTGCGGGAGGTTCCGTGGGAGTGGCGCGGAGGCCATAATCCTTTCGACGAAAACCAGCGCGCCGCCGCACGACAGCGGCTTTCACGGACACCCGAGGAAATGTGCGGTTAGGAAAACATGGACGCCCGAGCGGAAGGCCCGTCGGGGGGAAACCGCCGTAACTTTCCTCTTTTGCGCGAGTGTGCCTCGCAAGCTCGTTCGCGTGAGTGGACGACAAGAGGGCGCGAGCAGACTTGACGCGGAGGCTGCACGGGCGAAAATTTGATCAATCTGCATGCCTCTGCACTTTTTCTTTCTGTACGCGCGCAGCAACGCAGCCTTTGTGATTTATTCGCGAAGGCAGTAGATGTAAGCGTTTCGGGGGAACGGGGCAACCGCACGACAGTTCCGTGTGCAACAAAAGCACCGATTAGCGAGCACACTCGCGAGTGTAACTATCTACCGCCAGGCGGTGTTTGAAGCTGAATGCAGTGTGAGTACACCCAGAACTTGCTTTGCGTTCAGGAGACCTGCACTGTATGCACAAAAAGGAGGGCGTCGAACCGCAATCGAACAGAATCGATATTTTTGCCGGATCTGAACCTGAACCCGAACCGTTATTTTTTTTTATCGCGGTGAACTCTAACCGTAACTGAGATGAAAGAAATAAATAACGATTACCAGTTCACGACAAAACGGTCCGACCGTCCTTTCTTAATATAGCGCGGTCAATGTCATTTGGGAATTTTTCCTCTTTAGGTACCATCATATTCGTGAGCGTCCGCGGACTTTTACCCCTTAGATCAATCATATCCCCGTCAACGCCCTGCCTATTCGTGGTCGCAACTCGAGGTAAAAAACGCGTGCCAATATTTAAATCGTATGTGGCTGCTGGTCTCCCGCAGAATATCTTACTCTCGGCTACATGCAGGAGATGTAAAACATGCTTTGAACTTCCAGGTACAGGTCTCGCTTCGGTTACCAAGCATTGCGCATCTACACAAAATGAGCGATAAGATGACGAAAGAATAGATTTAAGATAATTATCTCACGAAATACTTTACTTTTATTCATAGCACAAAAAAATGAAATTTTAAGATACAATTTTTCTTAACCCGTTATACTTTGTTGGCAAAGCAATGGTCTCTTGTGTATTAGCCCACATAATGGATGGATGAATACAACTTTAATTTCGTCAAAAAGGGACAAGCTACTGTTCTGCTATTGGTCCCTGGGGGTTGCGACAAGGCCATACCTTCCAACAACCTCCAGCAGCGCTCTTGTCACGGTCTGAACTTCGATCGACGTGTCGGTGTAGCATCGCGCCCCCCCACTGCTCTGAATTAGGCAATTGCAGACCGCTTCGAGGCAACCATGCAAAATATGGGCTAAATATGCTCCTTCGGCATTACATAATGAGCATTCGGGTCGGAAAGGTCCTGGATAGACCAATGCTAGTTTATTGTGGTTAGAGAATGTATTAGACTGGACCTGCCTCCATCTGAATTGCTGAATTTTGCTGAGTGACCGATCGGGCGGAGAATACTTAAGTCTCTCATGGCAATAATGTAAAGCGGTCTCATCATACGTTTTCATGAGTTCCCCGGCCGATCTGGGGGAGAAGTCACCAACTGCGCGGTTGACGGAAAAACCCGTGTAATAAACTAAAATGTGGATAGGCAGGTAAGCCACCAGATTGCTGCACTGCTCAACACAGCCCACGCCTTAAAAGTGCCTAATTGTTGCATTGCATAGTTACTGAGGAAGCAGAGGGATACTCGCTGCTTTCATACCGTGATATAAAACTGCTTACACTACTCTGGGTAAAGTAGCGTCCCACCAGTTCACTACTGCATAGCGGTGAAGCCGACTCTATGGCTCGTTACGTAAGATAGATTGATTGTGGGGTTTAAGGCGCCGACGCAACGCAGGCGATGAGGCACGCCGTAGTGGAGGGCTCCGGATTAATTTTGACCACCTGGGGATCTTTATCGTGCGCCGAAATCTCGTACACACGGCCGTTTTTGCTTTTCGCCTCCATCAGAAAAGCGGCCGCCGCGGCCGGGAATCGAACCCGCGAACTCGTGCTCAGCAGCGCAATGCCTTAGCCACTGAGCCACCGCGGCGGGTTTACGTAAGAGAGCGGCTGGAAAGAATGTAAACGCATTAGTAGACAACTGTCAGAATTTTGTGCCATTTTTTTGTAGATTGTTAGAGGTATAAAAAGGCAAGTAGAATTCTCTTTCGCTGGGCGTGAAAGGCAGCTTCATACCGAAGTCGCCTAAGATCGTGGTCGGCGCTATTCCCTGCCTACACGCTCTGCATGGGACGTCAAAGCAACCATGAAAGGAAAATAAATCGTGACCTAGTTTTATTGAAAGAAATAGCCTTTGGTACCTCGCTCTGCGCTATTCCGGCCCCGTAAGACGTAGTTGCCGCCAAAAAACTGCCGTTGGCGTAAGAAGCGATGCGCACGCATGAACGCACGCACGCATACGCACATACATAGCACGCACATACACACGCGTACACATGCACGCAGACAGACAGACAGACAGACCTCGAGCTCATGCTGCTACATGCAGAACAAGAAAGAAAGGGTAAAGAAACCGTCCCCACAATTGACGCGTAATCAGTGCCAAGGCGGGAAAAATGAATTGCTTTGAACAAATCTTCTCTGAATTCATCGTGAGTGTAGCGAGATGGAAGGGAAAGAGCGTGAGGGGTAGGTGTGGATAGCGGGACAGGGATACGTGGAAGTGCCGGCAGAAAGCAAGCAGATACGCCACTAATTTTTTCATTGTTTTTTTTTACCAAAATTGTAAAATATGAATAGAGTTGGAGAGGAAGAAGAAGATGGAGCGTGTCGTCATCGAGCTGGAATGGCGATGTCTGTGGCGACTGGGGTAACGCCAGCTGTGCTTGCTGTAAATTTCTCTGGATGAATGATTAGGCGGGCTGACGACCAACCATAGCTGTGCGTATGGCTAGGCTCTGTATTAGCAACGGAAGCTTGAAAGACTGGAGCGCTCGACGTGACCTGCATGTATGCACGGCTCACGTAATTGGAGCGCTATTTCACGAGGATACGTATCCTTAAGGAGGATATATCGGCCAATCACACCACCAACACGATCGGCATATAGTTGCTGCGCGTACGGCTGTCGAACGGCCGAATTTAGCGCCCCTCCCCTCCCCTTCCATCATATTTTAGTGCTAACGCGCTATTAGTCTATCTCGGTCGATTTTAAGAGCGTAAAAAATAAACACTTGGAGACGCCACTTGTATTTTTACGTTGATAGCTCGCTTGCGCGAAGGGGGACGCACGGTACAGGAATGGGACGACACGAGCGCACCATGTCCCGACTATGCTTAACACGTTTTGAGGACTAACGTCTTCAGCTAGTGCCCGGAGCTCGGCGTAAAATGTTGTGGCATGCCGTAAGGTACATTAAACCTAAACGAAGGATGTTAGGCCTAACGCCACATTGTTAAATCTCCCCTCGTCAACCTGTACTTATTGAGACAAGCATTACGAACCCTGAGCTGCCGGTGCTGGTTGACGTCGTACGACGACACTTTACGTGAAACTCCAGGACGGAGCTTCGGCAGTCTGGCGCACACCGGGCAATTGTAGCGGTTATGCTAGCGAAGTGACAGTGCCCGCACCCACATCGTTCCCGTACCCGCAGGGGGGTAATGGAAAAAGTTCGATAAGCAGGATTGTACGCTGTTGCGGTGCTTGTTAACTACAGGTGCTGCTGCTGAGCAATCAATGAGGCAGACACTCAATTACTGCATTGAGTGTCTGCGAATGTGAACCTGTACTGCAATTATGTGTGTACTCTGAAGCCCGCATGCGTGCTCCGAGGCACTTTGTTTCAGAGAGATGCCCCGAGAAATGTGACGCTCTTCCGGGCATTCACTGACCGGTTTTCTATATTCTTAGAGCATTCGGTCATTTTGGGAACTCAGGATTTTTGGCCTACGAAGTAAACTAGCGCTTTCGCTGTGATGCACGAATAAATATACTATGGTCCTTAGCATTGCAGACTGTGAGCGCCAGCCACCCAGGACGGAAAACAAGCCGTCAGGTCTCTGTTATAAAGTTCATTACTACTACTACTTACCCCCCCCCCCCCCCCCCCCCAATGCCACTTTGGAGAAATGGCTCCACCTCGTTAAGAATGCATTACTGCATTACGCCACGGTGACTTCAACATCTGCAAGCGCACGAACTAAATCGAGCTAATCTAGTACTCAGTCAGATTTACATCACTATCGGAATAAGTACAACTAGGAGACCGCTCATACGGCGCATCGCTGAGGTGCTCGGACGGAAGGGACCAGCGCTAACAGCGGTCGTACCTTGTCAGAAGGGCAAACGAGCTGTCATTCCTTTCTCTTTCTCTCACTCTCTCTCCCATAAATAGACACGTGGATGTTTTAGAGGTAGCACGGCCAATATAGGGCTCAATTTTGGTTTTTTATATATTTCTACATTTGCATACGTAATCAAAACTATCGGGATGCTCAGAAGTTCAAATGATTATGCAGGCACTACATAAATAGGAAAGATAGGAGCTTTTGCTTAACATAATCAAAGGCAAGCTGAAGTACGACATTAATTTGCCTTTCTGAACGGCAAGAAAGCCAGAGCAGAACAAACGGGACTCGTTATGCGTTGGCCGCCTTTTATGCGCGATACACACCCTGTTCACATGCCGCTTTGATGTCGGAAACAAAACCAGATCATTTTAATGAGTCCGATTTCAATGAGGCCCGGACTGACTGGCGGCGCTCAGTTTGGAAATGATTCCGTCGAATCGGTTGACGTTGTCCTTCGCGCTTCCTGCCTGCCGCTGAACCGGTCACGAGTCTGACCGCTTGGCGCATACGCAAGAGGCCCCCCCTCTCCGTCGCAGCCGCTCGCTTAATTTCGACATATAAAGCAGTAAATGTGGCTATATACAAAGCCAGACGTATTCCTGGCTGCTGCATTAGCATTACCCATTTCAGAAAAGTTTGACTACGACTGGCAAACCTCTTCAGCGCACTGCCATTCTTTGGCGCTGACTCGCAGCTTATTGGCAAGAACTATTTCGTAATTCATGCCGGTTTCAGCTCGGAAAAGTATGAAACCGAAGCATACAATTAGTCCTATGAGCGGCGGTGCATAAAACTTTACCGTGTATCGACGTTCCCATGAAGAAAAAAGGCGACAAATAATTCGTCCAGATCTCTAGTATCGGTGACTCTATTTCTTTGCCGAGGTTGTACAGTTTGTATTTTAACTACTGTGATGGCACTCTCTCAGCATCTTGGGTAATATATTTTTGTTCATGAAAAACTAAACCAGTAGAATAAAACATTCTATGCCAGGATATACGTAGCGTGAGCTAGGTTCAGCTGGTTATTCTTAGCTCTCCTGGTTGTCTAGGATTAGCTTGATTATAGTGCTTACTGCTGCAATTCAATGACACACACACGGTATACGCATTATGTGACACATGTATATTTTTCAAGCGGCTCCGGCGCAGCCGCTGTCACTAATCGCCCCAGAGCTAAGCTGGTTCCGCAGGCGCACGCCGGTGTTGCTGCGACGCACGAGCCATCGGTTCCCCACCCGGCCACCCCTCCCAAGATCAAGTGGACCGGTGGCGCCACGTGCGGAACGGAGGTCGGCGAAGACGCTGGACGCGGGAATAGCAGCCAGTGAGGCGTGCGAAGTCTGTTAAACACCAGAGATTATACGACATGTCCTATGCGAGTGTCCACGGTTTTCATCGGAAAGTAGCCAACTCTCTTCAACTCCACGGAAGCTAGACTCTCGGCGCCCGTTCTCTGAGGAGAAAATCCTAGCTGGGCCACTGGCCTTCTCCGTCATCTACGGACAAGGCGACAAAAGCGCTCTTGTGCTTTCTGAAAACGACGGAATTGCACAGAAGACTTTAGCACCATAGACTCTCTTCTATGAACTCAGTGAACTTTTTGTCTATTTATTCTATATTCTGTCTAAATAAATAAATAAATAAATAAATAAATAAATAAATAAATAAATAAATAAATAAATAAATAAATAAATAAATAAATAAATAAATAAATAATGAACTTAGTGAACTTTTTGTCTATAGCTTCCTACCGCTGGGCACACCACTCTACGCTATGTGTGTACCCTTCCCCTTCTTTTCCTGCTTTCCTCTTTTTTCTCATTGTTCCCTTTTCCCGCGTGTAGGATAGCATAATAGGCAGTAGCCTGGTTAACATTCCTCCCTTTCCTTTACCTTTTTTTTCTATATACAAATATTTGAAAAAATTATTTTCACCTATTAGAAAATGGCGGCCATCTTGGCCTTTTTGAACCAACCTGGAACGGCGGCGCCTCCTGAGGTATGCAGAGCGAAACGCACGATGCCGAGGCCAAATGCGGCGGCAGATCAAAAACCCTCGTTCCCCTAAGATGGCCACAAATAGGCATATAAGGGTTTATGCTAATCATAAAAAAGCTCCTTGGTTCATCGTTACCAGTATTATAAACATTTGATTTTTTTTCACCTGCTTTCGGATCGTCTGTCGCCTGCAGTGCCATATCACCCAGCTTTCGAAAACCAGTCTCACGATTCTTTGTTCACATTTATTGCTTTGTCCTCGCTTCACTTGTATTATTTTGTGCGTGCACGTCTGTGCTTGTGACTTGTTATTATGAGATCATTCACTGCAGACGGAGAGGCAGCCTGTTTGTCTGCAGTGCAGTGAAGAGAAACAATTTTTGAATGCGACGGCTAACTTCAATGCCAATGCACTGTCGATGGGTTCTTGCGTCAGCGTCACTGGACGTTCGTGCTATGATGGCTGTCTAGTGCCTTCGGGGACAATCGTTTAAGTACAGGAAGTGAAGATGAATGTTTAGAAGAGTTGCGTATGAGTGTGAACATTGGGCACGCTTTGAATATAAAATGAGGCTGGGAGCAACGACACGATTTAACTTCTCAGCTATTCTGTGCTCTGGGCAAGCGACTGGGAAGAGTCAGTTTGTAAGAGCAAACCTCGGAATATTTCGGATAAAACTTATTGCTCATGCTGTCTACACGTTGAATCGGCGCAGTTTCATTTCCTGTTCTTTTTCTCTATTGCGAGGACTTATTTGAGCCCGGAAATGGTAAATAAAAGCGTTCCTTACCAATAGTAAGAGGAAGTATTTTCTTTCCTTGAGTTATTGCAGAACCCAATCCCGATTTGGTTCTTCTATCAATCACCTGTGAAGTTAATGTATGGAAGTGACTATCCCCACCCTGCATAAACTCCCACATCTTGCCTCTCATGACTAGGTCCCAGGATTAAAAAAACACACGGGTAGGAAATCACGGCATGTCGTCAGCTTCCCAGAACGTCCAACGCCCCCTTGCATGCTTTCCGTCAGCGCACACGCGCCACAGCGGACGACCGCATTCTGGCGTCGCCTGCCATAGGAAGGCGGCCAGCCCTTGTGGGGCGGGTCGATCCACACACGCACTTTGGCTGCCTGTCGCTCGGCAGCACGCTAACGGCACCAGCGGCGCCGAAAATTCCCAAGACGACAGCGCCGCTATCGGCGCATGCCATCCGGCCGAGATTGCGACCGCGACGTGGCAGGACTCGCGACGGCGCCTATTTTCGAGCCCTGGGAAGAAACCCCACGTTCCGCGAAAGGGGCTGGCTCGCCCCTGCTCCCGCTACGCCGGCGCTCTCTCTCTCGCGCGCGAGCTGTTGCTCCACGATCGCGTGAAATTCCTAATAGAAGGCCGCGACCCAAGCATCGTGTTCACCGGAAAAAAAGCACGTGCGCAGGTGTAATCAGGGGCAGTGGGGCGTCGCCTTCCCGTGGTGCATCGTCGGTTGCGTGGGATGCTCAGGAGACTGAGGAAGAAAAAAATACCTCCTCCGAGAACACGGGTTTTTCCGTACGTCCTATTCGACCAAAGAACGGAGGCATAACGCAGGAGACGCGTTCAGGTTTCGTAAAGGGATTACAATGCCCAGCCTAGCAATCTGGCGATGAGGGCAGCCAAGTTTTGACATTTTCTCGCATAACGTAGCCGCATGCGCACGTCCGTTTCGCTCATATGAAACTGAGACCAAGCAGATAAACAGAGTATTTCCTTGCCCCCACTAACATCGGCAGTCAGTGAGCAGTACATCAAAGAGCATCTACTACTGCTAAATGCGTGACGCTATGCGTAGCGTGCCGTAGAGAAGACACTGTGGCGACGGCCGGCGGCCACGCTGTTCCGTCAGCCTCGATGTGGACAGTGATAGGGGACCCATGGTATAATCGCGGCAATATCAACCAATCAACTGCAGGCTAGATGGGAATAACCATTAAAAATTGCGCTTGACCTTTCACTGATAAATTAGAGCATTAATTGCGAACGTCCAGACTTGATTTATTACGTCTAACCCGTTCTTTGAATATATCTGCTTAATTATGTTCTATTGATGTTTTTTTTGTTCTTTGCCAAATATCACTTCACTGATCTCTGTAACGCTCTACCTGCCTGTGTGTGCGTTTCTTATGTACTCAGCACAGGAGGTCCCCTCGACAGTGTAAACTCTGGGACCTCCTTCTGTAATAATAATTGTCATTGTTCTTCTCCTGTATGCAAAGATTTTTCAATAAAACTGGAAACTTGAAACCTGAACCTGAGCACGCCGGTGTATTCCAAGGGAGAGAGAGAGAGAGAGAGAAAATACTTTATTGGGCCCAAAGAGAAGACTAGTTTTGTCTTCCTTCTTGCAACGGCCCTTTGAAAATGAGCGGCCTCTCTTGCTATTAGAACTAGGGTCTGTTGACCTTCAGCAACTTGTAACTCGGCGGGCGAATTGCTAAGCATAATTACCGCGCTGTACAAACAGAGTAGAATCGTGGGCCTGAATATTAATACGCAGAAAACTGAAGTAATGCTCAATAGCGTCGGGAGAGCACAGCGGTTCGGGATAAGGGGCGAGGTAGTGGAAGTGGTAAAAGAATATATCTACTTAGGCCAAGCTGTGACCCCGGATCCCAACCATGAGGCAGAGCTAATTAGAAGAATACGAATGGGGTGGAGTACATTCGACAAGCATTCTCATATAATGAATGGCAGCCTACCATTGTCACTGAAGAGGAAAGTGCATAACGGCTTCATCTTACCGCTAGACACCGAGGGGGTAGAAAATTGGAGGCTCACTAAAAGGGTCCAACTTAAATTGAGGACGACTCAGCGAGCAACGGAACGGAAAATGATAGGTGTAACATTAAGGGACAAGAGGAGAGCGGAGTGGGTCAGAGAGCAAACTGGTGTTAAAGACATATTAGTAGAAATTAAGAAGAAGAAATGGACGTGGGCGGGGAATGTAATGCGAAGGAAAGGTAACCGTTGGTCAATAAGGGTAACAGAGTGGATCCCTTGAAAAGGCAAGCGTGGCAGAAGGCGGCAGAAAATTAGATGGGCAGATGAGATCTAGAAGTTTGCAGGGATAAATTGGCCGCAGTTAGCACAGAACCGGGATAATTGGAGATTAATGGGAGAGCACTTTGCCCTACAGTTGGTGTACAGGCAGATTATGATGATGATGATGATCCATGCGGTATGCAGCGCGGCCTCCCACTGCCCGTCATTGTGTGTGTTTAGTAAATGTGTGCTGTGTTCCTCCGGGTTTGTAGTGATGTGCGGGCACTTTCACATGATGTGTGAGTGTAGCCCACCGTGAACCAAATGTACATTTCGGTTCATATATATGTCGGGATACATCTGATTATACAGGGCTGGGTTTGGAAATGAATTGTAGTTTGCAGTAATCGTAGTGGTACAGCCTGTTTAGGCTGGGATATGATCAGAATGCCGTAGCGCGTCGTCTGCTACCTTCGAGCTGCCGCCGCTCAATACGCAGTCGACGTTGTCAGTGGCCGCAGTGAACGGCAAAAATAAATACTGAGGCTCTTGAAAAGAGTTTAGAGATTCCTTTTACATGCAAACAAAGCTGTTGATGCAGGGAAGCAAGAACGAACCACGGTCTTTTTTCTACGACGCGCACCGGCATTCTGCAGCCGGGGCGATCACTAGCACGAGCCGTCACTGCGAGCTGTGGAATGTTTTCCATGCTCGATCAACCTGACGATACGCGACCACCACGCACATTGTCTGCAGCGGGCGTCGCAATCTACAGAACTCTCATCTGTGTAAGCGTAAATAAGGACGAATCTTAGCTGATGAAGAACCTCGTTTGGAACCAAAAAAGCAAGCCTTGACCTTGCCATGTTTCTTTTCCTTATTTTTTTTTATCTTCGTGCGTTGCGTGCAATGTTGTCAATAACAGTAGCTCCTACTTTGCTTCTTAATCTGTGTATTTTCTCTCATCTGCTAGCTATGCTTCACAGCATGACTAGCTTTACTTCAGTTTGAGGAGGACCTTTGTTAAACTGGAGAAGCTAGCTAACCTTAATCTGGGATAAACTGTTGTGCGGTGAAGCACCCCATCCTGGGAGAATTACGGGGAAGCCAGCTTCTCGATTTTAAAGAATTTTTTATTTCACGGCCCAGCACAGCTTACACCGGGGAACAACCCCGGCGGTGCTGTAGTGTCCCGTTCTTGGTTTTCTGGAAAAACACAAACGCAACTTCCTTGCCTGGGCGTCAGTGACAGTGTTATAAGTTGTGGAGTGAAGGCAACCTGAGCGCTTTCAGCTCCCATCCGCGAAATTTGTTGAGGGGGGCGGCATGGCAGCTAAGAATAAATCTTAGGTTTTCCGCATAGCTTCAAATCTAAGTATTGTTACACTGCTTATATGTTCCCGGCATCAGCAGCAGCGCTCTGTAAAAACACCACCGACCTACTGCCGCACGCGATATCCCTCAAGTGATCTGATACCAACATCCCGCCCATGTGCAGCGCGCGTCTAATTCAGCGGGAACAATACAACGAATGTAGGGGCGCAATTTCAAATCTCGGATGAGGATACACCAGTCTACGCTAGCCCGGTGGGCCCGGTCGTGGTTCCGTACGTGAGTTACGGAAACTATTAGGATGAGTCACGGTGCACTTGAGCCAGCGACGACCGCTTTAGTGATGATTTCTTTTTTTGCTTCCAAATGGACACATCGAGAAACGGCGCTGTAGTTTCTTCAACCAGGTTGGTTGAAGTTATTGCTACGCCTGTGCGGCTGCAACTTGCCTCGCAGCTCGCAGTGACTGCTCGTGCTAGTGATCTTCATGACTGTAGAATGACGAAGCGCGTCGCAGGAAAAGACCGTGATTCGTTCTTGCTACCCTATATAAACCTTTTCATCCATTACTCTTTGATAAGATCAGAGCATGTTCTGGGCTGTGTTGCGCATGCGCAGTTTCATCTTCCTGTCGACTTCACCAATTGTACAGCCGCTAGCACAGCCTAATGATAAAATGGAAGCTCCCAGGACGAAGGAAATAAAAAGGTCTATATACATCAACCGTTTTGTTTGCGCGTAAAAGAAATCTTTCAACTTTTTTTCCCTGCAGCGCCCCAGCATTTATTTTAGCCGTTCCCGGCGGCCACTGGCAACGCGGCTGCTTCTTGAACGGCGGCAGCTCGCAAGTAGCAGATGACACGCTGCCGCCTGACGACGCGATGCGCGCGACGATATCTGTACTCTCCTTTCCGCCGCAACGCGCATGCGCGCTGTTTCCGCGAAGCGCCTTTAGGATGCTCTAGTAGTAGCTAGCGCCACGCGCTCCCGTGTTCCCACCGCCATAGTACATCACAATCATGTCCCCTAACGTACGGTTGAATCTTTCGGCGATCCCGTTCGTTTGAGGATGGCATGCGGTCGTGGTGCGATGCACAATTCTGCATTCCGTCAGAAGCGCTTGAACAGTTTCAGAGAGCAATACACGTCCCCGGTCGCTGAGCGATTCCCGGGTGCGTCGGCATCAGAATGCCTGCGTCTGGACCGATAGATAACAAGAATGTCATATTCTTGCAAGCGGAGGGCCCAACGGGTAAGTCGCCCCATGGGATTTTTTAGGGGCGACAACCAACACAGGGCGTGGTTGTCGGTGACAACGCCAAAGGGCCGGCCGTAAAGGTAAGGGCGAAAAATTGTAAGGGCCCAAACTATCGCCAGGCATTCTTTTTCAGTAACCGTATAGTTCTGCCCACCCTTGGTAGGGTTCTAGTCGCATACGCAACGCCATTTTCAACGCAGTTAGGCTTGCGTTGAACGAGCACGGCACCGAGACCAACACCGCTGGCGTCCGAGTGCACTTCAGGTAGGAGCGCTGGAATCGCAGAGCTGGAAAGTACAGAGATGAGGTTTATAGACGTCGCAGAGAAGTGAATGCTTCGTCACACTCGGAACACCACGCGGAAAGATTGTCGTGGCCACTCAACAGCCTCGTTAGTAGGGCGATGATGGATGCAAAATTCCGAAACTTTATGGGTAGTCTTTATGGGTAGTCTTTATGGATAGTCTCTATGGGTAATTTTAAATGCAGAGCATTTCTTTAACTCACAATGTCACCCGTTCTAGTTGTCCATCGTAGTCCGCACCCCTCCCCCTACACTATAATACTTACCGGCGCCTGGTTTCGATCCCACGACCCTGCGGGCGGAACGCAAGGTACATGGTGCTCTACCCACTGCGCCACAAAGCCGACACAGAATGGAGGGCTACGAACGCGCCTTATATCCTTGACTCATTCAAACTACGTCAAGAAGCTGCTGATACAACGCATTCACTACCTGTGGGCGGAACGCGAGGTACATGGTGCTCTTCCCACTGCGCCACAATAATCATACCCACCTGCTAATAAATGATGTCACGTGACCCCGTAATTACGTCTCCTCATTTAATTACAATACAACAACCAACAGCAACAAGTGCAACAACATTAACGTAACGCAAACTACTTAACGTCGTGCGCCCCCGGAAACACTCTGCATTTGATCGTGCCCCTCGCGAGGGGGATGTTTAGTTTCCTGCCGCAGCAAGAACCAGGCGGCCTCCTGCGCAGTTTGTGGCGCATACCCACTTGGGGGATTGGCCAGGATCGTTTCACTTACTACATGACGGTTACGGCAGGGTTTGACTCGAACAAATTTTTTTTAAGGCGTCGGTAGTGACACAGAAGCTTAGGGACGCATCTTTTTTCGTAACGAAATCAACTGGTAATGACCAGGAGCTTTGTGATGGACGAATGACGTTGCGTTGTAGCATGTCATCGACGCGCTCATTAATAATCCCTCCTTCTGACGCCGACACTCGGTGAGGTCGCTGCCTCAAAGGTGTGCTGATATGGCGGGCTTCCGTCGACATTATACCCAAGGGAGCCAACAGGCGTGTCATGCGCAAAAGGTTCAGAAGCTGCGTGCGCTGGGTAGAGCCCAAATCGGCGTCGACAGACGTCGTGAACACGTCGTCGGATAGAAGCAGGGAGGCGGGAGTGGGATGAGGTCAGGGCGGTTAGCGGCAGGGAAGGCGGGTAATCGCAAATATCAAAGCCGAGGATAGATAAGGCAAGTTCTGTTTGGCCAATTGATTCGCTGTGAAGCAGGCTGACAGGGTGGTCTGTTGGGTTAGTAATGAACAGCGTGGTGTGTTCAGACCGCAGCGTAAGAACGGCAAACGGAAAAGGTAAATTCTTTCGGCGAGCAAAAAGATCGGATGGCGAAAATAGAACAGGTCAGTGCGACATGGTACTACAAGAAAGAGCCGCCAACACTGAACTTTGCGGCAGAATATCGACGTCTTCGGAAATGCCGAGTTTTATTTCACCAGAGCAAGTACTGTCAAGCGGCGAGACGTCACACTGACAAGTTCAGCCCGGGCACAGTCGGTGACAGCGTGATGACACCAAAGGATGACACCGTGTGAGCCCGAAGATAAGGCCACAAATTCGATAAGGTATCAAAGACCTTGGATACTCACTCACTCGAGCGGTACAAGCCGGTTGGTATCAAAGACCTTGGATACTCACTCACTCGAGCGGTACAAGCCCGTATTACGAACACATGTGCTGCACTTGCAGTCCGAAGCGGAAGTCCAGAAAGCGGCGTCATCACGTTTTTAAGCAAGCGGCAGAGTTTAGCTCTTATAACAGATATGGCTGCACCAGTGTCAATTAGCGCGAGGAAGGGGACTCCTCCAACAACTACGTCTATAACATTTTGCGGACATGCACGCGGTCTCGGAATTTTCGCTTAATAATACGTTCGTGCCACCGGAACTGTGGGAAGTAATTACCCACTTCGGGAGGAGCAGGCTGACGGCGCGAAGGCAACAGGGAGCGGCGGCGGGCAGAAAACGATCGGCGACTGGTAAACGTCTGCTGACTGGGCGCAAAGGACGTTGGAGGGGACCCCGAAAATAAGTGATGCTAAACTTCCCTGAGCGTGTATACTGGGGTGTTGAACACCCCAGGACGCTGAATTACACGACGGCAGTAACGTGCGACATGTCCGGGGTATACACAAAAGTAGCGAATAGGGCGATTGTCCGGAATGCGCTACAGATTCGCTTGCTGGCAGCCACTTCCACGGGACGTGGAAACTGGGTGACTGGCTGATAACTGAACGGCACAGGCGCTGGTACGGTTGGTTCAAACGGTCGAGTGGGTAAGCGGCTGTGCGGGCTGTGTCACACATTGAGCGTATGTCAGTGGACCGGTTACTGTAGCTGAACAGCACCAGTAGCTACCTGGGGAACAGTAAGGGGTGCAGGAGCTGTAGATGTTCGGCGAATTTGCAGGGCACAGGTGAACTGTTCCCGGATGGTACGCTGAAGAGAAGGATTTAGCCTTGAAGGTGGCGCCTCCACCTGCTCGGGTGGCTTCCTCGCCGACGAAGACCTCCATCTTCGGCTCAATTGAAGACTGCTCTCAAGTGAACGTCACTGTGAGAGTTCATTTGTCTCCAGGGAATGACGTACCAGGACCCGTTGGCTGCGCAGATCATCAAAGCTTCGGCAAAGGCTCATGACCTCCGTCACGGTCTTCAAGTCCTTGGCAAGTAACATATGCAACGCGTCATTGTCGATTCCTTTAAAAGTATGGTCTACCTTGTCGTGTTCAGACATGGCCACGTCGATGCGCCTGCAAATTCTACAACTTGTTTGATGTAGCTTGTGAAATTCCACTCCTTCGTCTGAGCTCTTCCGTGTAGGCGCTGTTCTGCACGGAGTCTTCGTACAGCCGGTCGGCCAAATACTTCAGACAGAACCTATCATTAAAATCGCCCCATGTTTTGATACTACGTTCATTGTTCTCAAACCACAAGTGAGCCACTTCCATGAGGTAGAAGTCGACGTTGTTTAACTTTGACGGTATCGTCTTACTTTTTGTGAGCACTCGTCCGCTCGTATGACGACAGCGAATCCTCAAAGTCATGATCACTCTTGCCGCTGAAGAATGGCCGATCGCGCTGACGGATGTAACCAGCGCAGATGACAGTGACATCGGCGGTGGTGGTTGATGAACAGCATCAACCACCAGCTGGTTTATCAGCATCAACCACCAAGCAACAGCTGGCATTGGTAGCTTGCTGCTACCAAGATCCAGGATCTGTGTTGATTTATTTACGTTGAATCTGGCACCTCCGTCATTTCCAATGGTGCTTAATTAAATTAGATGTCCAAGCGCGACGCGGGTCGGAGCAGTCTGTTAGAAAAACGAACAGGCCGGGGAGCGCACCACACGCGTTATGCGGAGGTCGTGGGTTCGATTCTCGCTTCCTATCACGGCGGTATTTTCTTGACTTTGATTTCTTTATTCCCTTATCATGCAAAAATGACAATCACCTCATTCGGCGCTATAAAGTGCCTTCAAGTAGTCAAAAAGCACTGGCAATAAGGACTGCATCTTTGAGGTATGTTCTCGCGGAATTTCTCGTCCCATATATTTCTGTTCTGCACTATGCATTACGAGGGTTCCGGCTCCAGCAGTCCGGAAATGCCATTGGCTTACCCCGGCATCTGACCGCGTTTCATGTGGCGAGCCCCTGGGATAACGAACACCGCTCCGTGTCTCCCGCGGTTGTCGAGGGGCGGCGCTAGTTGACCGGTCTTTGAACCTCCCTAAATATAAGTCCCCGCTGAAGTGGAGAGGAAAACCGCCGCCGGGATATCGCAGTTGGTAGCGCACCGCACGCGTTAAGCGGAGGTCGTGGGTTCGATTCCCGCTTCCGGTCACGGCGGATTTTTACTCGACCTTAATTTCTTTATTCCTGTATCATACCAAAATGACAATCACATCATTCGGCGCTATAAAGCACCTTCCAGTAGCCAAAAGCACTGGCAATAAGGACTGCATCTTTGATGTATGTTCTCACGAATTCCTAGTCCCATATATTAGACTTGCTTTCGTCAGGGCGAAAGCAAGTCTCTTTGCTGAAACGTTGGCAACAATCGTGCTTTTACCTTCTTCAAAGTTTTCTTATATATATATATATATATATATATATATATATATATATATATATATATATATATATACAGTCAAACCCATTTATAGGGAACTGCAATATGCACTGCGATTAGTTCGATATAGCCGAACCCGCTTATAACGAACCTATTTCACGAGTTCGCAATCCGCGGGAGCCCACCCCCACTCCCAACTCCGCACTCCCCGCGTGCAGAAACGAACACAGTCAATTAGCCATTACCAAACACAAACCATTCCATTTATTGCAAATAATGAAGCTACTTTCCGCCTTAGCTCCCTACTTTGCAAAAAAGCCGTGATTTTTGTATATATATATATATATATATATTTGACCTGAATTGCTGTAAAAGACAGTGAGATAGAGGTTTCGTTAGAGGAGCTCGAATACAGGGTTTTCTTTTACCGTCGTATTTAAGGAACCAATTAGACATGCAGTTGGGAAGGAAACACGATCAATGGAAACTGTCAAAGGTACAACCTCGAGATCAGTGCCAAAGTACTTGCGCACCCACACGGCGCGACGGGGATGCTGCTGCGTTGGTGGCGATCTTCCTCCAAGCCGGGTCGCAAGATTAGGCGGTCCTTTCCGAATAATTTCAAGGACGTGCGCATAGCAGGGAGCAGATGTTCATGATCGACCAGGCGCTCTAAGTGACGAAAAGGTCGTTATCACGAGAAGATCGGTTTCGGGGCGTCTGCACGTAATTGCTAAGATACCACAAGCACGATGCGCTCCTTACGAGCTTAAAGCTTTGGAGCATCTCATTACTTACGTTGAAGGTGACCCCTGCCGGTTGCCGCCCACAACTTTCCCCTCCTTTTTTTTTCTAAAGTTATGAGACTGGAAAACCTTAACCAGCCAGGGAATGATGTTATTCATATAGGTAGCATCATCAGTTGTGCCAGCTGATTGAATAAAAGCCTTTGTTTTAATAAATGTTGACGTAACAGTCACCATTAAACAGCTGCACGATCGATTATAATTGACTAGCCATTGGAATAAGCGCCAGCTTCAGCCCTCGCTGAATGAAGAAAACAGCTGCGAGAGACTAGCAAATGCGAGACAAGGTGGGAAGCTTAAGGCTGTGTCCTTCGTTACGAAGAGCGCATACAAGGTGATAAGTTACAAGGTACGAGGTGATAATGGGCTGTTAAGCACCAAAATAAATACATTATACAGGGTGATCAAAAGTAAGTCCACTGTTTTTTTTTTCAATTAGGCGCTTAGATTTACGTGAAGACCACCTCTACAGTGAGGTTTTGCAACAAGGGGGACACATATTGAGGTGGGGAACATTGATTTCGGTGGAAGAATTAACTAAAATTGAATAATTAACTTTTTAGTGGCTGCAGTAAGGAGACTTGTTTATGTTAAAAAGTTAGGCGCAATCGTGTTTCGGTGCAGTTTCACACGGAAGAATTCTTCTAGCGCATCCGTACTCCGAGACATCGAACTGAGAAGTTTAATTGCTGTTCGCATTATTACGCATGCGAGACACTGAAGACCGGCGAGACACTGAAGACCGGCGCTAAGCTCTTCCATTTTCCAATGTGTTTCGATAGCTGCTGCGAGTACTGCAGATTGCGACAACGCCAGCCAAGACTGAAAGGGTGCGAGTTATCACTTTTTCCTAGGCCTCTACCCCGTTGTCAAACTAAACCCCGTACACATCAGGCACGTCACTAAAGGGAGAATCTCTGCGCCGGTATTCACTGCCTCGCATGCGTAATCATGCGAACGGCAATTAAACTTCGCAGTTCGGAATCTCGGAGTACGGATGCGCTAGAAGAATTCTGCCAAATGAAACTGCGTGGACACACGATTGCGTCCAACTTTTCAATACAAACATGCCTGCTTACTGTAACCTCTAAAAAGTTAGTTATGAAACTTCAGTTAATTAAGCCACCGACATCAGTAATTACCACCTCATTCTGCGTCCCTGCATTACCCCTGCAACGTTTGATTGATTGATTGTGGGGTTTAACGCGCCGACGCAACGCAGGCGATGAGGCGCGCCGTAGTGGAGGGCTCCGGATTAATTTTGACCACCTGGGGATCTTTATCGTGCGCCGAAATCTCGTACACACGGGCGTGCCTGCAACGTTTCGGTAAAGAATATCTAAGCCGCAATACAAGTGAGAAAGATGTCTGGCGATAGTTTATACCCTACGGGTGCGGTCATTGGGCTGCGTCTTATATACAGGGTGATCAAAGTTAAGTCGAGAGGTTTTTTAAAAATTGGGCGCTGATATTTACGTGAAGACGTGTACGCTCCACCAAAACATTCGCCGCGTATCTGCTCCTTTCGTTGCAGATGTCGTCAAAAGACGACAGTCTTTGTAGGCATTTGCCAAGGAAATGCCCCCCTTTGCTTTCCCGCTCACCTCTCATGGTGTTCTTGCTCCGTCGCGCTCATCCCAAGGTAAACACACGAAAGGTTTGCTCAAGGTGATTTGAATTTACCGCGTTCCACTGCTACAGGCGGGGTTTCTCGATGCCAGCGCTGCAGTACGGCGGAGACGCGCGTGAATCGAGGCGGCCGACTTCAGGTTTATAGAACCGCGTGGCCGTGCTCCACATGCGTTCCAAGCACAACTTGGAACCTAGCTAGTAGATCCTTTCGTTGCTATTGCTACGTGATTTCTCATATGCCGCCAGGAGGTTGCGCAGTCAACAGCAGGACGGCGGCGGTTTTCTGCAGTAGATGTAGAATATCATTTGCTTTTGAAAAACTAAGCATCCAGGAATTTTTTAATAAAGAAACACTGTATATATTCCTTGTGTACTAATTTCCTGTCTTATATTTGCGTAATGTCTTGTTCTTGTTCAACAAAGTTGACAAGTATGAACAAATAAACCGGGCTTAGACGTTTACATTTGGCTGTGAGTATATAAGACTACTGCGCAGTAATCATTTTACTTTGGCCGGGTGGCTGAATCGAGTAACAGACAGACAGTGACACACACACATACAGACAGAGCAAAATTTCTGGGTTTAAGTAGCCCAAGAAAGACTATCGTGTTTAATAAACAGCACTCACAAATTTATGTACGCACTAGGTAAACGTGGACGCGTAAGTAAACGGCGATCGATTTAGAGACGGTACCGACCGGCCCGCGGTCGAAACTAGTTTGTATCGATCGCTCGCGCGTTCAGTCTATTAAGCTATCCGTCAATGGAATCCAGAAGCCATTTCTTGCATACACTGGATCCCGTACTTCCGCCTGGTACTCTTGGTTAGGTTGAACTGTGAGGCTTTCTCACGACAGCGTAATTCATGCCATCGGCGATATTGGTGCTTTGGGGCGGCATAGAGGCTGGAAGAAGTCGCCTCCTCTGTGCCCCTTTCAGCCAAGAGCGGCATAAAGCATGGCCGCAGGAATGCTTTCCGCGCGCTGAATGAAGTTCCCTCCTGGGCGATCCAGCGACACAGACGGATTTTTGGTTTATCTAGGCATGCATCACGTCCACAAGATGCAAATACTGTGCACCAGCGAGGTACACTCAAGGACATTGTTAAAATTGAAATTGAAATTTATTCCGCAACAATGAAACGTTACGAGGAGGACAGGTAAAAGCTGTGGAAACAGATTGAGAGATCTTGACCCCCTGGAATACGGGGGGCATACAAAGCATGCGGCTAAGCGATGATAAGCCTTCTTATGGAAACACATTGAGGTTTTGCAGTTTCACTTGAACACTTATAAATGAAAAATTCTCCACAGCACATCATTATATAAACATTAGGCGGAGTTCTTTTACTGGTATACAGAATACGTTCATGTTTATTGCGGTTACATACAGTTTAAAACTGTAGGTAATTGAAATTTTAACATTTGATTTCCATAATCTGTTCTACATTTAGCGACATGCCATACTTCAAAATGGCGTACATTATATGACGGGATGTGTTTTGACGGGATATGACGGCATCATTATTTTTCAAAAAACCTATTTTATATAAATGACATAATTTACATTCACACATTGATGGAACCTGAATTATGTGATATTTTCTAAGTAAGCCAGCGGTGTGGCTGCGATAAGGCACATTACAAGCTAGACGTAAAGCTCCTTCCTGCAAGACACTAAGCGTACTAATGTTTACAGATGTTGTTGACCATACGAGGAACGCATAACATAACAGGGAAGAAAATAGGCCGTTATATATGAGTATATTAACAGAGGTAGGTAAATAGTGGCAGTGGCGACGCATGATACCAACTGTCCTAGATAGTTTACTCACAATATAGTTGACATGATCATCCCTTGTCATATTTTGTGAGCAATACGCACCGAGAGATTTGAAGCTTTTTACTATTTCAATTTCAGTGTTGTTGAACCGAATTTTGGGCAACTCGACGGGTGTGGGGTGGGGGTGAAATAAAACAGCCTTCGTTTTTAATTAGAGCCCATGAATTAATCTGAGTCAGCCTACGATTGGCTCTACCACTTAAATCAACGCACGCCTTGCCTGAAAAGAATAAACTAGTATCGTCAGCATATACTATATAATGAACTGCTTCATCAATTCGGACAACTTCATTCACATAAATTACAAATAAAAACAGTCCTAGGATGCTTCCCTGCGGGACACCGGTTTTGATGGGTATGATTGCCGAACGTTTCCCTTCGATGACAACAAATTGAGTGCGGTATTGCAAGTAGGAATGCCGAACGTTTCCCTTCGATGACAACAAATTGAGTGCGGTATTGCAAGTAGGAACTAATCAACTTGTGCGCAATTCCCCTTATGCCATAATGATCCAGTTTTTGAAGCAGAATTTTATGATTAATGGGGTCGAAGGATTTTTAAAAATCTAGGAACAGCACAAGTACCACATTTTAGCGTGCAAAATTGTCTAGAATTAATTCCTTCTGGGCCAGTAACGCAAAAAATGGGAACAATAACTCCAGCGCAATATGGTTTTCAAAAACGTAAATCCACGGAAATGGTGCTAATTCACATCAAAGAAAAAATTGTAGAGAACATTGAAAACAAACTACTTACACTTGGGCTATTCCTGGATCTACGAAAAGCGTTCGATACTGTGCAGCATCATAAACTAATTGAAAAACTTTAAATGTATGGCATACGAGTTGTAGCGCTAAACCAAATGAAAAATTATTTGACAAATAGATATCAGTGCGTTTCTGTCAACGGTATCTCATACATTCAACTAAGGATTCAGTCTGGCGTACCCCAGGGCTCTATTTTAGGGCCGCTGTTATTTCTCATATACATCAACGATATTACAGTAATTCCTGGTTCTTCCGAATTGATAATTTACGCCGACGATACAAACGTATTTTTTACTGGAAAAACTGTAGAATGCATACAACAATCCGCTAACACGTACCTCATGAAGCTATCGCAGTG
Source organism: Haemaphysalis longicornis (assembly GCF_048455015.1). NCBI lineage: Eukaryota > Metazoa > Arthropoda > Arachnida > Ixodida > Ixodidae > Haemaphysalis > Haemaphysalis longicornis. Next base: position 4,944,311 of record NW_027526422.1, on the reverse strand, counting down.
GTTAGAAACAAATCATTTAAGCCTTAATATTAATAAGACATAACACATCATACTTAAGCCAGCAAGTCAACGAGATATTAGCCCAATTAAACTAACGTATGAAGTTAACTTATTGGAACAAGTGGCTCAACAAAAATGTCTTGGTGTTTGGTTTTCTGAGGACCTTTCATGGTCGTTTCACGTCAACAAACTTAAATCTGAGTTGTCACGAGTAACAGGAAGCATGTACCGAACTCAAAATCTGATAACCTCTTCGCTAATACAAACACTCTACGATTCTATTTTCTATTCGAGACTGAGTTATGGCATATTACCTTGGGGAACCACGACGGCCTATAACTACAATCGCTTGATTATTTTGCAGAAAAAAATGCTTCGCATATGCGAGAACTACCAAAGAAACAAACAAAATTTAAGGACAGACCCACTCTTTATAAAGTATAACATGCTTAAAGCTGATCAAATCTATTACTTCAAACTCTTACAACACTTTCCTAAAAACCGCCTACATAACGTACTAGCCGCGAAGCCTGGCACATACCCAATACGCAAGCCCTTAATTCCACCACCTACAATTCACGCTAATTACGGTAAACAGACTATTCCTTATCAAGCTTCAAAAAAATTAAATAGCAGCGATATGAAAATAAATTTCCTAAGACCATTTGCCGCATTCAAAAGCGAATGCATAAAATGCAATAGTACATCATTATCTACACTTTGAAGTGCTGTTTCTTGTGAAATATTGTTTCTTTAATATTTGTTGAACCCCATGAACGTTGCATTGTATGTTTGAATATGCAACTTATATTTATGATATATTACTCATGCTGTAAATATATTCGCTGGGCCCATTGTTAGAAGTACATGTCTATTCACTGTACGCCTCATAAACTTTTTGTGGGATGTATGCTTACCTAATGTTGGTTATATTATATGCACACGGATAGATACACCCCTGAAACGCTTCATCTATGCACGTGTATATATTGTAGTAGTATTGTGCTTCATTTTTTTATATATGAACCTATGTTAGGTTTTTTGCTCTTGTGTTACGTTGAATTTCTGTAGTTATGTTTCCTATCTCGTTTTGCTGAGAACCAGCTGTTTGAATCTAGATCCTTTGTGTGAAACTGCGAAACCTGTAAGGGGCCCGGGGCCCCGTCAGGCGATGCCCGCCTATAGCCCGGCTCCCTCTTAGAGCTGACTAAGAAAAAAAAATAAAGAAAAAAACGTTCTTTAGACCTGTTTCTACGGAAACCATACTATGCAGAATAAATCAAGTTGTAAAAGAGGTTAGCCATGTCAAAATTATTTTTATAAGCCTTTTGAAAACACTGGCAAAACTGATACGGGGCGGTAGTTGGACAACTCATTCCTATTACCTTTTTTATACACAGCAGATTAGCTTGGCTTTTTGCATATTACGGGGAAAAACACCCGTTGATAAACACATATTAAAAATAAAGGTAAGGCACGGGGCTAGTCTATCAATGACGAATTTCGCAGGTTTTATTTGAATATTGTCAGCGTCCACGGCTCCACTATTGCCGAGGGTCAGGAATGCAGTTACAAGCTCATTCTCAGACACTGGCTCTAAGAAAAAATGGTTGGGTTTATTCGGTCCGTCATATCTCTTAAATCGCAGCGGGTGGTGGTACTGTCACCAACGGAAACAAAGAAGCGATAAATGAATTGGCTAAGTCATGGCCCTGAGGTTCGACACCATTAATAACGATCTTGGTTACAGTCTCTGACGCATTGCTAGATACTGTTTCAACTACCTTCCAATCTTTTTCTGTGTGTCCTTGCGTTGAGCTAAATTGGTTGGCAAAATATTGCCTTTTTACATCACGGAGGTGTTTAGCGACAAAATTCCTATACAATAGACCGCAGGAGAAAAATCATGCACCCCTCCGTCCAACGACTGCGATGGTTGAACACGAAGCTTCCTCGTGAGCGATCCCTTGGTTGCTGCCTGAAATTGGACTTTGGCTCGCACGCAGTTGGCACTTTTGATTGCAGCAGCTTTGACTTTCACCTCTGGCCATTTGATTTTGTACGAGGAAAGCGTCACGTTCAACTATCCTCGTTGCACGGAGGGGTGAATAATTTCTCTGTCCAATTTTGCGCGTCCATGCACCTGTCTCCAACGCTAAACTGCTTCGACCGTGTGGGAATGGCACAGTCGCATAGACGTCGGCCTCAGAAAGCGAGGTACCCAGGTTCGATTCCAACCGCGGGGAGCGTTTTTGTTTCTTTCACTTCTCCCACGATTATTATCATCGTAAGAGAAAGTTTGGTTTAGTGAAGTGCGCTTCAAACAGACATACGCCATCAGTGAGACGTGGAAAGCTTCGCTTTAAAGCAAGAACCTGCCCCCCCTTCCTCGCACCCCCAACCGTCAAGAGCACTGGGAGACGCTGCTGTGCAGCCCCTGCCTCTCGGACCAGCTCCTGCTCATTGGGAGAGCAGCCGATGCTAAGACGACTCGTGGATTCCTGTGAAGATGGAACCACTCCTACAAAAACGCCATGAATGCTTGCCAATAAACGTTTTCTCATTCGCTCTCTCTCCCGCCCAAAACGTTATCACGGCTGAGCGACTGGTTGGTACAAGCTAAGAATATCAATCAGCTTTCCACTCAGTGAAGAAGAACGGGCAGCGAAGCTGTGGTATGTCTGACCTCAACCGCCTGTACGTGGCTGTTACACCGAGTCTCATGACGCGAGCGACGATACGCGCTGACCGGGGCGTACTCCGAGGGATCGCACAAAACAAAACGTTTTTTTTTGTAATTTTCGCTTCAGCATAAACTTCCTTGTTTTTTTTTTAAATTCGACAGTTTGCTGGGCATCATAGTAGTGTAGCAATCATCATCATCATCAGCCAGTCTAAGGCCAGTGCAGAGCAAGGACCTCTCCGATAGATCTCCAATTATCCCGGTCCTGTGCTAACTGCGGCCTATTTATCCACGCAAACTTCTTGATATCTCATCTGCCCATCTAACTTTCTGCCTCCCCCTGCCGTTACCCTTAATGACCAACGGTTATCTTGCCTTAGGATTGCATGTCCTGCCCACAGCCATTTGTTATTCTTAATTTCTGCTAATATGCCCTTAACACGCGTTTGTTCTCTGACCCACTCCGCCCTATTCTTGTTCACCTTCCGTTCCATTTCTCGCTGAGTCGTCCTCAATTTAAGTTGAACCCTTTTAGTGAGCCCCCAAGTTTCTGCCCCGCAGGTGAGTGCCGGTAAAATGAAGATTACCGGTAAGTGCATAACAGTGATAATACCAGCGATTGAATGGATTACGCTGGATTAGCTGAATGAAACCTGGATGGATTAGTGTTTTATTCCAGCGGACAAACATGGAGCTGGTCGTTTTCCTCTCGTAGTAGCCCGTTAATTGGACACCGACGAGAATTCCACAACATTTGCAACTTCACTGTAAACTGCTTAATGAAAGATGGATGAGACCTACCGTAATGTTATCTAGCGGTGTTAGCGGAAAATTGCCATATAATTTGTTTCGGGATGTAGTTCCTACAAAACAAAAGTTGCAGCCATTTTCTGTAACCTTATCCCGTCCGTAAACGACCATGTATTGGCAGCAATTCTGTCGCGGTTATAACTTCACTGTGAGGTAACCAGTGATGACAAGTAAATGAAACTCGGATTAATGATAAGGACGTCTTTGCGGCCGACTTCAGGGTGACTTTTTCCCAGGTGCCTGCATTGGATGGAGAGCCACAGGGAATTCGCGATAAACCGTAGACGACTTTTTTACTGTCGACGCGGCGCGTATACACACGGACAGACATTGGCGACCGCCGGATGGTAGCAACATAGACATCCGCAGTAAAAACAAAACTGGCATAAGCGAAGTTGCGCCCCTGAATGAAAAGCCTATAATGAAAAAGTTCTCGACTTCATGCGGTGTACAGGTAGGCACCCCGTAATGCCTCTGTGAACAAAGCACAAGCTTCTGGAAAACTGGGCTCGCGCTGACCGCTCTCCTCGTCGAAGCATTCGCACCTTGACGGCGCTGTCCCGTTATTACCGCGCAGCGCTTATGGGACGCGCCATTAGGACTCGCTGCCCCCCCACCGGCAGGCGAACAGGCGGCGCTATCGGATCGCTTTCGCCCGCGGCCTCATTCGGTGCTCTCTGCTTGGGACACGGAGGCTTCCCCGAACGGAAGTTGTTCCCGGAGAGGCACGAGGCCGCCTGCAGAAATGCAGCAGTCGCTCCTGCCCCCTCGTTATCGCGCCTTTTGTCTCGCCTTTCTCATTAGCGCACCTTGGTTTCTCTCGTACTCCCTCGCTGACGGCCCGACGCGCACCGGAAGCCGAGCTCCTCCGTGTGCTTCGCTTCACATTTGCGAATCATGAGCGCAGCGCGAGAAGCTACCGCACGGCAAGAAAAGACACTGACCAAGTCGATCCCCGTTCCCAAATACCGCCAGTTGTTTTTTCAGGAAACAACTAATGGGAGTATGTGGTTAACTTTTCTGCGGCTGTTACTTTTGCAATCGTTTGCCCGAGCCGATTTTTGCTATTTTTGTTGCTATTCTTCTTCTCGGTCGGATGAGAAAGGCGAATAAGACGCAGAATAATTTTGAGGTAAAAAATATGCCAGGATATTACAATATTCTTCACCATGAGGGTTTTATGTGTTTTATTATTTTTCTCGGGCATCTGTTTTGTAAGGTTCGCATATAGATTGTAACGTTTAAAGAAAGGAAAAATAATCGCAGTGCTTATTGTTATAGGGTTTACAACCCATACAGCCATGCGGTTCATAAAACGTAGCACATGCAACTCGTGAGTCACGTGGACTCATAATGCAAAAACTAAAAGAATTTCTGCCGCCAAATATTACGAATTCTAAACACTCCCATTCTGTCAAAGTGTTCGACCGGTGAAGTTATGAGTTGTTAGGTTAGGTAATTAATTAGCCAGTTACGTTTTAAATGTCGTCAATAACAGCGCTCTGGTTGCTCTTTTACGTCGGGGGGATCTTCTTTCATGCGGGAGATTTATTTTAATTGGGCTCAGGTGGATACAGGTGTAGCTACTTGTGGTTAAATTCTCGGTATTTGACTGGCGGCATAAGTTTTTCTTCCACCAGCACCGGTGGCAGATCTGTCTGCGACGCGCTGCTCGGTGAATAGGAACTTGTGCAGCTTGAGGAGCGCGTGCCGGGGCGGCTCTGCTGTGCGAGGCATAGCTGCTCCGCATGACGTGTATGCTGGTGAAGTTGAGACGTCATGTGCTCGTAGCGTGTCCATTGGCCAGCCGCAAAGTGGTTTACCTGCTTTGCCTTTTCTTTTTGCGTGCGTGCTTACAATATCGTATCCCTGTTTTGTTCCCGATTTTATTGTTCATTTTTATTCTCTAATTACGCACCGCCGCCCTTTCTTTCCTTCTCAATTCTCGTGTCCCCACCCCCGCATTACATTCCGTGTTTGCCCATTCCCATGTGTACAGCCAATGGACAGTTCACCTTCCTTCCTCCCTTTCTTCCCAGCACTGCCACTGCAAGCATTCTTTTTTTTTTTTTTGAATGCTACCCATCATGCACTGCTTCTTCCCAGCACAGCACTGGCGTCACAGGATATTACCTCTTACGTCACCGGAAGTGGCGCAGCTTCCAGAAAATAACACCCCTTCTGATCCCGGCTCCACTCATGGCGTCACTTCCAGTTGCGTACCACTCGACATTCAAGCATCCCAGCCCTGGTGGTTCCCCCACCTAGCATGGGCCACGTGACGGCCATGTCGGTTTCTGAGGCACTGCGGGCAACGCGTGGGATACTCCATTTGCGTTGTTGGCTTCGCCGTCATGCGCACCTTACAGCCGGTTCCACCGCAGTGCCAATTCGCTGACGTCGCTGATGGGGTTCCAACGATGCGGCCAGTTAAAATGTTCGTTGCAAGACACCCGCCGGCCTTCTCCACCACTACGCGCCCGGATTAAGCAACCATTGTCGGGGGACATAGATTAGTGGCGCATGATGGTGTTCGAGAAATGCTGCGTGCACTTTGTCCTTATGCAATGCACACATGATGCGGTTGGTATCAGAATGCGGATCCAAGTGCCGTTGGTAGAATCGTATGATCGTTACTTTGCCTTCCCTTGGACGCAGCGATTCGTCATTCAGATGCATAGTGGCTAGTAAGAGCCAGGAAAGTTCTCTTTTTCTATTCATTTTTAGAGTGAGTTAAGTCAGTTTGCTTAGAAAACGGCTTGACAATTGCCGTTTCTCGCTGTTATATTACCGTCATTACACGGGAATCAAACAAAAAGGTAGTTCTACCACAATAATGCACGCAAGTACAAATGCGAAGAACAGAAGCTATGCTGCTATGCGTTTGTGTTCTTGCGCCGCCTGCAACAGTGTAGGCCTGCAACATGGTGGCCATGCAGCTGTAGAGGGGTTTCAGCAGAATTTCATGCAATTCCCTCTACCGTATAGTCTTTCATGAATGTGTTCGATTTAAGAAGTCAATTGGAGTTGAACTTATACGCAGTCTCAAAAGGGTTAAAATAAATGCCGTCAGGTTCTTTACTGCACCTGGCCTGTGGGTCCTGATTTGTTTCTGCGCGCGGCCAGTGCGCATCAGCCGCTTTTTGGCAATATTTTATGAGTGATAGGTGACAAAGGGCGCCATGAATTCCATTTTCCGTAAAATGCTACTTGGGGTGATGTGTCCTCCCCTAGCTGTCCGCATTTAGGCAGTTCTTTTTCTGATTATTTGTTTTCTAGCTTGCCTATCGTCGTCTTGCACGGTGTGCTGGTAGAGGACGTGGAGCAGCTTTTCCACGAGTTGCAGGGAGGGGAAAATTAAAGAAGAAAACAGCGCCATGGCGGTCGTCGCGCGACGAGATCCAGCCGTTCGCTTCGCATTTACGTGGGCACCACGTACAGCTGCGACAACAACAGCGCCTGCCGTGCGCCCTACACACACGTGCACGTATACACGCAGGCCGGATGACCCTGCGAGCCGCACGGCCGAGGGACGACCACCTCGACAACGTGTCCACCCCGCACCTGAACCTCGCACTCGACACCACCCCACATTTTCGACGCAGGAAAATGCTGAGGCGTATCGAAAGCCAACCTAAAAGGAACGACACCAGATGCGGCGAAGCCGTGGCTGTGCCTTGCGTGCGTAAAAGTGCAGTCATGGTTGTAGCTGAACCGAGGGGCAGCTGCCGCACAGGTGCACGAAGCCCTAGCCAAGCCTCGCACAAGTGTTGTTCGAACTGGATGCAGTTTTGCGTCGCCTAGACAAGCTCGATTAGGTGCAGGAACTACAGTTGGCAAAGCATGACACTTCCGATCGGAAGATTGAAAAACAGGGGGAAACAATTAGGGCAATGGAAACTCCCTTGGACGTACTGTCGTCTAGGTATCACGAGATAATACAATCTTTTTTTTTTTCAAATTCAGAAACAAGAAAGAGACGATGACTTGCGAAAAATATTAACGAGCTAGAGGCCCAGTTGTCGGCGGGGAACTCTAGTCTGCTTTTTCTCGAAACAAACTAGAAAAATTGTAACTCTATTCAAGAAGGAACAACTTCAAAATTCATGGCATTCAAGCTAGTGATGGTGAAAATTTGGGGGCAGCCCTAGGGACCATTGCCGAAAAAGTGGGCCTTTTCCTACACTTAGAGATAAACAGACTATATACAGAGTACGGTAAGTAGGTAGGAATGCATCTCCATCCATACTGGTGTGCTTCGTTAGGCGGGAGACCACAGAACAGGGGATGTAAAAATGGAACTGTCTCAAGGGCGATAAGATATACCTTAACGACAACTTGACCTCAAAGACGAAGAAACTGCTCTGACTGACAAAGACTCGCGATCCAGACAAAACAATATATCGTTTCGTCTGGATCCCACAGGAGCGTATATTCCTGAGCAGAAAAGAAGGATCTCCTGCATTCTGCATTGGTAATCTAGAAGTGTTAAACGAAATCACCGAAACATGCCGCAAAGCTTTATTTCATTCAGCGATTGGTCAAAAGGAAAGAATGAATGGGTAGCTCAAAAATCAGGACAAGTTGCGTTCGAGCTGCTGAAGGTCAATGTTAGAGGCTTGCACAGGCGTTTTACATTAGAACTGCACATTTAGGAATATTTACCGGAGGTGTTAATTTTAACCGAAATAAGTATAACTCAGGACTCCTGCTCTCAGTTTCAAATTAAAGAACCTCATTTTTTGCAGTCGGCCGGAAAGATAGAAAGGGTGAAGGTATCCTCGTATACGTCAGGAACGGTTGGTGATGTGACCGTATTGATGATGGACAAGACCGGACCGAAGGGCGGCAAGCGACACGCTTCTCTAACTTTCAACTTTATTTTCACAACAAACGACCACCCATGCATAATACCGACACGTATACCATAGCGACACGCTTTATCCTAGCAAATCACGAAGCATCACCATATCGTAAACCAAAAATAACAAAAAGGCAAAACCATTGTCAAAGCTTTGTAAAAGTGTCCTGTTCCGACTAAATAATTATACAGCTCGAAATAAAAATCCTTGACGATTTAAAAAAAAAGCGGCAACCATGACCTGACGAAGCAAGTGACGGAAAACACTCTATTTGGAGGGGCCCGCGATTCAAAATCTTGAGTTCGACTAATCTAGTTCCTTTGACCCAAGACCAACGATCGGTTTCGGCGAACACTGGTTTCTGAAATCGCAAATGCATGTCGCTTCACCAAAATAACGCACTCCTGGAAGGCAGAACCGCAATCACACGTTTTGGAAGGGCGATACAAGGAAGTCGCCATTCCGAGTGCGAACATTATAGCTGCGCTACCGAAAACGTTCGTTCAAGCGTCTGCCTCATCGTCCCGTTTAATACTCGCCTCAAGACAGGAGAATCCGATAGACGACACGCGCTGCGCACCCGAAAAATTTCTTTCTGTGCTTTTTTCCGCAAGTGGACTTGGAGGGTCTCGGGGACTGGGCCATTCTGCAAAGCTTTCCCGCCTACTCGGGAGCGTAAACATGTCCTTAAAGTCAAGACGAGAGGCTGTCTTCTTCAGTTTATGGGTCAGACGACGAGGAATCAGAGCCTTTTTAATTTTTACCGCTGGGCAGTGGGGCCAATTTGCAAGATGGGTAAGGGAAGAGGCTAGGCCGCGCTGGCATAGACATCGAACAACGCACCAGCCACTCCTCGCCCTCTTCCTACCATCGGTGATCCTCATCTCCGCAAGCGCCGATAATTACCCGTGAACGCACAGTTTGCCCCGTGTCCTTTCAGCTGCCCTGTGGCATTATCCCCGGCCGCAAGCGCGGCGCATCGCCGCTATCGCGTAGTTTCCGAGTGTGGATGGGCCGAGTACTTCGACCCATATCGACGCTCAGCGTCGCTTTCGGCCAGCTGAACGGCGGCTTAGACGGCGCTAAGCTCAACGTGCGTTCGTTGACACCGATAAGGGGCTGCACTAATTATGAATACGGGTGAAGCAGGATAACCAAGAACACGAAAACGGGAGGACTCGTAATAACCGACAACGCCGCGATTCGCCCGCTCGAGCGCCACCGCTCGCAGTCACCACAGCTTCCAACTTCCAACTTCCAACTTCCAACTTCCAACCACCACTTCCAACTTACGCTGTGCGTTCGCTTCAACAGACTATTCCTGATTTCCCCATCACGTTCGGTGCCTCCTGCCGCCACGCACATCGGAGGCGGCGGCCAGCGGCGTACGAATATGTAACGCACGCAAAACGTACCGTGGGCAGCCAGAGCGTGTAGCACGCGTACAGGCCGAGGCTGGGCGCGCGTCGAGCATCACGATTTTCTGCCGGTATTCGAGCAGCGCGCAGCTGACGGAAGAGCGGCTCGGTCGCCGTCAGCCACTTCCGACACGCGGCGTACAGGGCCGCCGGAAGCAGCACAGCGAGCGTTGCCTGCTCGGCGCCATAAATATCGAGCCCCTCCCTCTACCCCCCCCCCCCCCCCTACATTTTCGTAATCCCGAAGACAACGAGTACACAAACCTGCTGATGCACATGACAACTTAAACGGATGAGCTTGTGTAAGGCCTGTCAGGGGAAGGCCTCATGTCGCTATGAGAGAATCTGCAGTGGAGTCATCACTGAACCGCTGCCACGCAGCAGCAGGGCAGCGGACCACCTGAAGGAAAAGAAATCCTGGAGACACAAAAACGGCTCGTAACGCGTCATCGTTCTTTTAAGTGCAGAGCACTTTAGGCGCTCGCCTTGTCGTCCTAGCTCGCTCGCTCAACCTAAGTATATAGAGCAGCAAGGCGGCGTCTCGGAGTAACGCTGTTGTTCGCGGCGTACCCCAGAGGCTTCGAAAGCCAAGCGGTTTATCATAAGCGTTCGAAACTCGTGAAACGCTGGCGCATGTCATACATTTTCCCGTTGTTTAGTGCAAAGAAAACTATAGGTACAGTCTCCCAAATTTTTAATAATATAGCGGGAGCGACGCCTGACCGGCATGTCAGCGCCTTATCATGGTGTTCAGCAGCATATTATAGTTGAGAGTACGCGCACGCGCATAGGGCTATCTGCTGTATGAGTGTCGTCTGCTATGCAGTTTCCTTGAGAGTGCTACACCCCCTGCGACTGAATCTGGATGACTTTGTGCCCCACGCTCCTCAGCTACCTTTGGCAGTAGCGAAACGGCCTTGCAAGACAAGAAAAACGGGGGGTGTGTTGCCCTGAGAAGAAAAGCGAAGCAGAAGACGGTCCCACAACAGATAGTTATATGCGCGTGCGCATACCCTCGTCTATTTTGCCGGCGAACACCGTGATAAGGCGCTGACATGCGGATTGGTCGTCGCTCCCGCTATATTATTAAAAAATTGGGAGGCTGTACATTTGAGAAAAAATATACGTAATTAACCGGCAGCGCCCGCGTTCCTTTAGTTAAGGACGCCCGTTGCTTGTTTTTACGATAGTAAACACAAAATGTGGCAGTGCAACGCCGGCACGTGCGGGGAGAAAAGCACAAAGAGACCAGAACTCGCGCTGACGCAGTTTCAGGTAGGGGGCGAGCGAGCACTGCAAAGGCGGGAAATTTGAATTGCATGGGGTGGTAGCAGTAAGCGGATAACGGCGCTACAGCCTGTTATGGTGAATTAGTGCTCTACACTTCCGACAGATTTCACATTGAGTGGAACGGCTTTAATTTTTGTTTTTTGTTTTTTTCGAATGAGCGGTAGTGTCCGGCAAATGTTAGCCAGGTTGATGGTTCCGTCGTCCTTTCTCGACGTTGGTATTCTCGGTAAGGCTAGACAGGGCAGTGTTAAAGAATGATGTTGGCGTAAACAGATAAACCACACAGTACCAGCGCTGACCCCTAAGCGTTTATTAAACGCATAGACCACGTCCTCCTATTTTCCGCATGCGCTAAAGTGCTGCAAACCTACTAATGGTTCCAACCATTTGGGTGAATCAACTCGTCTTCCTGGCCCCACACCCAAAGAATATGCGTGCGATAAAATACAAAACGAATAGATTGCGGGAACGTGTGCGCAGAGCATTAAGGAAGATGATTTGGCTCACTTGCCCGCGTATTGTGGGCAATTCAATGCACTCGTGCGCCGCAATTCAATTGGGCCGATATTCTAGGGCGAAGCAGGTGTCAGACTGCAGAGCGGGAGCTCCTGGATGCGTTTTACATTAAAAGGGGGCTGCTGATCAGTGTCGGAGCGACACTTCCATTATACTGTATAGGACGCAGAGAGGGTCCTGCTCCATGCCTTGAGCGCTTTCACGCGCAGCTTTTGTTTTCTATTACGAGCACATGCTTTGGTTGTGAGAGGGGAAGAGGCGGGCTGAATCTACGAAACGGCTGGTATCACTGCCAGTTTTGCAGCACATATGCGCGCGCGCGAAAATTTGTTTTATGCGTTTAATAAATGCTTGGCGTTCAGCGCTTGCCCTGTGTGCTTCTGGGAGAGTCTACGTCAACTACCCGCCGCGGTGGCTCAGCGGCTAAGCCGTTCAGTACGAGGACGTGGGTTCGATTCCCGGCCGCGGCGGCCGCTTTTCTGATGGAGGCGAAAAGCAAAAACGCCCGTGAGTACGAGATTTCGGCGCACGTTAAAGATCCCCAGGTGTCAAAATTATTCCGGATCCCTCCACTACCGCGCCCTTAACGGCGGCGGTGCTCCTTAGGACCTTCAATAACGTTCATTGTCTGACTGTGGGCCTCCACTACGGCGCGCCTCATCGCATGCGTTGCGTCGGCGCGTTAAGCCCTACAATACATCATATGCATAAGTATAGGTCAACTGTTTGCGCTGTTCCGTCTTGTTTAGTTTTCTGTCTACAGTCAGCTATTTAACATGGAGCGCTGGCACCACACGCAAAGAAATAATTATAAAAAACATCCCCCCATCTCCACGAAGCGAATGATGATGAGAGGGGCGAAGCTAAAATGCTTGTCGGTAAAACCGTGAAACATTCGCCCACACATCATATAAAGACTCGACGCGTTGTTATAGGTCTTGACGGCGCGCACCATCTGAATGAGTGAAGGACATAAGGCGCGTTCGTAGCCATGTTTTCGTCTCGGTTTGTAGCGCAGTGGGAAGAGCGCCACGTACCTCCCGTCGCGGCCAGAGAGTCGTGGGATCGAAACCGGGCGCCGCCGCGTCAAGACCACCACTCCTCGCTCGCAAAGTTTGAAACTTCCCACCGCTTTGACAAGCTCGTCGACGACGTCGATGTTTGTGGTGATCATGTAGGGCTTGTTTGGGACGATGAGAATCTCCATGGGCAAGTTGGCGAATTCGGCGTGTGACATTTTAGCCCCCTTGGCCGTCGCCTTCTGCAGAGCGTCTTGTGTCGCGTACCCCCGGTACGTGTCTTGAGCTCGCAGACGACGAACGACAACCTCTTCTTCCTCTCCTCCTTATTGGGTAGCAACGAATGCGTTGAACGTTTTGACCTCTTCGTCCAATCTTTGGTTGGCCAATCCCTAGGGGCATCCTGCCACAGTCATCATCAGCGGTATGTACACGGCGCATCGAGGGAGGAGAGCTTCGCCCCTAAACATTCGTAACATACACAAGCCACCTCACAGCGTTGGCGATGCCATAGTATTATTACGGGTCCCCCTCCCCCGCCTGGTACCGTTTTTATTGCAATAAAAAAACGACGGCCCGCACGTACGGCATTTGAGTGTCCAAGTGCAACCTTGTCGGTAGAACGAAAGCTATTCGCTTTTGGAAATCAGTCGCCTCTGAGTAATAGTACTCAGTAACGTTGGACAAGCTTGATGTTCAAGCACGCACACACGCACGCACGCACACGCACACGCACACACCTTCGTGAGCGTTCTATACCTTAAGGAGAAGTGCCTGACTGACTGACTGACTGACTGACTGAGTCATCAACGCCCAGCCAAAACTGAAAACTGCCAGATCTAGAGATCTGAACTTTCAGGGGTACATTTGTGTCATGGCGTATAGCTATAGGGGCTCACTAAGGCGGGATTTTTTGAAATTGTACGCCTAACCGAGGAAGAGGGGGAGATTGTATTTTCGTTAATTCATGATTATCTCGTTCCCTTTTCACAAGTGCTTTTTGCTGATATGTATAGCCCTTAAGAACGTCTAAAATGTATACCCTTTAGTGTTTCGCCCTTTCCAACACTATTGGTACCATTCTGCACTTCGCAACAAAATGGGCGTTCTTAAAGATCCTCCAATAAATGTTTCACTGATTGATGTATCCAATTGTTTTTTAATAACAAATGGTACTCATACAAATGCACAAAACCAATTTTAAGGATTGCGCCCTGTGATGCCGCTAAAAGGACGAAACGATTTTTTTAAAATTTCCACCATGACGGGCCGAAAAGGCTTAACATTTGATGTGAACGCCAAGCCAAACTGGTAGTTGTAGAAACTTCAAATTTAAGAAGCGTATTCCTATTATGGTGCAGGAGCTCCATATTGCTGCGTTTTTTCAAAAATTACCCCCCTCAGAGAGTGAGAAGCGCTAAATGATTGTTCCACAAATCTTTGTTTTAATCGCAGGCCCATTGAGACGAACAGGTTTTTGTTGATATAGGTAACCAATAGAAATGTGTAAAAACTGTTTTACAAGATTTTTCCATAACAGCCATGTGATAAGGAGAATCGGGATTTTCGGTAAGTGAGCTGTTTTAACGGATTTCTCAGTGACTACTCAGCCCGTTAGCATATCCAATTCATTTTTGCTTATAGCTGCTGCCCATAAAATTGCCCAAAAACCAATTTCAGGATTTTGTCCCATGAAGCGCATAAGTATGAAATCGGGATTTTTTATAATACATTTCGTTCGAACTGGAATCCAGTTCAATTTTCCCGCGTAGCATACCGATAGCTATCTGTTGGGAATTGCTGCAACCACACGCCTCCCGTAGGAGCCCACGTTATTTATTATGAAACTGTGACTGATCAGTATTCTGAACAGCTACCACATAATACTTCCCATGAATAACTAAGCACAACATCGTGCTACAATTCTAACCGGGATAGTTCGAACAAAGCACGAGGGATCCAGCCGTTTCCTATAGCCACACGCCTCCGGGAGGAGCCCACGTATTGAAAGCAGGCAGGAGTTCGTAATTGTGTACAACTTCATGATAAACTACCTAGTTATGACAAGTAAGAGATAAATTAACAAGTGTTATACCCATTCGTGTAGTAAAACTTTTCCACGAAGTTTATCTGTGCATGCGCTTGCAGGCACCGCCATTACTTTTGGTGGCTCGCTTTTACGCAATTGCCGCATTTTACGGATGTCGTGGGGGCGCCGGGGCGAACTTCAAAAAGGTTCTAATTGGCATTCGGTGGCCACTACGAAAGCGCAAAGTCATTGCATGGCCAATCATTGGCATTGCCAAACTGCTTAAGTCCATCAAGAGTGCACCCAAAGACCGGCGTCTGCGCATAAAGTTAACAAAGCGAAGCGCGATGTTCCTGCAAAGCAAGCCTCCTAGGTATGACTACGGACGCGCCCCGCGATTACCGATATTGGACAAGAGCGTCACCTGCAATCGTGGCCAAAAGCGCCACCAATTGTGATTTCCATATTCGCCGCTACTAGCGCTGCTCTTGGAGTGGAAAGGTCCATTAGTACAGTGTTCTAACCGGGCATCTCCGGATAAATTAAGACAGAAATAAGGATTGGCAGTCAAAAAAACCTCGGAAAGCAAAGGGGAGAATGTGATAGGTCATAGAAGCAGTTGAAGAAATTTTTGAGACAGAAAGAAAGTGGTGAAAAAATGCCCGCCGGGTGGGATCCGAACCCACGACCTCCGGAATACGCGTCTGGTGCGATGACAACTACACTACCACCGGAGCTGGTTCCCCACCACTTTCTTGGGTATTTATATTAAGGTATTTTTTGTTTCCTGCACTTGGGAGTGGTAGCCGGAGCCACTCGGACTACTCGGGGTGAAGGGGACCTTCTTTTTAACCCCCGGGCTGTGACTGGAGGGTCTACGATATGTCGAGAGTGGTCGACCAGCGTTGAACCCTCTTAAGCTCCCTATGGCACCAAGACAAAAAAAAATTATTCAGCTGTTTCTATGACCTTCCATATTCTCCCCTTTGCTTTCCGAGGTTTTCTTGACTGCCAATCTTTCTCTCTCTCTCTCTCTCTCTCTCTCTCTCTCTCTCTCTCTCTCTCTCTCTCTCTCTCTCTCTCTCTCTCTCTCTCTCTCTCTCTCCATATATATATATATATATATATATATATATATATATATATATATATATATATATATATAGTGAAAGAAGTCGACTGACACGTTTCCCGTTTTTGTTGCCAACAGTTTCGGAGTTAGAAACTCCTTCTTATATATATATATATATATATATATATATATATATATATATATATATATATATATATATATATATATATATATATATATATATATATATATATATATATACCGTCTTATGACACACCGCACATAACAACTCATCTTTCAGCGTTTTAGTTGGGCACAGTGCTAACGCACATATCGTGCACATCCGAAAAGCGCACAGGCGTGACTGTTTCAACAACAGGCGCCCCTGTTTCTTCGCGTCACTGTGCTACCCAACTACTAGAATAAACTAACGTTGGTGCTACCAACCACGGAAGAGCAGCGTGGTACGGATTCCGCCATTTCCTTGCCTCGGCGCAACCTACAAAACCCGAAAAGCTCGCGGTCGTGCCACTTCGATGCTACGGGCGACAACCCCCCGCTGACCGCGCCGCGCCCGAGTCGCGCTTCCGGTACATGTCGCGCGTTGCGACGAGCTCCGATTTGGCTAAACCAATGGCGCGTCCTTAAAAGTCGCCGCTGGTTATCGTTGTTACATGAAACTGGAACGAGTTTCTGGGGGAGAGAGAAGAAATGCGTTTTATTTTTCTTCTCGCGCCCAGAACGAAAGCGGCCGGAAGAAAAAGAAAGACGAGAGCGAGGAGTACGCCGTTCGTCGCGTCGGCTCCATGTTAATGCAAAGCGCGTGCGACAACGTTGACCCAAAGACGCCTTTGGTTCTGACGCGAGCACGGCGGGAGCCGAAGTGGTTGGAGAAACTGTGCGCTCGTCTAACGGGATCCTTCGAGAGCTCCGAGAAGGAGCTTCCGCGCCCACACCGGTTGTTACGAAACACAAGCCCCAGCGGAGGGAAAAAAAAAAAAAAGAAAAGGAAGCCTACGCACAAAAAAGAAAGGGGTAATAAAATATGCTGTCCCATGGAACTAAGCGCTACTTGTTCATTTAAAACTGCCCACTAACAGTGCTAGGCGTTATTCGGTGATGAACCTTAAAAGACTAATCAGGCACTTTCTAAACAATCAGCCCGAGACAGGTAACGTTTCGGAGAACTGTGAGTAAGACACATGAAACAAGAAAAAATTTATAATCCAGCTTATGTATGAATAAACACACGCAGAACAATACACATAAATCTGCAATGCGGCAATAAAGCAAGATATTAGACTTAGGATGTATGAATTTCGCATACTTTTTTTAACAGAACGCTCAAAAGACGTCACATTATCAGACATCCAAGCGGAGTTAAAGACCATCATAATGAACTCCTTGCGCTCTGCATACTGTAGAGAATTCCTCTGTGGCCGTTACATCAAAGCAGTTGTGAGGTCGTAGTGCTCGTATACTGGCGCCCGAAGCCGAACATGTGTCACTGAGTTGGGGAAGTAGCAGCTTGTACGTAAAATTTAAAACATTTAGTGTGCCTGGAAGGATTATTACAAACATGCCCGGCTAAAATCTGTATGTTACTTAGAAAATAGGAGACGTGTCTTTTGGAACTGACATTAGTTAAAAATATTGGGGACGCCTTAAATTCTGCTGTATTTGTCAGCGTCATCTCGTGCTTTGTCGAAAGGTAATCTTCTGAGAATTTTCGTACCAAAAGATTTGCTTCGAGATATGTTGGTTCAGTAGAATAGTTGTGGAAGATTCTCTCTTTAGTCATATTGCCGAAGGCTTTTTGCCCGGCTCCAGCGTGGCATAACACAGCAATGACAAAGTTGGGTTTCTATTTCAAGAGGTGACTCCAGGATTCAGGTGGGATGAAGGCGAGTATACAACATCCCAGACGCCTATCCCCCCCCCCCCCCTTTCCCTCTCTGCTACCGGTAGGACAGCGTGGTAAGACTTCAGCTTGGACTAAGAATGTTGAAACGTCAAGATCGCTACTAGAAAACTACGTCGTTTTTTCTTGTTTTTTTTTTTTGTACTAGTGTTACTTTAGAGTGCCCTCGTGTTCAACGGTGACAAATAAATAAACGCGTTGGCGTCACCCGAAGGAAGCCGTCAACTTCTTCCCTGTTTCTGAGAAGCCCGCCCTTGCAGCGACCTATTTTCGGCCGTCCGGGCAGTGCACGTACGTCACGTGAGGGGACAGGAGAGTGGGCATGTGGCTCGAACGTCCAGGGATCCGGTCAAGAGGAGTGCCGATTTCGACGCCTTGCGAGACACCTGCGACGGCCACGAGTCTTCGACCCCCCTCCTTGTTACCCTCCTGACGGCCCTCCTTCCGTCCTCCCCTTACTCCGCGCGCTGGGGAGGTCGTGAGAGCCGCTCGTAATCGAGGCTCATGGACGAGTTTCAAACTCAGCCGGCGCTATTTTGGTGCGACAGCGGCGTGATTGAACGCGGCGTGGCTTCGCTGTCATTTGTTTTTTGCCGCTCTCGCTCTTGCTCGGCGGTCGTTGAAGCTCTGAAAGATATGACGCTGAGCATACAGGCTCAGCGCAAAAATCCCGCAGAAACTCCTGCGGGAGTTATTTAAACGATGCGTAAGCATTTGCAACTGATCACCCGCTGTTTGTCCTCATATATGCTGCCGTGTCCGGCATAACGGTGATAAACATCACGAAAGAATTCCGAAAAGAGAGAAACACGATTACGGTGCCGAAATGTTAGTTATACTAGTATGAAATGATAAAGAAATGGCGAAATGGTAATATGGGGTGATTTCTTAGTGATGGCAGCAACGGACAGGAAAGGTTATACCCAACATTACCAATAACATCTGCCCAATCTCTAGAATATCGCAAAGTTGTACGTGGTCCTCTCGTCCCTTTCATGATTTTGTAGTTATGGGAACACCGCCACCGTCGCCCGAAACGTGGGAAGTTGATCGCGCGCATCTCACTCATTCGCACCACTGAGCGCTCCGAGTGCTGACGAAAGCTGCTAGCAGAGGCACAAAGCACGCTCTGCGTCGCCCCACACGGCTGGCACGGAGTGCACAAGGGAGCAGACCTGCCCAATCCAGCTTCCACGAGGCGGCAAGCTACAGAGTTTTTCCTCCCCTTTGCAGTGCAGCGCCGGCCAAGCGCGTACAATCTGACGAATGTTTTCGGTTTGCAACGATCCCCCAAGAGACGCAAGACAAATGGCCTCGTGGCAATGCGCCACATTAGTAACCAGATCAGCTTGTTTTGGCTGGCGTGCGAGGCGCTCGTATGCATATTCATGTTCATAGACTGCATGGGCGTGAATATCCGTTCTAGAATGAACGGCGGGGTCCTTGTCCACGCTGTTCGAATGCGTTAGAGAGCACATTGCCATTAATGTTCATCGTCGTAGCCATGGCAATGGCCGCCCAACGGCGTTTTTACAAAAAAGTTCACCTGCCCTGCCGAGCCAATTCGAAAGGCAGAGGAGGCCACTGAAGCGCCTCGTCTGGCCGTATGTGTAAAAGTAGAATATTATCTTGGAGACTTCGGGAACTAGAGCAACCGTAAGTTGCAGAAACAAAAAATAGTCAGAATCCAGATCAGCGATAGGAAGCCTTGAGAACACATTTAAAAATGGAGGGGTGGGCATTTTCCTTTTTGAATCAAATAACCATACCGTATTCTCACTATAGCCAAGAAATACGAACAAAATTCGCAAGACAGACCCTCTAAAAATGCAGGAAGCTCACACCAACACGTAAGCCTTGAAGGTAGCGAAGCTGTACGCAACTTTCACGACCATCACGACAGTTTAAGTCAAGGATTGCAGCCGATTTGCTTCTTCTTCGCTGCCGCAACGACCTTTAGTCTATCATTGTTCCTACAAGTGTGAGCTTTCCTCATTTTTTGGTGGGGATGTAATAATCATTGGACATCACCTTGGAGGGGCGTATACTATGACGTGTCTTTTTCGTTCCGAGCAAGTGTTGCCACGATTAGGATGAACGCTGGAGGTTCTTTTTTTTTTTTTTTTTTTGCCAATCTTGGCCAATCTTCTTAAGTGGGTATGATTGGCTTGACAAACGTGCTCCGGGGACGCTGGGTGGTCGCCACAAGGCATGCACACACAAGCGGTCAACATTGTCTTGTTTTTTTTTTTAACTGCCGGGCGGTCGCCGGGCAGTTTTTTTAACTGCCGGGCTCGCGCTCACGCGCGCTCGGCATTTTCTTGGTACTTCTAACTGCGGACACGAAATTAACGATCTGCTAAACAGCTTCGCCGTTAAAATAGAATTGACCACGTATCTACTTGCATTACCGCAAATGTCGTTGAAATACGATAGCCTTCTGCCCCTCCAGCCACGTAACTGCCTTTCATCTCTCCCCCGCCTACCTCTCGCGCTGTTAGCCTCCTGTCTTGATACTCCCATGATAAACGCAATAGAGATTTGCTTAATTCAATTCAATTTTCCTGCGTTCCGCTGCTGCCGCGCCATCAGGCGGGACCTTTTGTTACTGCCTGGCTTGGCGCGCGGAACAGAAGCTCCAGGTTTGAGCAGGAGCCCCTTTTGTATTTGGTGGTTAAATATTGTTTGAACGTGTCTTTTGTGTCTGCTATTACAAAAACTACGCCCACGTTTATTTTTAAACCAAGAACAGTGGTAGCATCAGTTACGCACTCATGTTTTGTTTCATATATTCCTAATGTTTTCTTTTTGCTGAACAGTGTCGGCGAGTCTGAATTATGCTACCAGACATAGTAGTTTCGAAGTGTTTTGCCACAACCTTTTCCCTCACATCGCGTTTGATTTCCGCTTAGAACGCGATCCTTCAAATCAAGGAGGAAATCATTAGCCAAATCAGTGAATTCCAACAGCTCGTATATTACACAACATACAGCATGGATTTCCTTTTGCGAAATCACTATTAATAGCGCGATAATACGATCATCTCCCACTTTTGCTATTCTTGCAGCTTCAACGAGTTCCGCATGCTCGCAAAGATTACTGCAGTTTTGTCAAGACGTGGAATGCGGCCACGTCCATGCGGACCTTGATCCATGATGCGTACAGTCACGATGGCGTAGATTTACGCAGCCCAGTAAGAGCCGACGACTGACGCTGTAATCACGTTCATTTAGCCATTCACTTCAACATCTCGCGGACTGACCGAGGTATTCTTTAGTGTAAGTCATAGGGATACGGCACATGACCCACTCTTCCCAATCTATGTCTTTGCTTTGTCGTGCACTTATTCTGTTCGCAGTGGACGGGGTAGCTCTGCTACAATTTGTTGGGGACCAGATACACGATGTTTCCGACGCTTCCGTAAAACCCCTGTCCTATCCTCGTGTCCTATAAGTGATGGGGGAAAGAAAAGCAGAGAGAGGTTGAATATAGCATAGGGCAGCTACCACTTGCGGCGAAAAAAAGAAATTAGCAGGGCTTCAATTCTAAGGATAGTACAACATAGGTGGGTTGGCTTCTTCGGTGGGATGACACGCGTGATCGGCCGACACAAAGGGTATGTCAGAACCAATAAAACATTGTGCTTTCCTTCCGAAACAATGTTCCAGGCGTGGAGGGATTTGAGCGGGGTGTTCTTACTCCCAGTAGTTAAAGCGGCGATTGACTGCGAACTGAAGCGTGGAGACTGCGCCCGGTCCCCAAAGTGAGCCTTCGCTTTGACCGCCGCTTGTCGTGTCGTTTTGCATCGAATACGTCGACGAGGAGTGATCGCGCAAACGTATGCGGCACAGGGTGCGCGGGTCGGTCTCCTCGAGAGGCGTGCAGGGGTGGAAGCAGGGAGAGGAGGAAGAGGAGGCCAGGACGTGTTGCAACCGAGTCGACGTTGATGCCTCGTCTCCCGCGTGTCGCGACCTAAACACCGTCATTATGCCGCGGTGGACGGTGAAGCAGCGCGTGGCTGGAGAGCGGAGCGGGCCTTCAGTTCGTCTTCCTGCAACCGTGACTTCCGACTGTCAGTGCTCAAGAGCAGTGCGGATGTAATTCCAGAGGCCGCCTCTTCCTCACGACCGCGCTTCCGCCGCAGTCGACAAAAAAGGGAGAGAGAGAAGCCTCCAGAGCCAGGGCTTCTCGTCAGATGAATGGCTACCTCATCCCAAACTGGTCACATTTCTCGATGTCGCTCATTGGAGAAACAGAAAGCCCGTCGTCTGTCGCATGCGGCGGTAGGCTTTCTCACCTAGGATACCCACGGCTGCTCACGCGAGGCTGACGGCCCAGAAAGCGCGTCGCGGCCGCACCCCATTCTCTCTTGATTGAAAGAAAGCTTCGCGACTCAGCGTGGGGGCTGAGCCGAGCGAATCGACGAGCAATCCTCCTCCATTCGCGCACAGGGTGGCTCGGCGGTGACATGAAGATTAGGAGTGCCCGCGGATAATGGGTGCGCTCCTAATCTTCGCGAACAATCCCGCTTGGACGCACCTACGTGACTGCGCAATCACGTGATTGCGCGACTGCGGCTGTCGTTGTGGTGTATAGCATTTAAATTGCATTCATGAGCTGAATAACTATTGTTCGATTGTCATTAGCTCGTCTCAATGTCCTTCTAATTTTTGTTATTCTCTTCTTCCTTTTTACATTTCGCTCGCACCGGAGAACGGCACACATGAATTCAATAAGCAAGTCCATGGCGTAAGAAAAATAGCTTGGACGGTATGGGGAGGCCGTTTGTAATCTTCTCAACGCTTGCTAACCCTGTTTAAGGTCGTGAGTAAAAGAGCGCAGCCAGGTGGTGTACAAGTGTCAGAATCCCCTCCCCCTCCCCCCCCCCCTTCCCAAAAATATGCTGATTTTCTTATCACAGTGCTACATTGTAACGTCGCAAGAATGGTTGCCGACTCGTTTCCTACTTTTTGTGTTGTGTTGAACAATCGCAAGTAGAGACAAGTTGGAGAGATAGAGAGAGAGAGAGAGCGAATAGAGAGAGATAGAAAATAGATAGAGAAATCAAATAGATAGAGAGAGATAGCAAATAGAGACAGGCATGAGAATAACAGACTTTTTAGCAAGCTTCGTGGCCAACTACGTGAGAGGTGGACCAAACAGAGCGAACGCGCTTTCCAGGCGCGTGTGATGCGTGCGAGCACATCGCCTGCGCAAATCGCCATATTGTCACAATGAAGTCGAGTCCTATATATATGCTTAGTCACAATGACATCGATATCACAATGACATCGACGCCAAATAACTGTGCAAATAACCACCTCGCAGCTTCCAAGGCTAAAAGTTGACTCGCAATACATTGGTGACAAACGGCATAAACGCTGCGGTTCAAATTCAAGCAACTGGACCTGAGTGAATTCCACTTCACGCAGACGCTTCCTCTCTCCTACTACTACCTGCGCCAAGCCTAAGCAAGAAAGTACTGCGTGCACGAGATTGTAGGTTTTAATGTAGCGCTCTGTTAGACGGTGCCTTGAGCCGAGTGTTTTCATCTGTTCACGTTGTGTGATCGTCCGCGTTCCACGCGCTCATGGCCATTTCCGAAATACGTGAATAGACAATGGACAAGCGTTCTTTGCATAACTTCGATGCATGCGGCGAGAAAACGTTGCGAAAGAAAAATGAAGTGTACAGGCTAGCAAAAATTCAGCGCACAAGCGAACACAACCAAGGAATGGGCGTCTGGTCAACAAAAACGGGCCTGAATACGGCAACACAGACTGAATGAACGCCAGCAGACACTTGATCCTTGTTTGCGCAGCGAATCGCGACAGCGCAGCTATCGAAAGAAAACTAAACGGCGCGGGTTGTAAAACGAAGCGTAGAATGGCAACATAGTAGCAAAGCCGGAGCGAACATAGCGCGACCGACCGACGCTGGGCCCACCCGGCTGTGTTGCGCTGCAGGGCAATTGGCCTCAGGTCGCGTTTCTCATCGCTCATTCGCTTAAAATGGTAAACACGTGCCTTTCCTAAATAACGCTTTGAAATTAGGTGCAGCCACCTCAGCGCTCGCTGTTTGCTGTTACTTTTCACAACTTTCGGACCCCTGCTGCTGGGCTTTTCCAACGGGATGGGTAACCGGAAGCGAGTCCTGGAAAGGCACTCAACTTGGGCGCATTCTTCCTGGGATGCCATACGCGCTTGCAGCATGCCTCTCCTCTAACGATGCTTGAACGAGTGCACTTCGCGTGAGCGCACTTCAAATTGCGCGCTTGACAGGGGTATAGGACACAAAAATCTCAGTGGAGTTAAGTGAGAGGACCGAAACACTTTGCATTCTTTTTCTGACGGCTATCCAGTGCACCTTTGGGGTCACTTATGCTAATTTCTTAATTTACCTCGCACGTTATTCAAAAAAGCATTGAGTAAGCTTTGGATAACAGATGTCTATACAGCGATGTACCATTAAAGCCAAGCTTGATTGATCACATTCATCAAACTTGTACGACTGTATACAGTCGTACAAGCTTGATGAATGGGATCAAACAGCACACGGTATCTCATGCTGGACATCCCAAACTCTACAAGTTTTCACTGGAGCGCGCAGTGACTAGCATACGTAATCGCGGTAGGAATTCGCAGCCCGAAAACCCTTCCGTTCGTATGTAACCGAAGACTTTTAGGAGGTAGACTAGACCATGAGGTAGACCTAGGTCTTCTCGGTACCGGCGATCCGTTTTGACAACAGGCAGCGTAATCCAAATTATTTAATCCACATCAACTTGGACTGCCCTTTCATCGACCAGCATTTGCATTTGTTTTTCCACGCAATGTTTTGTTTTTTTGCACGCAATGTTTTTTGCACGCAATGTTGCACGCATTTGTTTTTTGCACGCAATGATTTTGCACGCATTTGTTTTTGCACGTTTTCAATGAGTGAATTAAATGCACCGCGATATCGGATGGCCGCGACACCAGCGCAAGCGAATTGGAGCATGAGAGGGAGGGCAGTTAAACTATACACGCCCGTCCTCGCTATGTTTGCCTGGAAAGCGAAGCTCCGTAGCGAGAGCTTTGACGTCGTTGTTGGGCGTCGTCCACTCTTTCGTCGAGGTGACAGTCGGTGGCTTGTATTTCTTTCCTGTCATTTCGAGGCCGGGACCGCCCCAGAACAAGTGCGTGATCGTTGGCGGCGCCTGAGCGTCATACGAAGAGAGGGAGCGATTACGGTGCGGGGCACGCTGTTTGCTGTAATGGCTCCACAACAACCCCAGCACGTCCGCTGTGTTGTTCGCAAAGCCTGTTCGCACCATTATAAGAATACATGTATACTACATGTGCAGTCTGAAAACAACGAAAACTTCAAAGAGCACGGAAAAAAAGCATAAGTAATGCGTCATAGTCGGGCACACGTCAAGACAACAACAACAAAGACGACTTGAATTCACAGCGCAAACAAGACACAAGGACGATAAAGCGAGCACGACACACAGGCGTACGACAGGAGTACGACGCACGCGATTGCAGTATTGCCGTACATACATAAGGCATCGCATAATCTAAAGAGAATTGCTGAGTGTACCGACGTGTGTTGTATTTTCTGCTCCTGATAAGCCTTCGAGGCTTTGTAGACACGTAATTCGTGATGCCCCCAGTTCTCAGGTTTGTAGGAAGAAGCACCAACGAAAAAAACATTCCGTGTGTTACAAACGTAGTTTACAGCGTCCCTTTACTGTGTGGCAGAAAATTCATCGGGCAAACGGGGAGATGCGTTAACTATAGGCTAAATGAACACGGTTACAACGTGGAAAAGTGCAAAAGCGGTCATCGAGGAATACATTGTAGACACTGTGCTGGGTGGGAGCCAATGTCCAATAGTACCACGATATTGTATAAAAATAAGCATAAACTGACCAAAAAAATTATTGAGGCTCATGAAATAGCAAAGAAAGATGAAAAGTGTGTAAGCGTCCTTTCTATCGCGCTATCAGCAAAAGAAATCACCTCTCCAGACAGAGTGTAAGCACATGGCGATAGTAATGATTGACTCATTGATTGATTGATCGTAGGGTTTAACGCACCGACGCAACGCAAGCGATGAGGCGCGCCGTAGTGGAGGGCTCCGGAATAATTTTGACCACCTGGGGATCTGTAAAGTGCGCCGAAATCTTGTTCACACGGGCGCTTTTACTTTTCGCCTCCATCAGAAAAGCGGCCGCTGTGGCCGGGAATCCAACCCGCGACCTCGTGTTCAGCAGTCGAACGCCTTAGCCACAGAGCCACCGCGGCAGGTACAGGGCGATAGTAATGACGCGGCGGATTTGTTATTTCGTTTCCACGTGTAATGTGTCGATTTCCTTGTTGCCTTGATTTCTGTTCAGTTTATATAGCAGACGTTACAGCAACAAACTTCAGATGTTAATCAGCGCCTGTGTGTCATGCTCTCCCTGTCGTTCTTGTGTGTTGTTTGTCGTCTTTGTGCCTGTCGTCTTTATGTCTTCGCGCGTGCTGCAAGTTTTGCGTAGATCTCGGGTGCTGTGTAAGAAGGCCTGCCTTCCTCAGACAGGCCACAACATGCCGGATAACGGCCGGCGCGTGGGCGCCTGGCTGTCGGTGACTCGACCTCGGCGGATGCAAAATACGAAACGAAGTGTTCTTCGCGTTGAGACGTGCACCTGCGAAGCGGGCGCCGCTGCCGAGATCTCCTTTGCCGCCTCTCTGAGGCTCAACGTATGCGGCTACTGGGGGCTCTCGCGAACTCGAGCAAGAGTGCTCGTGTGTGTCTGCACTGTGTTCAGGTTGTGGGCAAACGCACTAGGAGAACTGCTTAACCGTTGGCGCTTCGGGGATAAATTTGCGGTTCCTCCGAGCGCAGAGAGCATTCTTTTCAGAGCCTCAGATGCCACTGTTGCTCTGTTTAAGCCTTGCCGTAACCCCGCCCGGAAGGGTGTTGTTCCTGTATTGTCGTTGTTCACCTTTCGCCATTCAGTAAACCAGTTAAGTTTGCCTCCGGCTTTTTGTCGTCAACGCCAAGGCAGCAACTTTTGCTTGCCGCTCGACCACCACGCTACCACACATTACGGAGGCGATAGCGCCCGGTTCGGGGACGCCTTTTCGAATGTAACAACGGCTATGCAGTGTAAATGTATTATTTTGTTACGAAACAGGAATGTAATGCCGTAAACATGTGTACATCAATGCGAGCAATACAACATGACCAAAGTACACATATGTTCACCTGTATTTAGTCTATCCCCAGATTTTTCCCCACAGTCATCCAGAATGACGCGCACACACGCACGCACTCACACACGCACGCACTCACACACACACACACGCACGCATACACGCGCGCACACACACACACACACACGCACGCACGCACACACACGCACACACATATATGACAAGTACCTAGTTAAAAGAACTCCCTAGGGCAGTGGTTCTCCAATGGGCGTCTGAGAGGGCATTTAAGAGCCCTGCAAGGCCTTTCCAAAACTCTCCTCCCACAATTCTTTTCTTCTTTTTGCCAAATTTTGCTGGCTATAAAGAAGGGTGGCTTCGCTGCATGTATGAAATTTACGGTTAATTTTTTCGCGGAGCAGATGCCTCAACGTTGGCTTTTTGCACTACAAGTCAGGAGAATTTGTTACTGGGTGTGTTGGCTTTGGACTGAGATCATACTGAGTAGCGCAAAGAAACACACCAGAAAGAGGACACGGGACAGGCGCTATACTTCCAACTGTTTATTAGCGAACATAGCATCGTTCATTTATAGCTAAATCCACACATGCGCAATAGACGTGACAACAATCGTTATCGAGAGAATTTATCTAGAAACAGCACCTCATCATTGAACAGTAGTATCACCGAAGTATCGCTAATGCACACAGTCCCCTTCAACCTTATGCGATGTGCCTCCAGCAGTTCACGTTCCTTCTGATTTTTTTTCTTTTTCCCAGTATTTTGGTCTTGGAAAATCGTGGCTCACAATTTGTGCAGGGAAGGCAATGCGTTGTCAAATGCGCGCCATTGTTAGACTTTAAATTTTGCACATACTCCCTGAGGTGGTCGTGCAGACATCTTCCAGTTTGGCTCACTTTCCACAGGTGAGGGGGATTTCATAAACCACTCCCACCGCGCAGTCAACGAGCGGCTTCTCATGTCGTTCTTCACAGGCCCTCTTTTTGCTATTGCTAGCAATGCGAGAGCAAAGTTGGCCGATCGTACTTGGGCCTGAAAAGACGACAGGTACACAGTACCTCGCCGCAACCTTTTTCAGGTTTTGCGAAACCTTGTGAAGGTCCGGAACCCCTTCAGGCCGCTTGTCAGCTTTTTTATGCGCATTCGACCTAGGCTTACCATTCACTTTTTGAAGGAGAGTTTCCACCACCGTATTTACGACCGAAAAAGGGAAGCCAGCCGACAAAAGTCGTTGCACCTGATTATCAAAGCTTGACTGAATGTGGTGTGCGCACGACTTCCGCATGGCCGATTCTATAGGCAAAGACTGGCAATAGCGCATTTGACTAACTTTGAGTGTGCCGAGTCATAAGATAACAGTCCTTTTTGGGAACGGGGTGAATATGCCCAAAAGACATGCCCTTGCACCGCCTTTATATTCAGGTCTAAGAAGTGAATGGCATCATCTTGAGGCAACCCATGAGTAAAGGTCAGACCTTTGGCAAGACGCTTGAACTCTTCTAAAACACATTTAACTAAGACAGGATGCATCACGAAACTCTGTTTGCCAAAAACAAGTACAAAATCATCAACATATCTAAAAACCTTTAAAACAGAATGAGATCTACGAACACACTCTAATGTCTGGTCTATCTCTGCTAAAAATATATTACATAGGATGGGGGCGAGGCATGAGCCAATGTAAATACCCTTTTTTTGCAGATACGGATGATTGTCAAATGATATTAAGGTGTGCTCTTAAGATACGCCTCTAACAAGGTTAAAAAGTTGTCAACAGTCATGCCGATACTGTTCTGAAAGGAAATTGCGCCACTGGCATCAATACATGAAGTCACGCTTTCGAAAAGTTCTGTGTGGGGAATAAAGTAAAACAAATCCTCTACGACCAGAAGCTCAGTGCATAAATGTAAGCGATTTCTGTTCAGCGGCACTGTGTATACGCAATCACGTGATGTGCGTGTATACGATCATGTTCACAGCCATACAGAGCAGGATGCTAAGGTGATCACTACTGCACATTAAAACCTCCCCCCTCATAAGAGCAACCTGCAGCGAGTGTTTGGTTTGGCGGCCCTGTGATTTCACTCTAATCGACATCAATTACTCTTTTGTGCTCATATCAAGACCTCTGCTTTTAGCGTGTAAATCTCGCACTGCTATTCAGGTGGCGCCGGTAGGCCGCTACGCCACTTTACTCAATGCTATAGCCATAAACTGCGCAACTATCGCTCAATGACGGCGCAGTTGTGGCAATAACTATAGACGACAGCTAGCGTGACACAGGGGTCACTTTCTCAGTCGAACTCTGAGGCCGACCAGGCTGCGCCAGGTGTCTTTCATAGCCCAGCCGGCGTCGGCTGGGTCAGGGAGCGCTCAAGGCTGAAGGCACTCCGGTGCCCCGCCTCTTTCACAAGCGCTATTTTGGGGGGCGCAGCGAAACGCTAGAAGAAGTAAAAGGACACAACTACCTTGGACAGATGGTTAGTGCTGACTCTAACCACGAGAGAGAAATCCAGTGCAGAATAGGTATATGGGCTGGGGAGCATTCGGCAAGCACTCCAAAGTAATGAAAAACTGCCTCTGTCACTCAGAAGGAAAATCTACTACCAGTGCATGCTGGCCGATGATGACATACAGAGCTGAAACGTGGCGCTTTACTAAACAGCTACAAAGCAAACTTACGTCGGCTCAACGGGCCATGGAACGGATAATGTTAGGAGTAACACTCAGGGACAGGAAGCGAGCTTCATGGATAAGGAAACAAACTCGAATAGATGACATCATAGTTCAAGTAAAGAAAAAGAAATGGACTTGGGCTGGCCATGCAGTAAGACGAACCGACAATTGGTGGACAATTAGGGTAACAGAGTGGATGCCAAGAGACGGGTATAGAAGGATGGGAAGGCCCATAAAACGATGGAGGGATGAAATAAGCAAATTCGGTGACCAACAGTGGAGGACTCGAGCTGCGCAGGACAGGAGCAGTTGGAGGTATATGGGAGGGGCCTTCGTCCTGCAGTGGATCTGAGCAGGCTTATTATTATTATTATTATTATTATTATTATTATTATTATTATTATTATTATTATTATTATTATTATTATTATTATTATTATTATTATTATTATTAAGAAGGAGAAGAGGAAGAAAAAGAAGACGGGAGCAGGATGGCTGCTTTTGTTGGCTTTGCCGCAAATCTTTCTTGAGCGCGTCATCTGCGCTACTGACATCATAGCATCACAGCAGTAGGTTCACTGACTTATAAGTGTTGAAAAGATTAAGAAGCTGGCATTCACACCTTGCGTGAGCACCTCAAACACGCGAGTGCCTAAGAACACAGCGGGCCGATGACCCGTCGGAGGAGCCAACGTAATTAATTTGCAGAGGTGCGTGCGGAGAACGGTGTTCGTGCGAGGTGTGTATGCATAGCGATCCATTACCAGCGACGGTGGCGAAACATTGCGGCCGCGATTGTGGGCCTCATCCAGCGGGGTGTGCGCTTTCTCCTTGCCTGCCCATTGCAGCCGTTCTTTCCGTGGCGACAGAAGAAGGAAGCGGAGACATAATTGCGGCCGCGGCGGAAGCGCCCTGGCGACTCAATGGCGGCCGCGGAAAGCGCGGCTCGGCGAACGGTGACCACTGGAGCGTTCTGGGGAGAGGCGCCGACAGGAGCGTAGCGCGCGCCAGGGAAATGGGTTCGCCGCCGCCGCCGCCGCCGCCAAGGTTGCGAGTGCGCCGTCGTCACGGCCACAGGAACAATCCACAGAAACGGCCACAGAAACAAGTTGTGGCTGCAGTCAGCTGGACGCGGGCCCCGCACGTGCAGCTGGCTGTAGAGAAGCCACGTGCTGCTGTTTCCGATACGAGGCCTATTCACCACGCTTTATAACTTCTTCGAGGGTGGCTGGTGAAGAAACATGGTGGAGAGAACAGTGTAATTAATAGGCCTCGCATCCAAATTTGTCACGAGTGACAAATTTAGATTTTGGCCATAACTAGTCTACGCAGTGACCAGCCCACATGTTCTGGGCTGCTCTCGACACACCCGCGCAGGACACTGTTTTCGATGGAAAGTAACCGGAGCACACAGCTGCCGCACCGCCAAGGAATATGTCATCAGTATCGAAAAGGAGGGGAACTGCATGCAGCGAAATCGCTTCCCGAGAGTAACCCAGCTTCCTGACTAGTTTCCTAGCTCGGAACTTTACCTAAGGCGCTGCGAATTTGGCAAATATTATCGAGGCTAAATTTAAACGCACAGCACTCAGGCTATGTCGGAAAATTAAAAAGTCCCATTGCAATGGCGTTTAAAACCAAATCACTACCAACCACATTACGTAGATTAGTTATATGATGTCCGAGGCACTTCGTTTTGTCTCCTATAGGCTCCGGACAGCGAAGTTTGCCGCGCGAGCGCAGCGCCAGCCGCGACAGACCCGCGCAACTCTGGGTCGGTCCCGCCACGCCGACCGCCTTCAGCGCCAGTGAACGCAACTTTGAAAAAACGTTTGTTATAACTTTATTTGCCCCTGTATGTATTACACAGTGCAACAAAGTCATGCAAAATGTTATATAGTCGGGGGAAGCCTCCAAATAAAACGGGGCACTGATAAAATGCTGTCCCCTCGCTGCCGAGCCGTAGGCCAGCACAACTGGGAAGCATGTGTTCAAGGCTTTGCATTCTCCCGCGGATTCTTCTTCTCTGTTTTTTTTTTTTTTTTTTTGCAGATACCGAGAGCAGTGGGTGGAGCTGCTGACCAGCTCCGACCTTCCACACCAGCGACGATTGGTGGAGAGGGCACGGATGGCCAGCATAGCCCAAGGCATCCCGGACTAAGGAAGCCTCCCACCGGGCGGGTGCCCTACACACAGAACACAAATAAGCCGGAATGGGAGTAAATGGCTTGTGTCATAACTCAGTACCAATTCGGAGTTTTCAAAACTCCTTCCAATGGGAGTTTCGCCTTACTCCCATTATTTCGGCAGTTTTTTCAGTAGCATATGGGAGTTTCATTTTACTGCCACTACAACGGGAGTTTCCAGGGGTACCATTGGGAGTGTATTGTTTCCTCCAACTGAGAGTTTTCAGGGGGCGCATTGGGAGCAGTGTTGACCTTCATTCGAGGTTTTTTTTTTGTGTGTGTTTTTGTGCGCTTCATACATATGCGCTGCAGTTGAATTAATTACTGCATTTGGGAGTTCTTAATAAGGGCACAGGCCGCATTTTTATTTTTCGTTGGGGATCACGTAATTTCTAGTCTTTTTCCACTTCAAACGTTGAATGGCGAAACGTGAAAAGTTTGTTTTCTGCACAGTCAATTTATTGCATAAAAATTACATGAATACGATATACGTGTGAACACGTTAATAAGACAATAAAAACACTGAATCAACAAAACACCTACATCGAGAACACAAGGTATCTTGGTAAGAACTTTATCTACTACAACACTCCTCAACGAAAAAAATTAAGCCATTTGCAAACAATGATGTCAGCATGTCGTCGGTGCGCTGTTTGTTTGCACCTGCCTCCCAAACGCTGACGTTGCCGCACCCCCTGGCACGTTCTTTTGGAAGCCACAGCAGCACATTCATTAGAGGGATAGCAAAACGCTTTAAATCTGCGGTAACAAATACATAAGCATATTGGGCATCTGACCTGAAAAAAAAAATGAAACGGCACTGTAAAGACGCTGAACTTGTCACTCTTGTGTCCAACTTTCCATAATGTCTGAATGTTTGGCTAAAGCTACGCAAAATTGCACTTCTGTCCGAGACACCTGCGCTCACTAGTTCGTCAAAACGAAGTGTTCTGCTGTTCAAAAAGGTGCGCGACCCTTTCGCGACCAACTTCTCAAAATGCTTCCTTTCCCTCTTTTCCTTGCGTGTAGTGTTCTGGGAACGAGCTTCAGGTTTTACCACCCGCACTGCCCCTCTCTCCCCTCACTCAAAGTTAAGGAAAAATTTCGGTCGGTGTGACGCCTGCGCGTGCCCCTCTTCAAAAAAAAAAAATAATAATAATAAGCAGTCGTCTGTCGACTCTACAGAATGCTCCCTCGAATGACGTTTGCTGGTTATAGTTACACGCGCCTAGCGTACGGAGAGCTCCCACGGGGCCCCCACCTTCTCCCTTTCCAGTGAAAGCAATTAATCGCCGGCGGCACGCGGCAGTCACCCTCCTCGTAGCAGGCGCGGCTGGCACCACACCTACTTCTCAAGAAAAGCGTCCGCCCTGCGACGTTTGACCGGCCAACTTCACCCTCGCTTGCCAGTAAGCCACAGACAGCCTAACAAAAACACCTAACAGCCGTCCAGAGTTCGGACAGTTTTCATTCTGCTTGCAAGTGTGAATGAGTGAGTGTTCTGCTCGAGACCCGCGCAAATACGCATTGCTTTCACACCGTTCGGCCTCCCCAATGACGTTCCGGGCATGGTGCCGTCTTTCACGCACAACGCTCACCTCCAGTGGCGGAGAATCGCCCGTGCAGTGGCGCGGGAAACACGTTGAGTTTATTTGACGCTAGAAGGGGCACAAGTCTCCCAAAATGTTGCCTACAATAAAAAACGTGAAAATCTTACCTTCAACCACCTCGCAGAGGCACAACCGCGTTCTTTTTAACGAGCCACTCTCAGCGATCACTGCATTTAGGCCTCGCGTCGGCTCGAAGGTCGGTGACACGGAGGCGACGTTGTAGTCTGTCGCAGTCAGTCCAGGTTGGTTCCACAATGTTCGCAACGAGCTTCGGTTGTTGGGAAGCACTTCACATCCGTTCGTCCGGCCGCAAGTTCACACTGGCAATAAATTTTCGGGGACGCTGAAGCTCACACGACACACGACACCAACTGGCAGCCATTTTGTAAGGACGCGTAGAGGAGGAAGGGGTGAAGGAGATAGAGAAGGAAATGGAGGTGGCGTGGGAGTTTTTAATACTCCCATTAGGACAAACGCAGTAATCACAGCCAGGTACTGGGTTTTGTGAAGAGGTACAACCGTGGTAAATGCGCTTATTTACGACGGCTTGTGGCCCCCGGTGTAAACTGGCAGTTTTTCCACCATCATACTACCACACGTGGGAGCAGGCCGCCTGTCGTGAGGAGTTTAAAAGACGTATTCCAGCCAAGAAACTCCCATTCAGGCTAACTTGTGTTTTGTGTGTAACATCAGCACCTGGTCTCCAATAAAGTTTATTCATCATCATGCAGATACCGAGCATGGTTACTGAATCTTGAAAGGCCCGCATTAAGCGAGCGGATTACATGCTGCCGTGCTGTACGATCAGCTTGTTAGTAGGCTGGTTAGCAGGTGGTCAATACACATAAGTGCGCTCTGAATTTGGCAACAAAGAGGGCCCCCAAGCACAGTTATAGCACTATAGTTTTATCCCCCAGCGGTTCTACTCTGCTTCAGCTAATATTCCACGTGCTTATACCGCCGAATTAAATACATATAACCACATATGGGGCGCGGACACTTATAGGCGTTAATGTTTCCAAATGTTTCGCGAGCTTTTGGATAGCATAAAATCACCGCTTCTTCTTGCAAAAGTAACAATAAAATTGTTGTATAAGCCACTGAAAAGCAAAGAAAAATAGAGCTAAGACGCACCGCAATAAAAGTTGGAACAATATGGACACAGGAAAAAAAAGTTTGCGTTCGGGGAGGAGCAGGAGTAGGACAAACTTTATTTATTCCGTCCGTTGTGATTGCGGTCACTCTGGACCAGTGAAAGGTGTACTCAGGGAACTAAATTTTTCTCCCGTGAGTTTTGTTGTAAAGGTGTTGACGGTAATAAAAGCGCTACTATTCCTTCCTGCGGAGGTCTCCTGCCGAACCCGTTGGCGTGGAGAGAAAAAAATACCCGAATATGAATATTCCGTAATTTATTCTGATACGCCTATTAGATGTTCTGCTTAACCCTTCCCCATCCCACCCCTGCCCAAAGGAATTTCTTGTGATAGCCTTCTCGTGAAGAGTTTCTTTTTTGGGGGCGTGTTCACATGTATGCAACTAACGCACTGCGCTACAACTGGAAGCCCAAAAGTTTCTCGGCGAAGCGGGCTTCGCCGAGAATTAACGTCCACACTTTCGCTATACCTCAACAACCGTGAATTTCATACTGTTACGTGTATGGGGCCTCACATTTGAATCAAAGACCTATATGTAACTTCCATGTAGTCCAGTTAGTAGTTCTGCAGTCGCATGCAAGTGCACTCACATGGATGGAATACCCCGCGCGGGAACATCGCACAACGTCTGATATATGTGCAGACAAAGCCTCCTCTTTTGTGAATTGAACAATATCAATTACGTTTTCTGTTGAAGCGAAACATGCTGATCTTAAGGAAGGTTTTGCCCCGTAGGCAGGCTGTACAAGCGTTTCTCTTCTGGGCATTACTCCTATGCGGCCTATACGCGAGTTTAACCGAATAAATCCTTCTCCATTCCCATGCACTATGTGGCAGGATTACTTTACAATCACTTACTTCGTTTTAGGCCCAAAAGGGGCGACTAATATGCTTAATCCGCGCTGCAAAAAGAAGAGCGCCCCCGAGCTAGCAGCGTACCGGCTTGCGGGGACCGACCCAGTGTTGCGCATATCTCCCGAAGATGGCGCTGGGTGTCGCGAGCTCCGTGTCGCCCTCTGCGCGCTGTCCGGAGCCTACATTGTTTCAGAAAAGGAACAAACTAACTTTCAACGGCGAAGCTCTTCTTTGCCGAGGCTTTCATAGCACTAAATGCGGTAAGAGGGCATAGGCTAGCGGAGAGGAGTGCAAGCGCAAAGCACACAGGCAGCAAGCTATTGCCTGTATTCAATAGCGAGGCGCACGTGCAGGCAACCATGTGAGTGCGCCGTCACTGGTTACGTCGGGCTCCGCGGGGATGGCGGCACTTGTCCGTGCTAAGTGCATAATATGTGTTGGACATTCCAAGCTCTAGCCCGCCAGACGCAAAGTAATGCCTCGACTCAAATATCAGTGCGATTAATAACAACTCTGTTGACCCCACCGTTTAAATCGGGTTGAAACGGAGCAGGCGACGCACGCCGGTGTTATATTTTTCTTCGGCGTGCGGCCGCAGTGGCAGAAGCAGCGCCATGTCTGTGGCGCTTCGGCCATGTCCGTGGCCATTTCAGTGTCGCCATACGAAGAAATTGACAGCTAAACTTTTCAATGAACACCACCTACACATTGCTAGTATTGATATGTACAAAACTTCGCCACGTTTAAATAGGCAAAGCCTTTCTAAACTACTTAATCTGGTGGGAGTGTTTATACTTGAAAGCGTTGTTGAGCAAAAAAAAAGAAAAACGTGAATCGTATTTGTGGCAAGACATCAACAGACAAGTGATATTTGCATTGCTCTTTAAAATTAAAAAAATGCATGGCTGCTTGATTTTTGGGTATAGCATACGCAAAAATACGTCGTGAAACAACAAAAAACGCTCGCGGTGCCCCCTCGTGGTAGTGTTCCAAGTTCAAAAGTAACGAAAGGCTCCAGTAGATGGCGCGAGCAGTGGAACACGTGAAAAATGAATTGGCGCTACCTCGAGAAGCGATGTGCTGGCTTTGAGGAGTTTTATGAAGCTGAGCCTTGCGATTAGGAAGCGCCAGGCAGCTTCACTGCTAACATCAGCGTTCGCAACGTTAACTCAGTGACATAGGCTATTTTTCTTTCCATCAAGCAAATTTTCCCAGTTACTCAATCATTGCCCGAATATCTGCAGGGTAATTCTCTAGGCATTGTGTCGGCCCTGTGGTCCACGGTCCATTTTCACTGTCGAATGCAACATATAGGACGCAACGTTTGCTACAGACGTTCCAAAAAAATGTACGCTTCTGTTAAGAACATTGAAGTGTCGAGGCCCCGTCATGTATGCTTAACAATTTATTCTACGTGATTTGTTCTTCTAACAATTGGTGACGCAAAATAAGCTACGTGCGAGCATAAAATTATTTGACTATAGTGACTCCTACAGAAACAGAGAGAAAAGGAGAAAGAGGTTTGGTGAATACTGAAGAGGTCAGAGGAACCCATGCGCCGTGTGCCCAAAGATCAGATGTTCTGTTGCCATAATAACAGGACACACAGGAAGGAAAGCTGTCCTACGGGCAAGTTAAAAGTCCTTTCAGATACACGGGCATGTTCCTAGCCCAAGAACACAAGGCCTCGCATCTAACAGCGTCACTTCGAGGGGCTTAAAAGCATTAAGAATAACCACATCTGTACTTACCACGTCAGTGTATAGTGGCTCGTATAAAGGACAGTAGGGCACTGCGACAAGTGCCCTCGCACGTGCCGGAAAAAAAAAACAGGAAAAGGAACGCAACCTGCTCGCCGTGCAGAAGGCAGATTAATGCGCGCCTTGTAAAGAGCTCAGCTGCCCTTAGCACTAGCGGAGCGCGAGCGAGTGCAGTCCAACAACCCTTACTCAGCAAAGGTCCTCCCAATATCGCCGTCGGTTGACAAGTCACTGAAATGTGTCCTTCTCTTTCGTCAAAACTGAGTGTTGCGTGAGTGATGGAGTTATTGAAATAAACTGTCCGATCCACTGAAAAAGGGGGGGGGGGGGGGGGTGGCGAGAACTAAACGGCCAGGTTGACGGGCATTCCCATCTGGGCGGTGATTGCCTCGGGCGAGAGGAGAGCAGAGCCCCGTTCTTGATCGGGGCCGATATTTTGGTCACGTACTCGGGTCCACCCCGACCGGAACGCCCATGGAGATCGGAACTGTTTGTCTCAGTGACGCCGCTGTATCGGCCCCGAGACAAGAAACTACGAAAGCACTAAGGGGACTCCAAAAGAGCAAAAGCAGCGACACACCGGTTCCCCAACCAGCTACCCCTTTGATTCCTTGCTTTTCTTGCGCCGCACGCGTTTTAAGGACTTTGAAACGAAGCAGTCATCCCCGCCGGTTGAAAGGAAGCGATGTCGGATGATCATATAATCTGCCCCTGTTGCGAGTAAATGCTCTTGGAGTTATACACCATTCTAGCGGGACAGCGTAAACGTCGGTGGTTATCAACGAAAGCGGAATCACGATACGTTCAAGTACTGCGACTGCAAACTGCACAACCATACTAGAAATGTACGGTTGCGAGAGTAGCTCGGCGGCTATGACGCTGAGCCAAGATCGCATTTCCAATGCACTTCTTTAGCATCGGGAATCACCTGTTTTTATAAATTGGGTAACTAGAGTAGGAAGAAAAAAAAAGTAAAAATAACTGTTAGTTTTATTCACGCAGTAGTGCCGCTAAACCAGATCATTGAGAAAGGCTTGGTTTTTGCCTTTCAGACTTCAGTTACGCTGTAAAAAAAGGGGGCTCGTCATTTTGTCCCGTTGTGGTTCCCTGGATGTTCTTACAATAAAGAACCATCATCTCTTCACTCCCTACTCATGTCCTAATATCCTTTATTTTTGTTCCGGCGAGAAGACAGGTGTCTTCCCCCCAGATAAGAATGCAGCGCCCTGGGACCCAGACAGTATGTACTGGTGTGATGAACGCGTCCAACCTCCAATTGTTCTTCAGCTATTTTTGCTCCGATTGTAATTTGGTTTGTAAGGGAATCACACAGTAGTATTTTCCCTTTGAAACCATCCTTAATTTATTAACTCAATGTAACCCCATCGAACTCCAGCAGTCAATCAAAAGAACGTGCTAATTTATATTCTTCATGAACTTTGTTGACAAGGGCTCCACCTAACATTTCGCGCAGGGCAAGACAGCATCAGACGAGTGGTGCCTCGGAGCCTTGGCCTCCTTGTAGAGATATTATGGGTGCTCGCCCTCACACACACACATACACAAAAAATAATGCGCCATTCCGCCCTGTGAAGGCGGATGGCCAGCGAAGTTTTTCAGCACGCGACATAGAGGTGACGAGGAATTTGGGTGATCGATATGGGCAAATTTTATTTTTCTTGAGGGTGGACTGCGGTCATCTCTAAAAAATACGGATACGTGCGCGCACACACTTCTATTTCGACTATACTGATCTTAACAATGGTATCGACACCTATTCCACTCAAATTGCATATCCAAATGAGGAGGCGTATGAGTTTGAAGTTTAAGTTATATTTTGATGCTGCAAATGGCGCTTATTATAACTAATATACCCAAGATGTATATCCACGTGAGCAGGCGTATAAACTCGAGCTTGAAATCATGCTTTGAAAGGAGCGCGACTTCGGTGACTGTCCTTGTGCATTGTCTCTCCTGTTGTGTTGCGTATTTTCCAGTGGTGTGTCTCATCAGCAATATGAATTAACAGGGCAAGACTTCCGCTTTAGCTCGCTTATGAGCGCGTGTAGCGCCAGGACCTTCGTTTTCCCAACTTCTCGCGCTTCAAAGACACATGGACCCTGAAGATTTTCTGTTCTAGGACATCAAAACTACATGAAAACCCAGCTACATAAGCTTCGCTTAAAACTGTTTCCCAAAACCCTTGGTCGCCACTTCTGACTGCCACGACCACCAAACAGAATGAAGCCCCTCAGTAAATTTGTCGAATTGAATCCGATAACGAGACTGGATGCCATTTGGACGCGACGTGGCCCCACCAAAGCGCCTACCCACACATCGGTGAACCCGGAGACGGGCAATATCACCCTCCTGATCAGCGAAATCACCTACGCCACACTGTACCTAAACCTCCGAACACAAGATCGAAACCGCAAATATAGAAGCCCTCATTCGTAAAGTCCACAAAACGGCTCTCAGCCTCCCCATCTACACCTCTAAAGACAAACTACTCAAACAATTAAGGGCTACACAACGTTCTGGCAGAGCTCATGGAGGCTCGTAGAATCCTCCAACTACAACGCCTCACACTGACGCCAACTGGCCAAGCCGTTCTCCACGCGCTGGGCTACCCTACTCCGCCAAATAAAGACCTATAGCGTCTCCCAACTACCCTCACGTCCCGCATCCACGTCTCCCCCACACCGATACATATGCATCCCACCTCCAACCAAGACCGCCCTCTCACGAAGAAGCTAGGGAATGACCCGCAGGTCCGTAAACTCACGTTAGAGTGAACTAGAATTTGCCTATGGCTCCTGCACCCGACGCTCAACTTTGGTCACCCTTAAATCACGCCGGCCAAGTCTCCAGGACCGCCACCACGCACGCCAACAAAATACAGACGGCAGAAGCTCTGGCGATCGCCTTCGCAGCCACCACCCGCGCCACCTTCCCCACATCACTATAGTCTCTGACTCCCAGCAGGCGTGCCGTCTCTACAAGCTCGCGCAGCCCCACCGCAGGCCATCCTTCTACTCCAACGTCTACCCGACGAGACCACCATGCCGATAAGCTGGACTCCCGGCCTCTCCGGCCTTCCGGGGACTGCACTCCCGCGCATTCCGTACCGATGGTCAGGTGACCCCACTACTCTGCGAAGACGCCCACGTCCTCCAAATTCCCCTCGATAATACGTACGACGCCCTTCTGTCTCACTACAGGCTTACCACCGCGTCTACGCCCACCACACCCCCAACCAGCAAACCATCATCTATCGTGGCCTTCAGACCGGTACCTATTACAACCACGCCACCTTCCACCAGGTCGCACCCACTATCTACTCCTGCCAAAACCGACACTGCGACACCCCCCTCACCACATTCTACCTCGTGTACTCCTGCCCCCCTGACCAGCCCGGTCTACCACAGGGCCCGCCAGAGGGTCCTGGTTTCTCGGGCCATCGGGTCGACCCGGTCAGGATCGTGGACACCACCACCCTTTCCCCTTTGTTCCAATGAATCTTAACTACTGCTGCTCCTTCCAATTTCTTCGCTCAGTGACGTGGCTCGGGGCAACAGCGCCTGCAGCCGAGTGGTCGGAAACGTCCCGCTTCAGAAACTTCGTGTCGTGCTTAATGCGATAGCTGCAACGGGCATCGACAAATGGCAAAAGGGATGCAGCGGACTACTTTTATGTGCGCATTGTTCTCAGCTGCTCTCGCCACCCGGCCGCTTCAACTGCGCTACCCAGAGTGCGTGAAGTCACAAAGATGTGCTGGCGTAGGCAGCAATTGCGATAAAAATGGTGGCTGCCACAGAAGCGTAGCAATACTGGAATCGTTCAGGGCCGGCTGAAGAAACTGCAGACGGCGAGTTTTAACGCGTCGGTAGGAAGGAGAACCCAGGGAAGCACTCACGTTTGCCGGCGACGTGTGCAGGGGCGGCAGGGTGGCCGACCGAGGCTTTTCGTAGATTGGCGCCATCATCATCGTGGGGTCGTCGGGAGACGGCACTGAAGACGACCAGCCGTTGTCTGCACCGGGAAAGAGAAGAGCCGTCGCTGTGACATACACTTCGTGGTCGCTGAAACCACAGCTACGCACATATTTCCGCTAGAGTTGCGAATCCACTCATCCCTGTTACAGAATACAGTATTATTTAAACGATATTATTGTAGAGCATGCGTCTTCCAGCGCATGCATTCACGAGGCAGTGACACGACACGAACGCTTGATTTGAGTTACAAATGGTTTTAGGTTAGTTGAACATGTTTATCTAATATTAGTTTTCCGTTGTAGGAGCCGTCGCGCAAAGGAAGTAAAAGTTTCAGAAAGAAAAAAAGTTCTAGTCGGTTTTTCCCCACCCCGAGTTTTGGTGCAATGGGGGATTTCAAAGCATACGCCATTCAGTGTCGGTGTATGTCAGCGCTTCAGTCAACGGCATTCGTGTAAGGTACGCGTGCTTTATAAACTGTGCTGTTATCTGGTCGGCCTTAACGATGAAATGGCCGACCAAGTCAGCATAAGTTTGCGAACAAGACTGGTCTGGGCAGGATAGTTCGCAGTCTTGTCGCATTCTTATTTAGAGAACCATTCGCTGTTTTATAAGTTTCCGGAAGGCGTATAGTAGCCTATGGAAGTAAAGACCCAGAATTATTATGTCAGTAATATTATACTGCGATCTAGTTGATTTTATTGGGCTTCGAGCAAGCGGGCCCAGCTCTGAAATCAAACGAATAGTTCGAACTAAATCTCTGCGAAGTTTAAGCAAACCTGCTAAGCTTTTACAGCAACTGTCTGCCAGCAAATATATTAAATTAGCAAAATGGCGTGAAAATTAAAGCTTTAGAAGCCACAATGCCTATTATTCGAGACAAGCCCTGAAATAAAACCACTGCTGATACCTCTGTGGAGTTTCAATAAACCTGCTCGGCTTTGGTAACAACCATGTATATCCAAGAGATTTCGGGGATGCTGTATTATGACAGGTGTGTTCTGTTGCTGATCTGTTCGTACGGGCGTCTGATGAAGGCACATACTTTGGATAAACTTTGAATAGTGAGCACAAGCTCAGATTTCGAAAACATCGACTAATAAGACGACGTGGTATTATAAATGCCCAGCATTCGGGAGATAATAAAGGCACAAAGAGAGTACACTTTAAGAATGCGTCTTAACTCGCAGAGGAAACGTTCGTGCACGGCCCCCCATCGAAACCCTTTGCCTGCTCACCAGTTGCGGCACACCCACAATTTCCTAGAAGCCTTTCTTAAAGCTCTCAAACGGCTCTTGGAGAGGTCCAAAACACGGTCTTTCACAGTCCTCCGCGGCAGGTGCTGCGCAGGGACTTGGCACGACGCTAACCGCTCACTTGCTGCGTTTCCAAGAGCTAGCGCAAAGGGCGACTGGCGGGACGCCGCCGCAAGAACATGCCGCCGCAAAGCCTGCAGGCGTCGTTTGTTGTTGCATCTTCCAAAAGCTGCACATAAAGCACGGCCATAACTCGACCGCAGTCGCCGCACTGAGCGGCGCGGTGGCTGTTGCTGCAGTCGGTCTGGCGGCGGCCTCTGCTGCTGCTGCTGCTGCTGCTGCTGCTTCGTCTCCACGGCGAGCAGTCGGAACCTGGGCCTCCCCTGGGGCCAGGTGGCCCTGTCTTTCTGCTGACGAATTCACAGCCTAGGAGCTCCTTTGAAAGCGACTTCGCTTGAGGTCCTCCGTAGAGGCGGGAAGAATTTCCAATTTCCCCTTTCTGTGCCCCCTTCTGACTCGCTAAAATAGAGCTTTGCTGGACGCATCATTAAGCATTCATTACGACGCTCCCATTATTTGTGTCAAGTACACGTGGCGCGGCCGGCAACCAAACCCTCCACACATAGCAACTGGCAGCACTGAGCCCGCAAAAAAATGTACGAACAGCCTTTATGGAGAGACTCCGGGCCACCCGGATAAAAAGCGAGGGTGGAATAACTGTTTTGTGCAATGATTCAATCGTATGCACAGTCGAACAAAGAGGCAGGCTCGCACGGCCCCAGAACTTCCACTGCTCTTCCGAGACCGCTCGTAAAATGTGTTACGGTGTAGTTGTCTAGTAGTTGATAAACACAGGGTCGCGTAGAAGTTTCCCAGAAAGTAGGAGTTTTCCGGAAAGTAAGGGAGGGGGAAATGGAATGCACGACGCACTTTAAAAAAGTCCCTGAGCCGTACCGTGCAACCCTTGTTATGTTGTTATGGTTACAAATGTTTAGAACCGACCGGAATAACGGAAGGGGAATACTGCCTGTGTACGCGCGCGCATGGCATCAGCACAATACGACCAAGGTCGAAATTTGCGCGAACTAGCGGCCAATTAAGAAATATATAAACCGAAGGCGGTTCGGAACGCATGCACGTGCTTCCTTCAACAAATTTTGAGGCGGTTCTTTAGTCGGAGAGAAGTGGGAAGACATTATCCGGTTTGGTGTGAGGATCGGGAACAATTCCATCTGAAACGATTTTTTCTTATTCCTGTATAACCCCATTCCAGATAAGCTGCCATGTCGGCCTTCAGCTAGGGGTGGAGGGGGTGGTTCTGACGTCATGCCGGGGGCCGCGTTGTATTGCCCCGCGGACTGCTGGTTGCCGACCCCAGGTCGCCAATAAAGTGTGGAATACCCGCATCAGAGCGTCTGTTGGTTTGCGAACTGCTTTGCTTTACATGCAGTCTCGCAGTGTGAGTATGACGCATCATTTTTTTACTGCTGAAAAAGCCAGTCAGACAAAGCTATCTTCAGCTCGTTTATGATGTTTATATTTCAAAAAGAGAAAGGTCTGCCATAAAATAAGCGAATTGTGCCCAAGCTTACCAGCGCGTTACCT
The DNA here is from genome assembly GCF_048455015.1 of Haemaphysalis longicornis. Taxonomy (NCBI): domain Eukaryota; kingdom Metazoa; phylum Arthropoda; class Arachnida; order Ixodida; family Ixodidae; genus Haemaphysalis; species Haemaphysalis longicornis. The sequence continues at coordinate 4,900,391 of NW_027526422.1, read as the reverse complement.
CCTCAGAGAAAATATATACTATCGGGCACTAAGCGACAACAAACAGCCCGTCGTACAGATCATCAGCGTGCAACGCAGTTCGGCGTAGTTCAACACCTTATCTCGTATCTCCCCCGCGTCCAATGCCCAGACACACGAAGGGGCAGAAAAAAGGTCACGCATGACACCGCATGGTTTCGCCCTCGCAAGTATGGCGAGTGGACACACATTCATCTCTCGTGAATGCGTTGTACGTATCCTCTTCGTACTAGGCGGGGATGGCGGCTACGCCGCGGACTCGGAGCGTGCGCTCACGAATCGCCGCCCGAGTGGCTAAGCACACACGAGGCGACAAGGGGTGACTTCCGACGAGGAGAGAAGACGTATCAGCAAAGCTTAACGTGAACGGAAGGAGGCTCCCTCCTGTCACGAAGCCATCGCCTCCTCGAGAGACGACGACGGCAAAGTCGTATTCCTGTCCGCATCGCTACCGACGTCCGCGGACCGGAATCGGACTGCGTCCGAGTGGCTCTATACTGAACGCGTGTCGATAGTATTCGCTGGTGCGCCGCCACCGCAGCCCGACAGTATGGTCCAACCGCTGCCGCAAATGCGGCAATGTAGCGGCTGCGCAACTAAGGGAAACGCGTCGACGTGAGGATTCTTTTTCCGGAACACGAACGCCTGACAGCACTCGTTCGGCAGGGATTCTGAACTGGTGCGTTTCATTTCCGTAGACGAATATTATTTTGTTCCGGACATAAATGTGATCTTCAGTGTGACAAACTCGTTTCATTGACCGCTATGTGTTGCTTTTTATAACCATCCTATTTTATTATTTTCCCAGTTTCAGTATGCCTTATGCCTGACAATTACGACCAGGTCGACCCGCGTGACTTGTATAAAAAGGGCGCCGAATTACTTCACGTGCCATCCATGGTCGCGCCAAACATTCTACACACCTGGCTCGTTCTTCCTGTTCGGAGGCTTAATCGATTGCTTTCCCGAGTCTTGTTTCGGCCATTGGGTCGCTGACCCTGTCAAGTGGAAGAATTTATTCGTGCCAAAGCATTAAACGGCCAATTGCGCGAACAGCCCGGCGTCGAAGGCCGTGAATCAACGGCTTCTGACCCACGTGTCCGGGAAGCGTTCCATAGCGCGAGGCGCTCCACAGCTAAAAGGCGTTCAACAGCACGAAAGGTTGCCGCTCACGCCAATGCACCGCAGTTGAAGCAATGGAGCCAAGGAACGTAGTCGACAGGCAGGGAAATTCACCATCGTCGTCAACTCTCCCTTCACAAGGTGGCAGGAAAGAACAAAAAGCTTCGATCGGAGGGCAGACCGACGCCGTTCGAGAGGCTAAAGGCGGAAGCGTCTCGGGGGGGCAGGAGGACGACATCTGTCGACAATGCGAGGCGGAGGTAAACCGTCTCACGCGTCCACTTATTGAACATTGAGGCTTTCGCATTCACAACACAATGGAAGTGTTCAGGTGTCCGCGGGGCTTTTCACAGACCCAAAATAAACATATACAGACCTGACAGCTCATCGGATCTGTGGCGCTGGCGTACCGCCAAACCGTTAAGGCTAAAACCCACAAGATCGCCGTCTGTTCGTTCCAGGAAAGGCGGACTGTAATTCTGACGAAGGTTAAACGCAGAAACCCCCGTCTGTACGATGTTTCGGCATTTCGGCGCACATTATAAAACTGCAGGCGAACCTGGCTTGATCTGGGATCGCATATATAGCTTAAGTGTAGCCATCAGCGCATGAACTCTCAAATCTGAAATCTTTATGAACCGGGCTACTACCACAGGGCGCGTGGAGCACTACCACAAGAAAGTGCTATGATGGCCGATTCTTAAGATCGCTTCTGCAGCCCGGATGTGAAACACTCTACTGCCGACAACACGGTGATAGGTCCGACCTCAGCCCGCGGGTGGTTGTATTTCTTGTGCAGTAGAAAAGCAGCAAGTGATCCACAGTATTTCGCTGTCATCCACGTAGATGACGCGCTTCTTATCCAAACTATTCCTTCAGAGCATACAGTTACTACGTCAAAATATGAATTTACTGACGCAAAAGTGGACGGTGGTACCAAGTAGTAATGTGCAGTCACCACGGTGGAAAGTAATCGTGTTTCGCGCCGTATACACCCCGAACGCCGCAGGCCCGAACGTTAGGCCTACGGAGTGCACACCCAAGAATTGCTCTGGGTATTCTAAAGAAGTGGTGCGTACCTGCAGAGTAGCATGCATACTCGCAGTGTGGGACTGGCCAACCAAAGAATCCATCACGAGAAAGCTTCGCGTTCAACCATCGTCGTCGTTAGACGGAGGGGTGCAAGATTTTTTCCGAGCTGATGTGCCGTGACCGCGCCTGCCGGTATAGTTACGCGATCGCCTCTGTGTGTAAGCCTGACCGAGATTCGCGACGACGTTTCGGCCTAAGAGGAAACCAGTGTGTGACGAGGTTTGAAAAATAACCGGCGACGATCGGTGTCACCCAATTCCGCTTAGCGCCGCTGATGCTTCCCCGTCTGTGTAGGGGACCCCTCAAACCGGTGAAGAATGGGACGTTGGTCTGGATCAATAGGCGCAGGATGGCACGCAGCCCGTAGGGGCCTCGGTAGCCAGCAGACTAAATCTCTACTACTCGCTGATTCGGCCGACAGTAGGATATGAGAGAGAGAGAGAGAGAGAGAGAGAGAGAGAGAGAGAGACTGGTACATGAATGTTCGCGCAGTCTCACATTTGTACATCGACCGGGTTACCCATTCCGCTTCACGCATTTTTTTTTTTTTTTTGCACTGAACGTAGCGGTTTTTGTGCTTCACGGCGCATTTGCCATTGCTCCTGCACGCACCTCTTAATTACCTTTCGATGTACAGATCCGCTAATCCCCTTGGGTTTGTTCTAGACCCTGAAGACAACGTCAGTGCCATGGGGCGAGTTAGCTTATCAGGTTATCAGGCGATGTGTTAAGTTGTGTACGTAAGGTAGCACCGCCTCCTTCGTTCTCTCAAGGAACAGGAGGGGAGAATAGAGATGGCGGTGCTACCTTACGCCACCTTCCTTTCTTAATCTGTTGCCCCGATCAGCGCGGAGTGCGATATAATGGACGTCAGTCAACTATACTTCCGGAACTGACGCCTTTCCAGTAAAGCTTGCGAGATTAGAGGCTATTGAAAACGATATTGGAGGTCAGTATGGCCGCAATAATAACGATTTTGCACGGTGCATTTCTGCCTGGCGGGAGTCCCGCCACACAGGTTAAAAACTGACGAAAGGTCAAAGAAGAACGCTTCAGACCGAGCACATTCACGGATTCAGGGAGCGTCGAACCTCACCTCCAAGTGTGCTCGAGGCAATAGCAAAGAATCGACACCGGGCCCGAAACTAATTTTACGGTCACAGAGATTGAACTTGTCCTGGCTCAGTGCAAAGCGCAATTTAAAACAAACCGAGGAATACGCACAAAACCGACGATGAACGGAACTTTTCGGCGAAGAAAGGTGAAAAAAAAAGCGAAACGTTCCGTCTCTCTTTGTGACCTTAATATAACAGAAATCATAAAAGAGTGAAAAGTTGCGGGCCCACACTTTCCCTCTCTTTAGGCCGGGCAGTTCTTGAGACTTGGCTGGTGTTGACCTCCACAGGAAAGGTAGAAGGGCGAAAAGGGAGCGAATCGAACAGTATTGACTTCCGTCGCATGACCGGTCGTAATTGCTTCCCATCGGCGGCGGCGGCGGGCTCCGTCGGTGCAGATTGCAGCGCGTCACGTTTTCTCCCCTCGCGACCGACTCCTCAGCAGCAAGCTTTTCCCGTCACGATAGGCGCATGCACACTGTTCCTTTTCTGCCCCTTTGTCTGCCCCCTTTATTTCAGAACGCACGCAAACGAGCGAGTGCCTGTTCCCTTTAATTGCTCTCCTGCTTCCGCCGACGTTTCCGCTTCCGTACGCTATCGCAGGTATTGCGCGCGTAGCGGGCACGCTATTATAGATCATATCTCGCTTCCCATATAACGAGCCCGTTGCGGTGCGTCACCGCCAACAGACAAGGTCGCAGGACTCACGCTTAACACTATTTTTCAAGCCGGATGGCTACCCGAGACCGGCCATATATATCATCACCTCTTTCTCTTTTCCGTTATCTCTCTAGTTATACATTAAGATCGATCGATTCATTTACCCACGTCCCTCTTTCCCTCCCTCGATGCTCAGTTGCTGTTTCGGTGTAATAAAAAGATCCAGATGTTTTACAGGCATTGAATCGCGCATTATGTTTTGTTTTTCGCGAGAAAACTGAATAGTAATTGAAAGGTAATTTTATTACTTTGAAAAACTAATTGCATTCAGAATGTAAATATTTTTTAGGAAGGAAGGAATACGATTTTTCGTCCATCGGGATCAGGTGTTGGGGGTGGAGGAGGCCCGTAGGGCCGCCGCGACCGCCAGGGCCCGGGAGGTGGTCAGGACTTGGCCTGACTCCCCCGGGTCACGCAACATCTGCTCCCAGTGGTGAGGGGAGGGAACGGGGGGGGGGGGGGGGGGGGTACGGGTCTGCGGGGCATTCGCAGAGGGAATGGTAGTGAGTGTCGAGTGCCCCGCAGGCTGGACAGGTAGGGTCAGTAAAGAGGTGTTGATGACTGTGCATCAATTGTGTTCTGTGTGGGAAGGTGTATGTTTGTAGGATGCGCAGCATGTGGCTCGCCTCCGGAGAGAGGTGTGGGTGCGGGGGTGGGTATCGGCGGCGGAGAAGGCGGTAGTGCAGGGCAATATCCCTGTATTGCAGGAGGGAGGATGGCTTGCCTGCAGGGGCATCGCGTGTAGGCGTAGTGAAAATGGCGACCCGGTGGACAACTAATTTGTAATGCAATGTAATAAAATGCAATGTAATGTAAGCAGTTCTGGCAAAAATAACTGGTAATGCAATTTTACTGCTCTGAGAAAGTAACTTTGCATCCATCCACCACGCGTCCTATACCAATACAGCCGCAATACACGTGGTAACGATAACTACGAAGCACGGCTTACACCAACGAGGTAAACGGCGAGACAAGCTCAGTGTTTATCGGAGTAATATTCAAGGTTGGTTGGCTGGCGCCAGGATCTTAAGGTGTTTTGCAGAAGCCCGTTTTCGTTCATTTTTTTTTTCTTTTTTTTTTTACCCCTGAGAAGGGGAAAAGGGCGATAATGGATGTACGGGCGTACTCGTTTCGTTAGGGGCGCGCGAATTTGCCGCGTTTCAGACGGCGCCATTTTCTCGACGCGTGGGTGTGGAGTGAGCCGCGCAGGGAAAAACGATTACCAGAGCTCAGCCGAGCAGAGGGCCAAGCGCAGTCGCGATTGCGCCAAGTTTCGTCGGCCACGAGCACTTCCCGCTTCGACGAAAGAGCTCTTTCCCTGCGAGCCACCCTTGAGCGCCCCTTCAAGGTGTTTGCTTCGGTGAGCTTTACGGGACAAGGAAAAAAAATACGGCGCAGAGTCTATGAAATGCCCCGTAAAATAACCAAATTAAACCTTCATAAGGAGAAAGTAAAGGAAACAAGCGCGAAATGTGGGAGTCTGTCTAGAGTTTGGAAGAAACATTTGGCGCAGGTCGCTTCCTCGTAATTGGTTCTGCGTCTTCGGTTTCCAAAGTTTAAATTTCCAAAGTTGTTTAAATTGGCACGAAGAACAGAAGCTGCCAAACTTCGCAGGTTAAAATAATGGGAGAAATATTCAAGGTACTTCGTTTCATTACAAAACTCAGGAATAACATTGGGGAGAGTGAAACAGCCTGCCCATAATGGAGGGCATGCCGACAGCCGTAATTAGTGGAACTCGGCGGGATGTCGTTGTGTCTTTTGACGTCCAGTTAAGTTGTTGCACTGTTTGTCGTTTTTCATCGAGAGTCAATACGCTCGCAGATAAGAAATGGGTCAAGACGACGACACTCACCGCAGCTCCTCTGTCGTATGTGGAACAGCGCCAACCGCTTTCGAGGCCCGGTCTCTTGGCCTGGAATACAGAAAACACACGAACATCAGAAGGGTTGAAAGCCGTGCATTTGGTAATGCTCTGTGGATGCGCTTCATGATGTCTAGTTGGCAGTTGAAACTGGAACCGTAAGATAATGTCGTTCATCATCATCAGCAGCAGCATCCTGTCTACGTCCACTGCAGGGCAAAGGGCTCTCCGATATACCTCCAATTATGCCGGTACTGCGCTAACTGCGACCAATTTGTCCCCGCAAACTCCTTGATCTCATCTGCCCACCTAACTTTCTGCCGCCCCCTGCCACGCTTGCCTTCTCTAGGGATCCACTCTGTTACCCTTAATAACCAATGGTTATCTTGCCTTCGGATTACATGCCCTGCCCACGCTAATTTCTTCTTAATTTCTTCCAATATGTCTTCAACACGCCTTTCTTCCCTGACCCACTCCGCTCTCTTCTTCCATCATCTTCCGTTCTATTGCTTGCTGAGTCGGCCTCAATTTAAGTTGAACCGTCTTAGTGAGCCTCCAAGTTTCTGCCCCGTAGATGAGTACCGGTAAAATGCAGCTGTCATACACTTGATTCACTCACACGGCTGCCAGCTCCCAGTGTAACTTAGCTCGCGCCCGGTCACTGAGACAAGAACATCTGTTATGATGTCGCCAAGTACATCGCACACTGCGTGGAAACTAAACAGTCTCCAGGCCAATCGTGTGCAGGTTACTACGCGCGAGAGCCACCCCGCAGCGGAAGCGATGTTCGGCTCCTTCAGTGGACTTTTTAAGGTGGAAAACATGAGGCATATCTTACTGTAGGAGACGGTACACATCGCTTCGTCCAAGTGTCAGTTACTGAGTTTAGTGGCATGACGTACGCGATCGTTCTCTCTCTCTCTCTCCCAGTGTGGCGCAGTGACATTTACTTGCCCATCACACTCTGCTCAACCTCGGGTGGTTTTCGGTTGTCCCGGACTATAAGGTTCCGCTCCCACTATCGTGTTCATTAAAATGCATTCTCTCTCTCTCTCTCTCTCTCTCTCGGGTGTCTATTTTGCGACGATTTTTTTATTCAAATTTAACTCGTTCCTACCGCTATGGTAAAAGCACGATTGTAGGCACGCTACAGCGACCATAATACTCAGAGCCCCAACAGTATGCGAAACCTACTCAGTTGTCACGCACACAATTATTAGTGGTGTTGCTCATACGCATTCGAGGCAAAATATTAGAGTAACAGGGGTGAGCAAACCATTGTACTTGGAGATACACGCTGCATTGATTTCAAGTGGCTTTAACAAAAGAAAACGCTCACATTGACGCTAGGCACTTGTACCGGGCACTTGAAACGTATGCAACACAGATCAATTACGAGGAAGCCTTAATACCTTCCGGTTTCTCTGCGGCGTCATACCAACCCGTTAGAATTTCATCCCAGCGAATTACGCGCCAATTTTCTGCCATGCGTTTGCTGCTCGGACGACTCCATAACCGTGGGTACACATGGAGGCAAAAAGCGAAAACGCCCGTGTGTCGAGAGCGCACCTCGAGAGGAAGAAGATCCCGGGTGCTCTACATTTACGCGGAGCCCTCATAGCCAAGGTGTAGCTTGGGCGGCATAAAACCGTCATAATTTGTTGCTTTTTTTATTTCCTTAAGCGTGGATAAAATATCTCCATCGGTGACGTGGGTAATCAGCAGTCGCGGTTTCAAAACAGACAACAAAACGCCGTGTTTACCAAAGTCGCTTCAACATTCGGGAAAACCTGCACTCGATTAAAGCTGACTGGTGGACGACTGTTTGGTGCATCTTAGCTGTGAAAACCATACGCTGCTCCAGTGAGTGCTTCCGGTGTGCTCCCGTCCGTGCGTGCCCGTTTTTTCGTGTTAGCAGAGTCCTCCAAAAGCATCGAAGGACTCTGGTGTTAGCAACCTCAAGCAGCGCAGTGTTCTCACGATCAGCGCTCCGCCGTGAAATGGATTTTAAAAGCCCGATATTCTAATACCTCGTCGATAATAATACAAATAAGCATTTGTTGTTGTTATTACTGATATTTATTTGTTTATTCCGAAAAATATTATCGAATTCATTAATAAAGGCTATGAGATAAACGCGCTGTGCTTCCAGGGACAGACTCAATTTGAGCTTAATCAACGGAAGCACGCTAAAAATCACGTTTCGTTCCCGTTAGAAGTCAATCAGCAAGAAAGTAATGCTCAAGTTCGTACTTCCTTAAGCGATTCCTTCTGTTGTACGACACGCGTACAATGGAATACACAATATCAAACTTGGAAATCTCTCAGTCCCTTGAGGTTCAGTAAGCGTTCCGGCTTCGTATAGTAAGCCGTGGCGGGGGGCAGCTGCCCGAAATCGGTCGTAAACGCGGCGTACCAGCCAACGTGGCCTTCTAGACGGGCGAACCCGCTGCCATGTGCCAGGTTTGATCCACTATAAAACAGCTTCAATAGATTTAAAAAAATTAGTGGGTATTAAAGTATGCAGGCTAAGTTTTTAGCTGACTTGCTTTACTTCAAAACTTGCGTCTGCAAAGCCATCACAAAAAGTTATTTTTCAATCTTGTTAACAATACTAGAGCCATCTAAATAGCTGCGATTATTTGTAATACATCTACTCTCACTGCCGGTCATCCATCAAGTCTTCCGGCAGACAAAACCTTTTATAACGGAACATCGCGAGATTGTGTACAGTTATTCCTCAGCGACTAATGGGGGCTGGGTAAAGGCACTGGTCAGCACAAAACGGATAGATGTAATTTCTGGGGAGAGGTGACCGGCTAAAAGCATAGCGAGGAACCAACGAGCGCCGCTGGCAACAAATTGCCAGACAAAGAAGGGTATACAAGCCAGATCCTCCGGTTGGCTGAACGAGGCTGCGGCAATTAGAGAGCGGCAAACAACCCACGGAGCTCTTTATTCGCCACCCACCGCGCAGCGGGCAGCGGGCAAAGCGTTTTTGAGCATTCCCTTGCACTCCTTCTGCGCCTACCAAAGAACACAAACGGCCAAGACCCAAACGCGGGCCACGCTGCTAAGGATTACACCACGCACGTGACGCAAGCTCGGCCACTTATAAGAATAAACTCAGTCTCGGGTCATGTGACGTAGGTGTTGGCTTCCCCAAGGTTGGAGTAATGCGCCTCGAGAAGCGACGATTAGGCGACGCGACGACATAAACGGCGGGCCACCAAGATAAACACCGGGCAGGCGCGTATGAGGAAGGAAGCGGCAGAAATTCGGCCGAATCACCTCCGCAGCAAAATGCAGGGGGAGATGTATGGGGGAGTTATGGGGCAGTGTGTAGTATCCTTCAAACCCTATACCGGCGACCCGAGCTGTGCCACCTGGCAGCGTAATGTGTAACGTGCCGCACTGAATAGAAGCAGTCACCTGCTACGCTGTGGGGACTCTTGTGAGGACGCAAATACGTGCAACAACAAGAGAAGCCTGGAGGTGGCCAATGAAGCTAGTCCAATTGAATGAGGCGATGACGTCGGGCTAAACCCGACGTATAAATTATTATTATTATTACTATTATTGTTATTACTGCGGTGTTAATTCATCAAAAAGTGTGGTATGTCATGGGAGCGTGATGACTTTTTTTTTGCCGTCGTTGCTTAATGACGCATGCGGAGAAATAGGCAGAGTTAATACAAATTGCAGGGCCATTCCCCCGTGAAAAGATAGATCGCCAGCGAAGCTCTGTGGTACCCTTAACAAAGAAATAAACAAATGTACTCACAAGCACTCCTTTTACTCCTTTATTTCGTGGTAATGAGTGATAAGTGATATATATATATATATATATATATATATATATATATATATATATATATATATATATATATATATATATATAGAGAGAGAGAGAGAGAGAGAGAGAGAGAGAGAGTTAACATTTATATTGGTGAGCAGAGCCAATGCTTTTGTGGTTACTGTGTAGCCCAGTTGGGTTCAGCCGCAGCTGTATACAGCTACGTTCTTTGCCAAAACTGAATTTACACACATTCTGTTCTGCGTGATTGGCTGATGGGGTCCCTGCAACCCAACAGCTGAGAGTAGTCACTGACGTACGCCAGGAACCACTCCTTGCCTGTTACAGTAACGTCCGCACTGGCGTCCGAAACACAGATGACAGGTATGTGGCGTTCCTGATTAACCCATGCAAATCGCTTGAGCATGAGCTTCTCAATGTCCGTTCAGGAGTGACCCGGGGTTATGTAGACGGTAAAGATCAAGACTCCGTCGCTCGGCCGTAGGCCACGCACATTCCAACCACTGAAAGAATCTACAATGATAGCCGTTGGCGAGTTCGATGTGGATGCCTTCAAAGCAGAAGAAGTAATATTGAGTCCCAATTACTTCAGGGAGTTGAAAACGGTGCTACGAACTATGGGTATATATTTGGCGCACGAACAGAAGACGAAACCTCCATCTTCACCGTATATGCATATCCCCAAACGCACCAAAGCTGGTACCGCAAGCTTCCTGCGCCCACAATTTGCTTACGTATGTGAAATGGGGTCCGCACAATCTGGTGAGTCATCGGTGACCTCAAATATGGACGTCGCCATACCAGACAAGAAGTGGTTCAACAAGATTGTGTAGGGAAGAGCCCGTATTTGAGGAGGCCGATTTCTTAGCATGGTGGGTGGGCCATTCATGACTTCTTGGTCAATCCCTCACAAGTGTATGTTGCATAAATGGTTAGGACCTGGAGTGCAAGGAGCACACAGCCTGGCTGTAAATCCTAGTCGTCTTTGTGCTCGTCCTTCACCGAACTCCGCTCGTGAGCTATTCACGATTACAAATTGAAGCGGGTCTCAGTGCTGACAAGCCGAGTGCAACCGTTCAAAATACCGAGATTGTGCCAGCTCGAAAATAACGTTTTTGCTCCGCTAGTATTACTTTGGGGATTAGGTGGGTCTGATGCGACATGTGTGCTAGTCGCACACTGGTCATTATTGTTCAGTTTGCGCCAAGTAGGAACGTATCTCCGCGAATTCAGACCGCGACGTGCCCAACTTAGCACCAGAATGCAGCCCCGCATCTGTACAGATTATGAAGAAATTTGCCTCTGTTACTCGGCGCAGCATCGGATGGCGATGCCGACACCCTTCGGCCGCCGTCACGTCGGCTTTGAACCTTGGACGCTGCAGTGCGGCGTCCAAGGTTCTGGTCTATATATCTGCTGCTGCCGCTACTCACTTTCGGATGTGACGCCGACCTGGATGACACTCGCCCACTGCTCGCTTTAGTTGAGGCTGGTATTACAGCGAAGCTGTCCAGGCCAGTGTACACCGATTTTAACCGCATGAAAAAAATCATAAAGAATAAAAAAACTTACTCGAGCCTCCGTATTTTGACACAAAACGGCTTATTGTATCCGGAAAAAATGTCTTCCCAACAATGCATTTGTGTTTAGATGTGAGTCCTACTTTAAGATCAATGCACGCATGGTCTCTGTAAGCTGTCTTTGCCACAATATGCGTTGCAGAGAGAGGCATGACCATGCACGGAGGGAGTACGGCTGCACTTTGCGCTCCTCTCCTCCGCCGTCGCTTCTTTCCCGAGTCGCGTATGCTCCTCGCCACGTCCGGCCTCCATTTCCGCAATGCCCCGAGCTCTCCAGCGGCCACCCGTGCAGTGCGCTAGACTGCGCCGTGAGTGGCGGCGTACCCGCGCTATAAGAAAACGACGCTCTCTCGAGCCAACAATCACGTTTGTCCTTTGCCCGTTACGCAGATATCGCCCCACTGTCCTTGTTATTCCACACAGCTAAAATACAAAATAGCCAATCACACCAGAGCGGAAGCTTCGTTGGACTACCTCCTCACAGGCTGGAAGGGCTCTGATCCTTTCTTTTTACTGCAAAGCAGTATATGTCTAACCCCCCCCCCCCTCCCCCTTAGTTTTCATTCCGGTGTCATCGATTTACTCGGTGCCACTCTGGGGCTCCTCCTCACCACCGCTGACACCTCTTTCACAGCTACTTGCCCACTCACCTCCACCGATGACCCTTTGGCAAGTTGCGCAGTCGACAGCTAACGGCGGTAGTGCGGTTATCAGATGATTGCGAAAAATAGACAGAAGCACGGATGGGCGTAAAAATGCACTGAATATTGTTACACTCCCTAATATGGAATTAGTTCGCAGCACGCGCTGCAGTCTTCTCGGTCACGGCGAATTTCTGCTGCGTCACATGAAGTGTTCGCGTGATAAGCGAACGCACGGGTTCGTTGATCACACGGCGTGCGTGCGCTACTCTGCTGCGTGGAGGCGTGTGCGGCGGCGTGAGATACTCTGCTGCTACCTCGCAGTGCGCCGCCGGCCGCCTCCGGCCAGCATGCTGCAAATCCTGCCTGATCCTCCAGGGCAAATGTCACGTGGTTCGGATTAGCCCCGCACAAGGGAGCAACGAGCATTTGTTGCATATCGTGTTTGAACCTCCCGCGCAAACGTCACGTGGTTTGGATTAGCCGAGAATGGAACAGCCTCTGGGGAACGTGTCACGTGGAGGGCGCTCCTTGGTGGCGACGCATGAGGCATGTGTGAGGGAAAGGCAGTAAGAGAGACGACACTGTGGCCGCACGTGTCGTACTACCCCTCACCCTTCGCTAGACGCTCCTCTCCGTTTTCTTTCTTTCGTCGCTGCTGCGTTCGCTCACTCGGTTACGCGGACATAAACAGACGGCGCTCCCGCGAAGCCCAGTTAACGGCTGCCAAAGGGCTGCCCCCTAAAATGACCGAAACCCGCCGTCACCGTTTCCGCTCGAATTTTACTTCGCCAAGTACCTGCAAATCCCTCTGAGTAGAAGAAAAACTTCCCTAGTTGTAACGCCGGCTTAAGCCCATATTTTTTTTTCAGCTTGGAAAGCCTTCCGAGCGATATTTTCGCCGGTGTCTTTCACGCCTAAGTATGCGCCATCACCGGTTGCTGGCTTATGCGCGCACGAATTGCGGCTAGAAAAAGGGGGCGTGCACGCACAGCTACGCCTGATGCCTCTACCGATGAAATGCCGGTTGTGCTGGTGGGCGATTTAGATGTCGAAATTACATGGCGCAACGCAATTAGTGTTCGGGTGCGGGTCGATGTGCTGTACAGACATCTTACACAAACAGTAAGATACATGCGATGGAGAAGGAAAACGGACAGTCACATGTTTTTACGCGAGAATAGAGCTCGAGGGCTTCCAGGTTTTAAATCGTTATGGGATGGATGCACGGCGTTTGTTTGGAGGAATAAGCGGAACGGGCGCAGAAACAACGGAAACCTGCAGGCGCCGCCGTTATCGCCTCAAGCTCAGCTCGTCGAGTAGCGGCGAATCCCTCACGGATGAACAGCAACTTGCCCGCTTGGGATGCCGGCGTGATCCAATACCACTTCTTCAGAGGGCTTTCAGGGGATATTTTCGACCGCGTGTCACTTCTAAGCAACGCACATGACAGGCTGCCGGTTTATGCATGCGCAGGTTTGTAGTACAGAGTAGTGGGCGGGAGGAGGGGGCGTGTACGCACAGCTATAGGTTTTATGCCCGTACTGATTGATGGCGTGTCCGTTGTGCTAGTGCAAGGTTTAAACACGGACGTTAAACGGCCCAATGGGACCTGTCCGGAGTGGTAGAGCGAATTGGGTTTGTGTGTTAGGCTGTGTTCAGACTACCGACGCAAAAGCCGTATCGTGATCTATGGACGTGAAAAAAACGGCATGTCACGCAGTTCGGTTGGCAGAAAAGTGAAATGACGTCATTCTTTAAAGTTATTACGACAGTTGCGGCAGCAGTCTGACCCCGCTCATACACAAATAGTAGGATGCTTACGACGCGGGAGGGACACAGGCAGCTCCATGTTTATGTGCACGAACAAAGCTTGGATCCTTTAGAGGTTCATTCAGCTAGTTGGCTAGGAAGTATGCCCCATCGCAAATTACGATAATCGTGTTTTGTTTCGGGCACTCCGTGGACTGCGTCCAGCTTTTCAGGTCATCCTTTTGCACAGAGTGGAAGGGCACTAATTTTTTTTAAGAACCTTGTATTATTCGCTAAATAAAATGCAGCTGGGCAGGCGAACGTTTCCTCTTCCACACGAGAAACTCTCCAGGCCGCAGGCAGCCACGCTCCGAATGTTGCAGACCAGGTGTTATCCTAGTCTATCCTCTCAGCTCCCACACGGACACTTTTCAACCGGACTGCCCGGATTGGGGCGAACGTAGCAATTAGGTCAGATGCTCTGGCGGTGTCCCTCACTCCGGGGCTTTCAGCGCATAACCGAGGAAGAGTGGCGCTCCGACCTGGAGAGCCCCGATCTACGTACCAGCCAAGGGTCGTCCAGAGGGCCCACGACGCGGCGGTGAGGCTCGGCCTCCCCATCCCCACGTGGGAGCGGCCCGCCGCGCCGCCGCCCTGAACGGCGGCGGTGCTCCTCAGTACCTCCAATAGGGTTCATTGTCTGTCTGTCTGCCCAGATATCGTATGGCAGTATGGCAGATATTGTACGGCATTTTAGAATAGTCTGCACGCTGAACTAAAATTAACACCATCATTGTCTTCCTTTAAACACATGCTAAACATTTTTTGTTGCATTGATGAATCTATTGTTTCGTAATCTGTATTGCTTTGTTACTGATTATTACAATCTCCAGGTTTCTTGTCTTTTGTGTTAGACTGCATGTGTGGTGTAAGTTTAAAGAAAAAAAAAACAGTGCTAAAGACAGGACAAAAGGGGAGACTAGACACACGCAGCGCTGTGTGTCTGCTTTCTGGCCCGCGCTACCCCTCTTTTACAGTTCATAGTGCAAGTGCCCGGTTCATGTATTGTTTTTGCCCCCTACCTTTTTTACCTTCCTGAATTAGGATTGTGCTACTAATGTGCCGTGATTATTGTTACTCTACATTTTGGTAAACGGAGTTCTGTGCTTTTTCTTACTGTACTTGTTCGCTGCATAAGCTGCGTTCATTCTTTTTAAATACTTGTTTTTAGTTACTTGTTGTTTGGTTCTGCCTGCGTTCTTAGCATTTTTTTTTTAAATAATTTATCGAGGGTTCCGTTGCAGTCTTTTGACTTTAAGACCGTTGTCTCTATATTAACATGATTGTCTTCTAACACCATTTAAAGCATTAAAAAAAACTGAAGAAGAATTGAGAGTCCACCAGGCCCATGCTGCGCAGTACATCTCTTCCGTACATTGCTTTTGACCCGGTAAGAAAAACGCTCTTACGTTTCCCCTTTGAGGGCAAGCCCACTCGAATCTGAACTACCAGCGTGAACTTGACGATATATTTTTTTACAGTGACAATGGTATTGTATTGTCTGTTTTTGCGATAAATCTACCGGCGATCGTGGAGTTGTTATCGTTAAGTCATACTGCCATGAACCATCGGTCTACAGAGCCACGCAGAATATTTTCTTACAGGCAACTATGGCTCACTCTCGCATGCAGTTGATGTATTTTTTGTGAATTCCAGCTGTGTAGCTTATCTTTCGCCATGAACGAATGTAAAAATTCTTCAAAACAAACTTCTAACTATAAATCTTAGCGAAACACTGCAACGGTAACCTCTGGCCAAAAACTCGCTGTTTTATAGAGAAAAAAAGAGCTAATTGACGATTAAGATGCTTCTCAGTGTGAAATTTATGCGAAGCTGTTTAGGTGCATTGATTCTGCGATATATTGAGGAAAAGAATTTGAGCGATACATGCGTGTATGTATAGTTTGAGACCAGCATTTCGTGTACTGATGAATTATTTCCGTGGGACTCGAGGAGGCGAGCACTTCCGCCGTGCTGCTGCTGCTGCTGCTGCTGCTGGAGGAGAAGCACTGCGGTGCAGCCCACCCTGCACTGCTTCAGACCGCCGGAGCCGACAGAGCCTACACGTCCTACGACACCGTTCAAAATGTAGTAGGTAAGAGCTGCTGAAGCGCGTCAGTGCGACTCCACTCAGTGAACGGAGACACCGGCATCATTAAACAAAGGTTCCCACCGTATTTGGAAGCTCCGATAGGCGCCTGTTTGACGCGCACAGGAATTTTGCGGCTCTTGTTTTTTCGGGGCGGTCGGGACTTAAGCCCAGGTTTTTGACCCCCAAAGTTTTCCTTGCGAAGTTGATTTGATTACAAAAATTAAAAGGAAGACATGCGGTTGTGTGTGCGCGCGTGGGTGTGCGTGTGTGCGTGCAGTCAACTGCAACCTAGCTTCATTTTAACGTAATCAGTGGGTAAGACTCCTTTGAGAGTGCTTGGCTATTCAGCCGCAAAGCGTCGTCCGATACAAAGAACGAGAGAGAGAGAGAGAGAGAGAGAGAGAGAGAGAGAGAGAGAGAGAGAGAGAGAGAGAGAGAGAGAGAGAGAGAGAGAGAGAGAGGAGAGAGAGAGAGAGAGAGAGAGAGAGAGAGAGAGAGAGAGAGAGAGAGAGAGACGTTGCTATGAATCGAACCATAATCTTTAACAAATGTCCAGACGTTTAAATAAAACGGAAAACATTCAGACCGCCTGCCAGAACAGGTTGTGTGTTGCAGCGTCGGTGCACCGCTATTTCTTTTCCAGCACAAGTACACATCCCCCTCCGTGCGACACAGCCTCTCAGCGCAGCTGCGCCGCGCGAGCACCGCTGCACTGAAGGCTCCTGCGTGCTGGCCGAACCAAACCGCCCTTCTGGGCAGCCAAGCTCTGGGAGACAGCTTTGGGCCCCTTACATGCCACGCCGAGGAATATAACGGGACGGCTCACACCCGCATGGAGGCGACGTCGCACAGGGTCACCGGTGCGAACAAGCCTCGCTAAAATGTGGGCTATCCAGTCGAGCTCCGGCTGATGAAGCCGTCCTCCGCCAGAGAAGCAGCGCTCGGCTGAGATGCGTACGCGCGACGTCCTTAATTCTCGCAAAGGGTTCACGGGGCCGGCTGACCCCGAACGTGTTCGGCGCCCGCATCTTTCCGCCACGCTGTTCCGAGGGGCGCGGGAGCCGCGTCCCGTCCGGCCCGAGAGCGGCGGGAAACAATGAGCGGGGAATCGCTGCTGCAGCGCGCTTCCCGTCCCCGCGTCACGAAGCGCGGTGCTGCTTAAGTGGCACCTCGGTCCCAATTACGACGTGCGCGCTTTATTTATACCCGCTGAGCTCTCCCCGCTGCGACGTCTGGACGCGCGAGCCATTGAAAACTCTTTTCCTCCTTCCCTCGCAGCGTGAATACGTGCTACACAGAGGCGGCGCGTAAATGTGGCATTTCGCGGTCACTGCGAAGTTCCTTGAAGCGTGCTCCACTCGGCGGGGCCCTTTTACACCGTATACGGCCTGCCTCTGGCAGAGTGATCAACACGGAAATTTGGCAGCAAGGAGTTGCCAGTGAACAGGAGCGGCCCACAGCCGTCAGTGCGGGTGCTTTCTCCCGACTTCACGCTGTGTCAGGGCTGACACAGCGGGCATTAGCGAGAAACAGAGAGCGCGTCTACCTAAGTGTACGCGGGCGGATGCGTAACAGCCCTTCCAGGGACTATCACAGCACACCGTGTACTGTTTCTGGGAGAATCCGCCCCTCCACAGGCCATTCGAGGCACCGAGTTGCCCACATACCTACGATATTCGAAACGCTAATTTGGTGGCATGGCCACCGCTCTGGCAAGCGTGAAGCGGCAGGTGACACCGCATGCTCTCAAAAAGCTCCCTTAAAGGAGTACTGACACGAAATTTTCGTGTTACGTTTTTTTCGCTGCTATGCGTGCCTACCAGCCTACTAATCATAGAATGACAGATTAGACGGTCGAGCGCAGCGTAAACATTCGTTTACGGCGTCGTTTATTCGTGCCAGTTTCGGTTTCGACAAAAAACGCCGAGCGGCCGCCATGACAGGATGTATCACATGGCGTCACCATTCTTGCCGTATCGCTGCCTCTCTGGAAGCGCGCGCGAGCGAGCGCACGCGCGCGCCCAGACCGGCCGAGGTCTTCGCCGTCCCCACAGGCCCGGGAAGCATGACGTCAGTCCCAAAACCATGACGTGTACACACGCCCGAGCAGCGCGCGCCAACCACAGCCAGCGCGTCGGCTTCGTCACGGGAGCCCGGCGTCGACAGTTTGGGGCACGTAGCAGATGATGTCACGTCGACCCGCTCTGGCCTTTCTCGTGCGGGCGAAGATTAAAATGGATTTTAAATATGTTTCGCTGAACGGTTGCTGTTGAAACTTGCTGGGAGATATCTCCTGATAAAAAGGAAGCGTTTTACATAGTTATCTCAGTTTTGAAATTTCGTGTCAGTACTCCTTTAACGTTCGCTATCGAAACTAGCCTTCGACAGATGGTCACGCCGCGGTTACCCCGTCAGGCTGCGGAAAGGCGGCAGAAGGCGCTGTATAGCTCGCGAAGCCCATTTGCCGTCCAACCCCTTTCACCGGGTGTGGATTGCAGCCTAAGTTTTTATATGTACTACTTTTTTCCAATGTGAAAGCGGCACTCCGTTAGCACCCTATGCGGTTTGGTCATATCGATCCCGGATGTAGGTGTCAACCTATATGTTAAAGGTCGTGTGAACGTTGTCGGTGCAACATTTTTGTGGGAAGAATTCCTGACGTCGTGCAGTGAGCTATTGCAATGTATAATGCGACGCAATAACTTGTTCACGCCGAAAAACGTACTTTACAATTTTCAACGCTCATTTCATAATGGCGGCACTAAGCTAGAAAACAAAACGATAGAGTATCGTTTGTTCAAGGCTTCCCGTTACGCCTTCGTTCACGTCGCTAGCGACTCGGGATGTATTCGCGCCTGCTACATCGACCGCACCAGACAAAATATGCGTCTAATAATGAAGCCATCTGAAGGGAAAGAATTCTGGGCCATATCCAGAAACGAGAAACCTGGAGAGGCGCGGGGCATGCAGTGTATTAGTGCATTCAAAGATTGTAAGCCTCTCTCCTGCCACAACAGCATGCACGCGCTGATTTGGCGCCGGAGAAGACGTGGCGGTAAGAGGAGCAATCGCGCGCTTGCCGAGGCGGTTGCGCCCTCTCTTGCGTTGAACCGGATTTGAGCAAATAAACGAGAGACAGGATGGCCGTAAGTTGTCTTCGTGTCACACACCCCAACATGCGGACTACGCTAAAAGTAGCGCGAGGCGTTGGAAAGCGAGTTTTCCTGCGTTTCTGTACCGTGACTACATGCCGACAGCCCGAGCCCTTACGGTGCTTCGCCCCGAAAAAAAACTGAACGAAAGCAATTCGATGTGCTTCAAAGGCATGAGCGCCATTCAAGGCAAACGCGTAGCTGAAGCAGGGAATTCTGTATTCTACGTCGCCTAGCACTATACTTCACGGCAACAATTCTAGGCGGAAGTTAAAAGAGAGAGACATCTTGAGATTAACGTGTAACTTCCCTGGCGTGAAACATGGAGCTGATGTACAAGAGGACGAAAGGGGAAACAAGCGAGCGAGCGTATGTTCCCGACCCTGTTCGTACGGCGCGATGTGTGAAGGCTCGCGCACTACTTCAGCGAACTCACGTAATAGCCATGGCAAAGGCCACCGCGGCCTCCGAATGCTGCGCAACTTGACGCCAGCGTGCGCGCGTAGGCAACGCAGCCGCTCGTCGAAGTGGCGCGCACGAGCGGAGAACAATGCGGGCACGCGGGCGTGTGACTCGTGCTGCTCGCGACGACGCTGCTCTCTCGTGCTGCGGGAACGGTCGCGTACGGCCCCCGATCACGCGACAGGCCATTCGCCGCCGCCGCCGAAGGTGCGCGCATATGGCGTGCCGGGGGCCAGTCTGCTCGAGGTGTTGCAAAGGATCCACTTTGCGCCGGCCCTTAACCCCGACCCCGGTGGACACGGAGCACGGCACGGCCACCCGAACGCGAGTCCAAAGGGGCAGCGAGCAGGCTCGGATGCCCCAAACAACTTACGAACAACGAAGACGTTGCCACCTAAAGCATTCCTTTGTGAATCTTTAACTGAAAAAAAAAAAAAAAAAAAAAAAACCGCCGCGATGACTCAGTGGCCAAGGCGTTGTGCTGCTGAGCCCGAAGACGCAGGTTCAATTCCAAGCCGTGGTGACCGCTTTTTCGATGGAGGCGCACGTTAAAGATTCCCGGGAGGTGAAAATTAATCCAGAGCCACCCAATACGGCATGCCTCATCGCGTGTGTAAGGGTTAACTAAATAAACTGGCTCTACTGGGGGGTATATTTTTGAATAATTTCACTCCCCTGACTAGCGTCAGCACCCGCTAGCCTCAAAGCGTTACGTCTACGTGGGAAACGAAAGAAAAGCTATTTAGCAAACAGTCGCAAAAGAGATCACATTCCGGTGTTATGTCCCTGCGGCAGGCTACGCACGCCACCGTCCGATTGAAGTTATACGTCACATGCGATAATTATGCCCTTCCAAGTATAATATAGATGAACATCCTCCCCCCTCCACGTGAGGAAATTCGTGCGTCTCGTAACAAAGGACCCACCTCCACTCGCCCACCTTCTTCTGAGGGCTATAACACAGTCGGCGAAGGCTGAGTGGACCGCCATCAATTTCCAGCAGTAGTTGATGTGCATAACGCCGTCCGTTTCTCACAATACTGGCGGCGTTTCATATCTTGCGAGGGCGACATTCCGGCGTCCCTCGTGAGGAAAAAGCTGTTGAGCGGAAATAGGAGAGAAACTACCCCTCCTCCGAGCACGCGCGCGCGCACACGCACACGCACACGCGCACACACACACGCACGTTCTTACCAACTTCTTGACGACAGTCATACAAAGAGGAACATCAAAATTAACTATAATAAAAACCTTTAATATATAAACAATACCAGAATACGCTTTCCTTAAATAAATTAACAAGATGCGGTTGTCGCACGTTTTAACTAAAATGAATGCCTCCAGTACCAAAGTTCCCCTAGTCATTTCTTTTGATTCAATCCGAGATTGTCTGCTACAGGTAGCGTGCATTTTGAAAAAGAGGAATTGTAAATGGAAGCGAAATTTACATCTTGTTGTGTGTAAATTATCGTAAAAATCACTTATTTTTATTTTCCAACGTATGTGCACATTGCCGTGAATCGTTGCTTGCTCCGATAGGCTCACGATGCACGAAGCGTAGCCTTTTACAGCAACCAAAGTTGTTCGTACGTGGCAGCGCCCGTGCAGGTGCGGAGACGTGAAGAGAGGATAACAGATGACGCAAAAGCTCCCCTCCGGGGCTTAGCCTCGTTCCAGCAGCGCAGACCGTTTCCCACAAACGTTCGGGGGTGTAGCTGGAGGTTCGTGAATCCCCTCGCCTCTCAGAAACGCAAGGCGCCTTCAACGCCGGGAAAGCTTCCTAGTCCTCCAAAAAAACTGCAGAACAAACAATAAAACTGGAGATAACTAGTTGCAGAAAAAAACTATAAAATCCCCTTTCTTTGAAATGAAAGACGGGTCTCGAATGAATCGGAAACATTGCTCCGTTTTTTGCTCCGACCTGCTCTACCTTTGTCGCTCTATTTCGCTCCCCTTTTTCTCCAGTTTTTGTTAAGCGTGGCTGAGGAGGCGTGGCACTGGGCTCTAACAAGCAGCTAAAGTAGGTGGCGATGACGGTCGCATGCACGACGACTGGACATGCGGGATTGTGCCCTGTTACCGTCATCCAACCCGATACGAGGACAGCCACTTTGCGGTCGCCAAGCGGCCACTCGCTTATTCGGCCAGGCGTACCTCCTCGACGCGAGGTGCTGTTCCGGCGGCGTAAATAATAGCGACAGCAGTCTGCCGCTCGTGCGTGCGCTCTGGCCCCGCGGCGCGGTCAGAGCGGGCCAAGGCAAGGGTCGCGCTCAGGGCGTTTCTGGCGGCGCGCGACAAATATAGCCGCGCTCGAGCGGGGTCTCTCCGGTGCCGCCGCCCCGCGTGCGAGGCAGCACACACGCGACTCCGTAATGGCTGACCGGCACATCACGCGGTAATTAGCGACGACTCCCTCCCGCGCGCGGTCATTGTCAGCGCTATCTGGCCTTCCAAGAGAGAGGTGTGACCACGACGCCGTAGAGCGGGGCGCCGGCGGGCGCTAAATTGCCGCCCGGACGATTGAGATAAGGCACGTAGTGCGAGACCTCGAGTCGTCACCGCGTCACCATGGGTGCGCCGGTGGACAAAGGAAGCACTGCCCTCTTTGGACACCGCAGCACACTGGCAGAATTTTCATGCAGCGAAAAGCTCAGTTGCGTTACCCCGGTGGACGGGATTACTAATGCGCCGTGCGCTCCAAGGCTTACGCGCTCCACAAAGAATGAAACACGACGCAAAGCTCGTGCATACGGCTGTTCTTTTTCCTAAGCAACTAAACGTATCAAGCGCACAGGGAAACGAGCTTTGTCTGAACTCACAATTGAAGTTTATTAAAAGCGACACAGATATGTATAACCCCTGAACAAACACGCCACCTCATATCTTGGCGAGATATGATAATCACATGTGATAACCGTTGAACCGCGACCAGACAAGAAATCAAATTCTCGATCTTCTAACGACACGGAGGGAGACCTTGTCACCATCTCTTCTCATCTGAAAAGCTTCGATAATCTCCCGCACACTCTGCCTTTGGCAATTATCCCAGTGCCTTTAAAGAAGGGGACAGACGCACACTTCTCGCAATGCTGAGCAATATGCGAATACTTATTTCCCAGCAACTTGTGTTCCGTGAGTCCTAGGTTTAAGCGGCGGATAAGCTTTTCTGTTCCACGAAAACAGTATCAGGTACACCACTGCCATGGTGCAAGGTACAAATGGCGGCAAATTTTTGACATCGCATTGCGGATGCGTAGACCCTCCGGCTATCTTCTAATCCCCAGTGTCGCATACTCCTCCACCTGAATTGTTTGGGGCCGCGAACGCGCACCATCCACCCACAACTTAAATCCATGCGACAATCTGTGCACCCAGGGCATGGAAAATAATTCATACATATATATATATATATATATATATATATATATATAGGAAATGAGGGGCTCGTAGAAATAACAAAGAAATAAGGGTTGGCAGTCAAGAAAACCTCGGAAAGCAAAGGGGAGGTTGCGGTAGGTCATTGAAACAGATAAAGAATTTGGAAAGAAAGAAAGAAAGCGGAGAAAAAATGCTCGCCAGGTGGGATCCGAACCCACGACCTCCAGAATACCGGTCTGGTGCGATAACCACTAGGCTACCGGCGGGGCGATTTTCCTCCCCGCTTTCTGGGGTATTTATGTCAATGTAATTTTTTCCTGTGCTTGGGGGTGGTAGCCAGCGCCACTCTGACTTCTCGGGGTGAAGGGGACCTTCTTTTAAATGCAGAGCATTTCAGTAACTCACGATGTCACCCGCGTTGGCGTCCGTAGTCCGCATCGCTCCCCGTCGGTCTGGCATTGGATTGGATTCGATTGAATTGGATTGGCTTGGATTGGATTGGATTGGCTTGGCTTGGCTTGGATTGGATTGGTTTGGATTTGGATTGGATTGGATTAAAGTGGATTGTGTTGGATTGTGTTGCGTCATAGCCGCGCCACGTTGCGTCATAGCCGCTCCACGTTGCGTCATAGCCGCGGCAGGGGGTTCACGGCACGTTTCACGTTTCACCATCGACTTCATCGACAATGTCTACGCGGGAAGAGAAGGCGGCGCGGCGGCGTGCTGCGGATGCTGAGCGCAAGCGCCGCAAGCGAGCCGCCGACGCCGAACTTCACCAGCGAGAAGCCGCAGCCATTCGTGAACGTCGGGCGGCGATGCGGGAGGGAAAACAAGCACAAAAAGAACAGAACTCTTGCTGGCGCAGTTTCAGGCAGGGGGCGCGCGAGCACTGCGAAGGCGGGAAATTTGAAATGCGTCGGGTGGTAGCAGTGAGCGGATAACGGCGCTACAGCCCATTATGGCGAATCAGTGCTCTGCATTTCCTATAGTTTTCACGTAGAGTGGAACGGCTGTAACTTTTTAATCCCCGCGCCGTGACTCGAGTGTCTACGACATGTCGAGAGTGGTCAACGAGCGTTGAACCCTCTTAAGCTCCCTATGGCACCAAGACTGCCAGAACAGAGGCCCTCGCTATGCATGTAGCGAATCAGAATAGGAAATGAGGGGCTCGTAGAAATAACACAGAAATAAGGGTTGGCAGTCAAGAAAACCTCGGAAAGCAAAGGGGAGGTTGTGGTAGGTCATTGAAACAGATAAAGAACTTGGAAAGAAAGAAAGAAAGCGGAGAAAAAATGCTCGCCAGGTGGGATCCGAACCCACGACCTCCAGAATACCGGTCTGGTGCGATAACCACTACGCTACCGGCGGGGCGATTTTCCTCCCCGCTTTCTGGGGTATTTATGTCAATGTAATTTTTTCCTGTGCTTGGGGGTGGTAGCCAGCGCCACTCTGACTTCTCGGGGTGAAGGGGACCTTCTTTTTAATCCCCGCGCCGTGACTCGAGTGTCTACGACATGTCGAGAGTGGTCAACGAGCGTTGAACCCTCTTAAGCTCCCTATGGCACCAAGACTGCCAGAACAGAGGTCCTCGCTATGCATGTAGCGAATCAGAATAGGAAATGAGGGGCTCGTAGAAATAACACAGAAATAAGGGTTGGCAGTCAAGAAAACCTCGGAAAGCAAAGGGGAGGTTGCGGTAGGTCATTGAAACAGATAAAGAATTTGGAAAGAAAGAAAGAAAGCGGAGAAAAAATGCTCGCCAGGTGGGATCCGAACCCACGACCTCCAGAATACCGGTCTGGTGCGATAACCACTACGCTACCGGCGGGGCTCCACTTTCTTTTTTTCTCCACTTTCTTATTTTCCAAATTCTTTATCTTGACTAACTACATCCTCCCCTTTGCTTTCTGAGGTTTTCTTGACTGCCAATTCTTATTTCTGTCTTATTTCAACGAGCCCCTCATTTCCTATTCTGATTCGCTACATGCATAGCGAGGGCCTCTGTTCTGGCAGTCTTGGTGCCATAGGGAGCTTAAGAGGGTTCAACGCTGGTCGACCACTCTCGACATGTCGTAGACGCTCGAGTCACGGCCCGGGGGTTAAAAAGAAGGTCCCCTTCACCCGAGTAGTCCGAGTGGCGCTGGCTACCACCCCCAACCGCAGGAAACAAAAACACCTGAACATATATACCCCAGAAAGTGGAGGCTAAAGTAGCCCCGCCGGTAGCGTAGTGGTTATCACACCAGACCGGTATTCTGGAGGTCGTGGGTTCGGATCCCACCTGGCGGGCATTTTTTCTCCACTTTCTTATTTTCCAAATTCTTTATCTTGACTAACTACATCCTCCCCGTTGCTTTCTGAAGTTTTCTTGACTGCCAATTCTTATATATATATGTGTATATATGATTAGGCTGTTTTTATGACGGCTAGTGAAGTTAAAATTTTTAAATTTACTTAACCAGGAAAGGAAGAAAAACACGCCTCCCCACTCTGGACACCTGTTTTTGCTCATGTTCAAATCAAATTGCTCATCTTCAGACGCTTATCGCGCTGTGTGGCGTTCATCTAAAAATAAAAGCTTAGGCTCATTTGAAAGTGTATGTACAAAGGGTATTTATTTTAGGAAGTTTAATCGGAGTACTTTTCTTTTTAAGCGAGGCAATAATTTTTATATTGAGCGCCCACCCACGGCCTCAGACGGCGGGCCGTAAGTCCGCTTCGCTGGAACCACGGTGCCTGCTTGGCAGTGGAGAAGTGCGGCGGCAGCGCAGGTCGACATACCGCATGTGTTGTTGGTGTCTAACGGTGCTGCCGGCTGGGTACAAGCAACTACAGATGCATATTTAGGCCTTCTGCGGTGCCGCAGACGCAGGGTGTTGTTAATATTTCGTTGTTCTTGCGCTTAGTTTTTTTTAATTGCGAGCATATGGATAACTTGTTTGGGGCATACTCTGTTTGCAAACAAGCTACGACTTTGCTGCACACCTCGGGGCGACAGGCGTGCGAAGCAGTGCGGATTAGAAGCAAGGACGGAATTCTTGGCGCAACCTCGGCGAAAGCAGGACACCCCATCAGCGAAGGAGCGAAATCTTTAATAAGAAAGTTTTATGCGGACGATTCCGCGTGTCTGTCCAAAAGAGAAGACGTAATACGCGGTCGCCAAAAACGATTGCTCTTGCTAAACCCGAGAGAACTGTACAATGAATGAAAAAAATCTGCTCTGTAATGTGCGGATTCTCTTCGCTGGCAGCTCTGCGCCCACCACACTGCGTTTTGGCCGGCGGAAGTGGCACCCAGAGAGTTTGCATATGCGTGGCGCACCAAAACTTCAAACTCATGCGTCATGCCGCAGGCTTCAGTAAAACTATACAAAAACTGATGTCAGCAATTGTATGCAACGTCGACGATGAAGACTGCTCGTGCAGCCCAGGCAAAGATGCCCTTCTGAGCATTTTGGAGAGCACACTAGATATAGACAAAGTTGAGGACTTCCATGTTGAACACTGGGTCGCAGGTGTTCGCTGCCGACTAAAGAAAATAATTTTAAGTTCTGCTGAACTTTCGGAAAACATTTTTAGAAGCCGTAAAAGATCTCAAAATGCACCACTTCATAAGAAAACAGCAAACAAAGCATTTGCGAGAGCTAAAAAGCAGCCTAAAAGATGCGGAGATAATTCTTCTTTTGGACTTCGCAAAAGAATATAGCTTCCTCATGCAAGATACTACACAGCCGCACCACTAAATAAATACGCAAGCCACGATGCACTCCTTCATGGCATACCATCGTTCAGAAAAGACTGGGGACCTCTATGTAAAACCGCTTGCCGCCATGTCTTGACCACACGGCAGCGGCCGTTGCTACATTTCAAGCTCAGTTGCCAAAAGAATTGTTTGAGGGAAAAAAAAATTCCCCCGCACCTCCCCGCAGGGAATCGTGCAGAAATGCGAATGCATTGGGTGCACCGATGAGTGTGTTGCGAGTAATGGCGTAATTAATGACGAGAGTGTGAACGTAATCATTTATTCATCAGCACCTGTTTGTGTTACCGTTGTATCTGACGGCCACAATCACTGCCTTGTGATCGCTAAAGTGCACGGTCAAATACGCGCGTCACAGTTTCGCGTAAAGACCAGATCAATGCAACTCCCGTGAATGGTAGTGGGGCACGTGTCGAAGCCGGCAGAGAGACAATGCATAGAGTGCCTGGTCTGCATGCACTCGACCAGCCACTCGCCACTCTTCTTGCGCACGTCAACGTTGAAGTCGCCAACCAAGACTATGGGGTCAGAGGGTTTGGAGCGCACGCGCACACTTTCCATAGCCGCGTCCAGCTGCGCGGTGACGGCGTCTCGAGCGAGGTTGGGCGCGAGGTACACGGTCACCACAAAGACTCCGTCTCTGGTGTAGGCAAGGGTGTACAAGTCCTTGTACGGAGACGTGTCTCGAACGGGAGACGTGGCAACGGCGTGCGATATCAAGTTCCCATACACGTTAGACACGAGACTAACACCGCAGTACTCGCCGTCCTTGCCGCTTCGAGCAAAGTAGTACTCGTTGACGGCGTCATCAGCCACAGCAGTAGCACTCGGGCAGACACTGCGATCGAGGACGAGGAGTGACGCCTGTCGTTGTTGTCGCAGTTCTTCGCTGAAGGGCAAGTAGCGCTTGACGAACACGTCCACACCACCGGTTCGGCGGAGAGATAACACCTGCGGGCGCACGCCGACGGAGCACGACAACCCCCGACTAAGAAATGCATTCGCATTTACGACGACGACGACGACGACGAAGGCACAACTACGAGGCGCGCGCTCACGTGCGCTCGCGCTGGAGGAATGCAGGCGCACGCCGGCCAACGGAGCAAGACAACCCCCGGCTAATAAATGCATTCGCATTTAAAAGAGCAACTCTCAAGAAGGTTTGAGTCGACAATTCCTTTGAGAGGTACGCGCACCGTTCACCTCTTTGCACGATCATCGCTAACAACTGTCAGTGTTGGGCTCACGTATTACTCTGGCACCCAGACTTTACAACTGTGGCAAAGAACCCACGTCGGTGACCACGATGAAAACGGCAGCCTCTTAAACGCTCCAAGGCCGGACTGGCAGCCATCTCCTACTACACATGTACCACTGCACGAACGCAGCATTGCGGAATTCACTTAGGAGCAGCAACAACTGATCATCTGCCGATGGCACCCTTTGGAAATGCAGTATAGCAGCCAGCAGCTCTGCTTTAAAGCAGAAACCAAAACGTGCACGATGTACGCTGTCCCAGCAGCTCTCCGGGCCCGCGCGCAGGAACCGTCGTTGCAGTGAAGCTGGCTAACGGCCCGCCGTCTGAGGCCGTGGTGGGCGTGCTCAATATAGACATTATTACCTCGTTTAAAACAAAAATTACTCCGATTAAACTTTCTCAGATAAATGTCCCTTGTACACCCTCTCAAATGAGCCTAAACCTGTATTTTTACATGAACCGTAACACAGTGCGATAAGCGTCTGAACATGAGCGATCGTGTCAATTTTAAGCTCATGTGTTTACCGCGCTGAAACTACCCACTCCCCGGCGCCCGTATTTTTTTCCGCACTTACCACCAACAATATAAACAAAGTATGCAGCTGCATTGCCCCTAGGATGGCCTCAACAGCTGTAAAAAGGTGTAAAAATCGCTCAGAAACGCTGCTCTGCTTCCCCGCAAAGCCCATTTTTAGACACACTAGCAACTGTGAATGCATTGTAGCAAGGAAGCGCCCTTCTTTTTGTATCCCCTGAAATACTTTCACTTCCTGTCGTGATGTAGGTTTTCGTCACCGCCGCGGTTTTTAAATTGCTGCAAGAGATAGAAAACATTTTTCCGCTGGAAATCGGCAACGAGAAGGAATAGTATAGGGAAGTGATCAACCATGAATTTTTATAGGGTAATTGGAGATGGTTGAGCGAGCTCTCTGGTACGTTTGGCATGGAATGACTGGCCCCTTTGCTTTTTGTCATTTTGCCCCCATCTTGTCGTTTCGTTCGCGCTTCTACATAGAGATCATGAACGAACCTGTCACACATTCATCGACGTTCTTCGTGATTGCACCCCATGCAGCGAGGAATATTTTCCGCCGCTGAAGACAACGTTCTCTAAGTGTCAACGTTTAATGAACGTTTGGGCTGAGCAGAGCGACACTAACAGAAAGACGACGACGCGCAGAAACGAAATGTCGAGAAGCGAAAACGAGATGTTCGGAGGTCTCTGGAGAGGCCACCTAATGAGCTCCTCGTTTCGGCGTCCACGGCAGCAAGCGGTGCATTGAACAATGGCCGCGAGGGCAGAGGAAACGCCGAGATTCGCGGCAACGAATGACGTCGGCCTGCCGCGCTGGCTGAGCCGAGACGCCGCAAGGCTCCACTGCAAAGAGGCCTTTCCCCATTTACCCACTTGGCGATGAACTTGAACGAAGACGCCGCACGCAGGGGGAGAAAAAAGTATCAAGAACATTTCTTCTTATGCGCAACTCTGTTCCCCCCAGGGCTTACTTCCATCTGCTGTGGGAAAAAAAAGTGCGGCAAGGTCGCCATTTTGGTTGAAGCCCAGCAAGTCCTTTCTCCGCGCCACAGTTCTCGTATTTGCCTACATTGCGAGCGAGCGAGGAAACGTGTGCCGTAAAGGGGCGGTCGTGTATCGGGTTCTCCGCGTCCTCGCCGCACAGGCTGCCTGTTGCGTTCGGCCGCGGCAGTCGAATGAGCTAGTCGCCTTGCATTACAACCTCCCTCTCGCTCACTCAGGCGCTTTCGCGCGCGGAAGGTGTTGGCGTCGCTCCACGAGCCAGCGGGGTTGGACGGCAGAGTGTTTTCTTCGCCGTCATCACGAACTGGTGCACGCGTACCTTGACAATTCTTACGGGAAACTATCCAGCAACGCGTGCTCATGCTCGCACGCGCACACAGTACACCATAGTACAGGTGCAGCACAGTGCAGTGCAGACTCTCCCATGTGGTATGGGTACCCACGAATAATCTCGCTACAGGTTCGCTACATGCACCTGGGACGGCAGGTCGATTTAGTTGTTTCAATCAATGATTTGGTTCAGGCCACGAAAATTAGCGTAACACAAAAGGAAAGTACTGCGTGGCATGAAATAAAACTTTACGAACGCATGCCCTCTGGCATGTTGTGACAAGTGTGTGGCGCCCCCCAACCCTGATATTCGTTGGCCGCTAGGATCAGTGGCCCCACCAGGCTCGGTGGGCAACATTGTGGGCGGCTGACCAAAAAACACCGACGAGCACAGCAGCTCGCGGTCAGTCACCGTCACAAAATCCTCCCTGTTCTGTGCCGTCACCACCAGCACGCTGCATGTCGTCTCTCGGATGGAGGGTACCCCTACCCTCCCAGGTTCACGAACGCGGGGCTAAATCGTGACACATGTCTCTCCCTTCTGGCTTAAAGGGCTGCTTTGTACACTCCTTTGTACAGTACTTTGTCGAGGCTGCTTTGCACCAATAACAGCGAAAGCGTCCTCCAACTAAGCTCAATAGCGGCAAAGCAGCCGAAACAGTGGCCACTCACTGGCCACTCTCGCCCAGCGTCACGAAGTCACAGAGCCTTGCGTGATTGGCGGACGCTTTACAAGGTCACCGCGTTTAAGAAACATCACTGTGCAGTTGTAGTCGTGCCTTTAGTATAGGTAGTTCTATTTGATTTGTACCCTTGGAATGGTAGCGAGCAGTTAACACATTGGTAACTCGGTTTTTAGTATTTCCTCTATATTACGGCACTGCTAACGTCGTGTAGCCCGAAATCTGAAATTTGTTGATATGACTTATCTTTGCAGGGTTAAAAAAAACGAATTTCGGAGCTAGAATGGAGTTGAGGGACTTACCGAAGGCCAATTCTTTCAAATTACACAAGCTAGTATGTTGTATATCATTCTGCTTTAAATGCAACTTCCTTCAAAAGTACATGTGTGCTCGGATCTGTTAGGAATGCGAGTTGGGGATGGTTGTGGGGCCCCATGGGAGATGGATACAGAGTAAACGGGCCTTCCAGAATGGAGGCATACACGTCGACAAGATTAAACGGTTACGTTTGGTCGACACGAAATAGTCATGTCATGAGTAAGTATTTCGCTCAAAGGGCCTGCAGAAAGGACACATGTATTCAAACGTGTCATGGCAGCGTGGCGTCCACGCCCAAATCACGGCCGGCGAGAAAGCCACTCTGACACGGCCTCCTTTCCGCAAGCCAGTCTATTGGAGAGGTACGGGAAAACTGCGGCGCGACGATGAACTTTCTTTTTTGTTGTCGTTGCTGTCCGTGTATAACCTGATTGCGTTCAAAAATACTTCGGCGGTTAGGTACCTGCGGCTCCTGCACGCGCACTCCACCGATTCTGCCGACTACATCTCGACAAGCGGCAGCGAAGTGCTCCGCGTGTCTCGGACCTTTCCGGCTAACACAATGGCGGAGCGACGCTCCGACCCACTAAGAACTGCAGGTGTGTGGCTCTGTCCGTTTCCCAGGCCCACTTGGCCCCTCGGAGGCCATGTGTATACGTAGCATGCAGCCCCGAAAAGTTTCTGCACGAATACCTGAATTTGAAAAGCCCCCCGCGCTGGCACGACGCGGCGTTTAAACCGCACGTCTTTCTGCTCGTTTCATTAGTGTGGGTGCTCCCTGCGTGTTGTCGAATTACCTGCTTGCGGGGAAACTTCGGAAATACAGAAATGAAGGCGGATGGTAAACTTGTCAAGAAGACGAGCATTTTCTTTTGCGTGTGTGTTCGTCCTTTGTACCAGCGATTTCTGCCTCTTGCATGGTTCCCGCAAGGTCCCCGGCCATTCTCGGCACGATGTGGCCCAGCAATCAGCGCGCACAATTAGAGACCTGATAAGCAGCGCTCGCCTCTCGCGGGATGAGGGCAGAGGAGAGGAGGGTACACCATCCGCAACTGCAGAAACAGCTCGAGGAAGCATTGTACTGAAACTACGCGGTGAAGGCGCATGCAAGCGCTCTCGTTCCAGGATACCCCGCGGCCCTTTACGAACAATGGCGCGCCGCTGCAGCAATGGCATCTTCGCCCGTACTCTTCAAGGTGCATTATTAGCATAGGCGCTGCTAAAAGCGAACGCCCATAATAAGAGAGAAGCACTCGTTCTTCAAAATACGAGAACGCAGATTAAGTAACGCTTCATTGTGAGAGCGTGCAAAAGCGAACCCACGGCTGGAAATAGCAGAAGTCCTGCCCACGCACTCGCGGGCCCGCCGAGATTCTCTGGGCGTCGCAGGAAAGCCGCGAGCGCGGAACCAAAGGCGGGGGAGGTCGCTGATAAGCGCACGACTCTCACCGCGGCTTTCACGAGGGAAGGAGCTGCGTCCCCTCTGTAACGCGGAGGAAATGGCCGCGTGGTCAAGACGACGCTCCGTCTCTGTACTATGCGACAATGGACGCGGAATACAAAAGGGGCTGCAAAATGCAAAAACCGGGCGCCATTTTTTATAGGTTCCAGCGTTCGTTACCCTCGGGTCAAACATAAAAATAAAACATTACCAAGGCACCTAAGCACTACTCATAATGCACTAATCGCGAAAACATCACTGTCCAATAGAGCAATGTGCCCTCTCATTATTATCATCATCATTTTTCTTTTGAACCTTTTTCTGCTCTCGGTTACTATGACTGGCTGCATACCCCCATCCGCACAGCCAAGCGAAGATGACATTTATCGGGTTACTGCCCTAATGTAATTAGCATGCCGCGATTACTCATTTAGCCCTCAGGACATTTGTCCAACACACGTTTCCAACTCAAAGGCCACCTCCCTCGTTTTTCCTTTACCTCTTCTTCTTGTTCTATCCGTTACTATGACTAGGCGCACGCATGCGTTGACATTAACGAGTAATAATGACATTTAGCGCAAAACTTACTTTGAACTCGCCAAATTTCCTTTCCACAAGCAAGTCCAATTACCTCACGGAGGCCTCGTAACACACGTTTTTAACTCAAAGGCCACAGCGCATCGACTATATATAGGTTCCTTTTAAAACTCCTAGAGCCGCCGAGCTGCGGTGGTGTAGGGGTTGCCTGCAAGTGTCGCCTTCCCCAGATCTCTGGTTAGAATCTCACCCTCAAAGGCCACAGCGCATCGACTATAGCTTCATTTTAAAACTCCTAGAGCCGCCGAGCTGCGGTGGTGTAGGGGTTGCCTGCAAGTGTCGCCTTCCCCAGATCTCTGGTTAGAATCTCGCCCTCAAAGGCCACAGCGCATCGACTATAGCTTCATTTTAAAACTCCTAGAGCCGCCGAGCTGCGGTGGTGTAGGGGTTGCCTGCAAGTGTCGCCTTCCCTAGATGCCTGGTTACAATCTCACCCAGACCAAAATTTAGTTAATGACATGTTCAACTTAATTACCCTGTTTTTATTGTTTGAGCTGTCAGCCGTACTGTGTGCCATCCGCAGGCAAATGTCGTGCGGTGTTTGTCTGCCAAGTCAACTCGTGCTTTCGCATTAAAACACTTTTAATGCCTGCTTTATTGAAACGTGGCGAGGATTGACAAATATGCGATTGATAAAGCATTTAAAATTTGCACGACATGAGAAGTCATGCGACCTAGGATGCGTCGGAGCCGATTTTAGATTTGGGTAGCCACACCTGAAAGTGGCAGACTAGTCTCTTCCAACGAGTTCACATCCTATTACCGCCTCTGCGGCCACAGCACACCTCCGGCGGACAAGAAACCAACGAACGACCAAGAACACATCTGGCGCCTCCTGCAGCACACAGACCCTTTCCCGAACCACGCAGGGCAAGGACGCGCTCATCCGTTCACGGACTCGTGCAGCCCACCAACCCTCCGCCATCACCCCACCCCAATCGATCCATGGAGTCAACCGGAACTCGAATCAACTACGCACACCAAGTCAGTTGGACGCGACAATCCCGCCCTCCGCCAACAATTGCTCGGACGCTTTCAGAGGGGACGACTCAAAAATGAAGTTGAAATATACACAGGCGCCAGCATAAGCTTAAATACCATCGGACTGGCCTGGGCGTGCCTGGAGGACTCTGCGCTTTCGAGGTATCACACCATGCACACCAGCCAACGAGCCTTGAAGCAGAACTGCATGCCACCAACCATGGCACAATATTCATTGCCTATGATACTGATTACCCTCTGCGCCATTCATTCATATCCTCATGGACTCGTACGAAGCAGTGGAAGCACTAAGATCTTAGAAGACTACAAATCCCCTGGCATATCAGATGTTATACCAAGCGCAAATTCGGCAACTGAACAAAACACAAGCCCGGATTGGCTGGATACCGGGCCGTGAACCCTCTCACTCGGGCAACCAGGCGGCTCACGAAGTCGCACAGGAGAGTGCACATTTCCAACCTCTACTGGCACCTGATGGAGAGTCGACAAGGTTGCGTACACACCCACCAGCAATGCGATTCCACCGGTTTAAGTAGCACCGACGGGACCGGGCGAAAAACGAAACTCCAGCAGGATATTTGAGCGCTACGCTCCAGTGAAATCTTCAACGGCAAATTCCTCACCGACGCGGCGTATATACACACCTGACATGCGTCGTAAATGTACCCCGTTTGCCACCAAGATGCCCATACTGTCCCATAAGCAAGATGCCCATAAGCAAACCTCACTCATCTGGTGTGGTCATGTCCGACTTTTGCCAAACACCGAACATTCGCGTCACCACAACTGCACCCCGATCCGCCGCACCAAATGGGCACAGGATTAGTCCACCAAATATCCCTCTATTCTCTCAAGAGCAGTCTGGCTCGAGTTATTTGAGGGGGGACCTCACCGGTCGTGTACTCGCGACGGACTATTTCGCCTGGCCCCGGCAGTTGTGATGGACTCACGCCAAGAGCGAGGCTGAAAACAACTGAACCCTCACAAGCGCGAAGTGCAGTGAAATCCAGGAACTGTCCCGTTTCCCCAGTGCTTGTGTGGCTTATGCAGCCAGAAATAAACTGGAACGCAAGCCCGATTTTATTCGATCGCGACAACTTCCATGGTAACCCAAGCGGGATATTCCCCTGCTTAATAACAATGTATCAGACCGGGCTGCCTTGGGAGTAAGTAAGAGAAGATGTACTGACATCTTTGAATTGAAGAAAAGATCTATTGAAAAAAAAGGGAACTCTGACGCAGAAAGCGCAGCGGGGAGATTAGCGATTGGGCTGATTTCCCAGTTCGCTTATTCGTCCTAACTAAAGACAACGAGCTGTGCCTTCAGCCATCGGTGTAGTATACGACGTTTTCACAACTGTCTCTCCATTGTACGCAAGCAAAGCACGCTCAAAGCTCGAGCAATGCGAGTAGTGTTTGCCCTACTGTATGCATACGTAACGCGACACGAGGGAGATAATACTAGGGCCCCGATCTCACGCACACCACGAAGCGCCTCAGGTGACGCCATGCAGCCAAACATGAAAGAAAGGCAGCCCTGGAGAAACCAAATAAGCGCCAAAACGTAGAGGGCATATGGGAGGGGCGAATCTCATTGATGTCAAGTTCAGGAAGCACATCGGGCCTTCACCAGCCTGTCGTAAAGAGCCACCACTTGCTTCAGGCTTGAGGGGATCGTCCTTAGTAGCACAGTGATGCCTTGTAGGGCACCACACTCCCTATCATCATTTTCTAGATGAAATGCGCGCTTTCTCGCCCCATTTTGGTTCTTTAGGCAGTTTGCAACCTTGGGTTTGCCTTGCCTTACAAATTTTGTGTCCGCCTGTTCCCAGGTAGCTTGCTGCTCCGCTCCAGTTCGTTGGTGCCGCACTTGGGGCTGTGGAAGATGTATTCTACCGAAGGTATTGGAGGCTGGAGGAGGCCAAACGGGTCCCTCCTCCAATGCGCCCAATCCGCACACCCCCAACATTAAGAGGCTTCCTGGTCGACAGGAGGTGCCGCTGCCTGCACGCGGCCCCGTGCCAGCCGGCCATTTCACGGACTGTTCATTACCGCGGCGACCGGCGGCCGTGGACGCCCATTGTGGCGACGCGAGCAAAAGCGGCCTGTATCATTAATGACCCAGGAGGCCGTTTCCTCGCGCCCCTTATTGAGGACGTCTCCGTTGGGGAAACAACTCGGCCCGAGGACAGTGCGCGTGCCAGCTAGGGGCAGCGGCCGTGCACGAAACGCCACGTCGGGCGGGCCTTTCCAAGACCGGCCGACAATGCGCGCACTATATACGGGACGCAAACACTGCCGCCGCACGCTCACAAAACGCCCTTGAAGATCTTTTTGGCGTGACGACAATCGCCCTCGGGAAGGACTTGTTGATTCTAAACGCTGTGCAGTGGGCGGGCGGCGCGTATGCCGGGGCGATTTGCTTTTTCCTTAATCTTCTGTTTTGTATTGGTACGGTTAAGCTGCGGCCAGAGATCACGATCGGCCTGAGAGCAAAAGAAAATGAGCTGCAATCCGAGGAGGAGGGAATCCAGTCCAGTCACGACTGTATGCGTTGCTGGACGCCGTATTAGGCGGAGGAAAGCTAGCTGCACGACGGAGGAACTGACAGATGTGAGCGTCATCTCTTCCGTCAGCGCGCGACGATGGGGATTCGCTGTACGCAGACGTTGAAATTTCTCACGGCGGGTTGCTTAAACGCGCCTTGTCGCTGAAATGTGAGGCACGCGTGAGCGAGCTGTGATGTAACATAAGCTTTAGGGGAAAGCGCACTTAACACAGGGAGATGAGCTTTGTGAGCAGCTTGAGACGCATAATTTACGGAAAGCTTACCGCTACTGTAAACTGATGAAAATATAGCAGCCACGCGCGTCTCGCTAGATGACATTTGTTTGTAGCACGACCGCTGTCTGGGTATAGCGAGCATAATGTTTGTCTTCGGGGACTCGCGTGGACAGTCGGTGAGTTCAAC
This sequence comes from Haemaphysalis longicornis, assembly GCF_048455015.1. Classification (NCBI taxonomy): domain Eukaryota; kingdom Metazoa; phylum Arthropoda; class Arachnida; order Ixodida; family Ixodidae; genus Haemaphysalis; species Haemaphysalis longicornis. The sequence goes on along the minus strand of NW_027526422.1, from coordinate 4,863,630 downwards.
ATCAAACGTGCCGCTCGAGGGGAGATGATGCAAAAAAGGTAGACAAAGTCAAGCGATACCCCTTAGCGTACTCAAAACTGGTTGAGTGAGTGAGTGAGTGAGTGAGTGAGTGAGTGAGTGAGTGAGTGAGTGAGTGAGTGAGTGAGTGAGTGAGTGAGTGAGTGAGTGAGTGAGTGAGTGAGTGAGTGAGAGTGAGTGAGTGAGTGAGTGAGTGAGTGAGTGAGTGAGTGAGTGAGTGAGTGAGTGAGTGAGTGAGTGAGTGAGTGAGTGAGTGACGCCAGGACGTATTGCCACAAGCGCACGCTGCCATTACACCTCCTTGCACCTTTTCGCCGGCAGTACCTGGCGGTAATCCAAACGAGACGTCGGTGGCGCTCTGGGCAGCGGACAGACAGTAAACGATTCACCTTGCCTCCACCGTACATTGCATTATTTTGCGAGGAAGCACAACATAGCGTGGGCCTGCGATGTCGGCGAAAAAATTTTCGGCTAGGGAGCTGGCACCTGACCGCGCCCGCCGCCAGTTAGCGTACGGACACTGATGACGACGCCGGGGCGCACGATATGCACTACGTACGGGGCACGCACCTCCACGCACGAACAGGCTGATGCGCCAGGGAACGCGTGGAGAGATTCGGAGAGACAAGCGATGCGCCCCTTCGCAGGCCACCGAGCATTCCGGCGACCAAAGAGGGGCAACAGCGACGGCGCGCCCCGACGCCGTAGTGTTTGAAGGACAGGAGTGCCAATTATTCGCTCCTGCGGATGCTGCGCGCCGTCCTTTGCGAGCAGCCCAACTCTCGCATTCGCCGAGCTTGAGAACGGACATAACGGTCGACGCTGCTTTCACCCTGTGGCTGACCCTCCGGCTTCCTGTTTGGCGTGCCGACGCCTCGGCCCGTGCCGGGGCCCCCTGCGCGGTTCTTGTGCGCGGTTCATTGCACTCTCGCTGGACCCGCACGGATGCGCCCGGGACCCACCTCAACCACGCGTGAACCGCCGCCGCTCGGCTGTGAAGTGGTCCCAAACAGCGCTCCCATGCAGCGCTGCGACGTGTGGTGGCCCCCGATCATTGGTTTTTGTTCGGGCCCGGTGCGTAAGAGATAGCACGCGAAAGTGAGTCGCATAAAAGCAGGCATTAGCCGGCCGTCAGCAGTGACAAGCAATAGATGATGTCTATTGACCTACGATTACCCATCTGTCATCACTTGCCGCCGGCAGCAGCGAGGAAAGGATACAATGCAAAGTCATCTTAGAGCGCAGCAGCACGCAACCTGCGCCGTCCTCTCCTCCTCCCTCCCGGCCTTCCCTGTCACTTTTCCTGGCTGGCCGGTTGCGCACAACGTCGCCGAGAACAAGGGAAAGGAAACGCGCGCAAGGGCCCGCCCAACGAGGCAGCACGGAAGAACGCACTCCGCTTTCTGGACGGCAGGCAAACGGATTGCGGGTGGTTGAGTCGGTGACCCTGTCGCTTTACGGCGTTTGCGTATTGCGTGAGAACAATATTCGTCTGCGTGATGAACAAGTGACTCCTTGGAGAAATTATTGAGCCGTTTCTGAACTTCTTTTCGGAGAGAAGGCATACGCGGCCTTTTTGCCTGCTGCTTAATTTTACTTTTCACTCGACAGTTTCTCCTAAGACGGTACGGGCGTGCAGGTAGAAAGGCGCGCGAATAAGCGGCACATTTCTTTTACTATACCTATTCTAGGATTCAGGTGCCCTTCCCGCCTTGTGTATCTGTTGTAAAGATAAATATATATACCCACATTTTGTGCAATCTTCGGGACCACTGGTGACTTTGCCAGCGCAACTAACGAAGGAAAGCAAACAGAAACAGCAATTAAGGATTTTGAAAAAAATCCAGTGCCATTCCATCTTGTGAATGTGTGGGTGACCAGCGGAGCCGTTTGTGGTCTTGTTGGTCAGCCACACACACCCACCAAAAGGCGCCGTCGGGCCGGAGAAGCTCTCAGCGGGCTTGTAGCCACGCCGACGTCTTGCGTTTCCCGCCTCGCAGTATTCGGGGTCCCGATGGGCATCGGCTTTACGCTTGGCGTTCGCGGCCCGATTGCCGTCAGTGGCCTCCTTCTGCCGCGTTCGGGGGATGGGTAGGCTTCACTGTAAAAAGGCTAGCTAACAAATACTAAGCTTGTACAGGTCTCCGTAAAGTCAGCTCTACTTAAACACACATGCATTGCTGGAAACGTATTTTGCATGGGATATGCACGCTATCTTAAATCAATATATGGAGCACCGGAGGCGAACAAGGGGCCAAAGGAGAGGGTGTGCCAAAGAAGGAGAACGTGGACTTCACTGGGCAGCTTACAATGCCGGAAAGCCGCCTTACAAAGACCAAGCTTGTACCGATCTTCTTAAAGTCGGCTTCATTACTAAACGGTATACTTTGCTCAGGGAACGAAACACTGGCACCGGCGGCGACACTTCCTTTCACTCCTGCCGACGGAGGGGAATGGAACAAAACACGCACAGGCATAGCCCTGTCGGGGCCCATCGGCGCTGCCATCACGACGATATCCCAATTTGTGGAACTTTTTTTTTTTTTTTGAGGGGGGTCGGGGAATTTTATTCAATGCTTTTCACAGCGGGGAGGTTATAGGCTAACTCCTCCGTTTTCTTTTTTCTTGCGCCCACCCACCCTCTTCGTACACCTGCTCACTTCCGGCGCTTCGTATTTTGCTACAGGATGGCAGTGTCTTGGGGGGCGGAGGTCAAAGCCCCCAAGCAGTTAGCGCGCTGCTTGGGGTGTCAGCCCGGTAGAAGGACACGGCCCGGAGACTGAATGCGCAAACTGCAACGAGCTGGTCCAGAGCTCCGGCCGTGAACGGACGCTAGCTGGCTCGCTGCCGAGGTGGCTTCTGCAGGCGCCACAGCCCAACGTATTTTATTCAGCCAACCGCGCGGCGGTTTGGCACCTTTTTGGGCCTACAGGTCACGTCAGGGATCGTGCCGCGATACTGTCGTGCGCTGCGGCGCGTAATTTTACACGGTTGTCATTTTGTCGTGTACCGTGCTTCAAGGTCTTCTGTAAATATTTATAAACACTTGCAAACAGACCTTTTTTTCATCATCTATCTCTCCGACTGCGTTGTACTTTCGTCACGCTCATCCACGGCGGACATCACCCAACCTCACCGACTAACCAAACATTATTGATATATTCTAAAGCATAAACTACTTGCCTAAATTTCAGCATACCTCCGAAATCAAAGTCAATTTGTGGTGATAAGCCTCCTGGGTCAGCTGGTGTCCCTGGGCGCAGCCCGCCATCTCTTCTACATGTGGTCACTTCAACGCACACCACACTGCGTGGGGAGATGGCCGGATGGACGCTCGCGGAGAGAATCTGTGGGACACCATGCTGCGCCTCAACCTGTCTACGCTGAACACTGGTGAGAGCACCTTTCGGCGTGGCAATTGCGGAGCTGCACCACCATTGATCTCACCCTGGTGTCAGCCGGGGTTGAGGCCACCTGGAGGAGGGAACCCAAGCATGTGGGGCTCCGACCACTACCAGCTGCACATCGCACCACCCGACAGGACAGCCAAGTGAGCCGCACTTCACCACGTCACCCATTGCGACCGGTTCCGGCGCTGCCTTGCTGAGCAGGACCTGGGGGAAGGACCCAGACTGTTCCGGGGCCTGGTTTGCTGCGCCAGGCAAGCCGCACAGTAGCCGAGGGGGCCACCACGCCGGACCTGAAGCTGCTGCAGCTGCGGGCGGTGCGCAACCGTGCGGAGAGGAAGGCCCAGCGCTCTGGGGAGCGCGCGGACTGGACGACGTACCGGCGAGTGGATGTTGCTTGCCGCCGTCACGCCAACCGCCTGAGCCGGCAGCGCTGGGCCGAGCTATGCGTCAGATCGGAGGCCGACTCACGTTGCTGCCACCTCTGGGGCATCTTCAGCGCCATCCTGAAGCCCCAGAGAAACCGCAACCCCCTGGCTGCCATGGCCATCCGCAAGCAGGCCAGCTTTGCGGAGTTGGCCGACCTCTTCGCTGCACACTTCCTGCCGCCACACCAGGCGGAACCAGGGCCCGCTTCTGCTGTTGCTGGGACGGGGGAAGTGCATCACCCCCTCAACAACGCCCCTACCACGGAGACTGAGCTCTGCAGTGGCCTCTGCAGCTGCAAGCGTAAGTCGGCGCCAGGAGCGGAAGGCCTCACCTGCCACATGATGCGCAATTTGGATGACGTGGGGTTCGGTCGGCTACTGGCCGCCTATAACGTCATGTGGGACACGGGCCGGCTGCCACCTGAATGGCTGCTAGCCATCTTGCGGCCCATCCAAAAGCCACGAAATGGCATTGTGGCAGTCACGACATACCGTCCCGTGGCCCTTACTTCCTTCGGCTGCAAGCTGCTCGAACGGGTGGCGCTGCGGAGGATGGAGGCCATCGCGGCGGAGGAAGAGGCCATCCCCGAGCAGCTAACGGGCTTCCGGAGGCACCGAGCAGCCACCGACTCCATCGCCGATGTCGTGGCGGCCCTTGAACACGCCAGGACCTCCAAGCAGGTGGCGGCCCTGGTGCTGCTGGACGTGAAGGGCGCCTTCGACAACCTGCAGCGGCATGCCATCTCCCTGGCCATGGAGGAGGCTGGCATTGCGGGCAAGCTGCGGGGCTTCGTCGAGGCATTCCTGACGGACCTCACGGGGCAGGTGCAGGTGGGGGACGCACTGTCAGCACCCCGGCCGGTGGGCGTGGGCACGCCACAGGGCTCCGTCATCAGCCCCTTCCTCTTCAACATGGTGATGGCAGCCCTGACAGGCTGCTATCCCAGAGGAGGGGGCCACCGAGTGTACATTTAGGTATACGCTGACGACATTGCCCTGTGGGTGCTGGGGCTCAAGGGTCAGGGCCGAGCCATTGTGCGACAACTGCAGGCGGCCATGGATGCAGTCCGGGCCAAGTTGGCGGGCGTCGGCCTATAGCTGTCGGCGACACAGACGCCATGCTGGTGCATCCGGACACCGCCGCCCATGGATGGACTCGGCGCCTGATCATTGATGGCGAGGAGCTCCAGTGTAGGACCAGGGTACGTTACCTGGGGCTCACCCTGGATTACCGGCTGAACTTCCGTCAGGCAGCCAAGGAGCTCCGAGCCAGGGCGCAGCTGGCCACCACGGCAGTGCACAAGATGGTGGCCCGGGACAGTGGCTGCTCACAGCGGACGGCTCTCCGGCTGTACAGTGCCTCCGCTGTGGGTCTCCTCATGTATGCGCTGCCGCTGGTAAGCCTGCAGAAGCCAACCTGGCGGCAGCTGGAAAGAGATCACCAGCATGGGGACCTAGACCGCTACGCCCTTGTTTACACGGACGGCTCGGTGCGGCAGCAGCAGGGGTCGGCCGCAGCGGCCGCCGTGCTGAGAGAGGCCACCCAGCCGGCGCGGCTGCCCTACGCCTCATCTTCGGCCACAGCTGAGCTGGTGGGTGTCGGACTGGGCCTGGACCTGCTGCTGGAGATGGAGCCCTTGCGCGAGCGCTATGCCCTGCTCTGCGACTCCCGGGTGGCCCTGGCACGTCTCCGGGATGGTGACTCGCACTCCCTGTTGGTGCGGGGCATCCGGGAGAAAGCAGAGCAGCTGGCGGACCGGGGCACTCGCCTGTGCCTGCAGTGGGTCCCCGCCCACATTGGGCTGGATGGCAATGAGCGGGCGGACGAGCTGGCCGCCGGGGCACACGCGCTGCCGCCCTCGGATATTGTGGCCGAGGCAGCAGCGGACGACGCCCGCCTGCTCATCCAAGAGCACATCCAGACCAGGCATCCAGACCCGCGGCTACGAGTCGGAGGGGGCCTGCCGCCTGTGCGGGCATCACGCCTGCCTCGTCGACTGCGCTCGGCCGTCCATGCGCCTCCGCGTGGGGGACGCGTGGACGGCAGAGCGGAAACACCGACTGCGGCGGGTGGCCAGCCCCGCCTGCACTCACTGCCGAGCGCCCGTGCAGTCCCTGCCGCACGTACTCTACGAGTGCCCCAAGTTTGCGGCAGGGCGGGCAGAACTGCTGGTCGTGCTTCAAGGAGTGCGGCTGCTCGAGGAACTGCTTTGGCCCCCAGCCAGTGCCAGGGAGCGGGACAAAGTCCTCGAGGCCCTGGGTGCATACCTGGGTTCCTCGGGGATCCACAGCGCACTCCGCTACAACATAAAACCGCTGACGTCGAGGCGGAGCCTTACCCCGACTCCTGCTTACTGCAGGAATTTTTCAATAAAGTCCTTTCCAGTCCAGTCCAGTCCAGTCCAGAGGTTGTAGTGGAGTGCTGCTGCAGGCGTAGCTTTCCTGTGTGTATATATATGTGTGTGTGTGTGTGCGTGTGTGCGTGTGTATGTGTGCAGGCGCCTTTTCTGCAACCATTGTGTCATATACCTTGATGCATATTTATATGTCTAGTGTTTATATGTATTTGTCCTTTGCTTTTGTTCAACTCTCCATTTTTTTTCTTTCCCCTATTCGATGTATCTATGCACCTTCTTTATCTTGCCTATATGTTATATGTGATTGATGTAACCCCTCTACCCTATCCCCCCATTCCTATGTACTCTTTCCTCCCTATCCCACCTCCCCTACACCAGCAGGCGTTCCGGTATCCGCCCCTAGGCGAGACAATTTACGCCTGCTGGTGGACCTTCCTTTTCTTCTATAGTTCAATAAATACATGCGTACGCTCCTAATTGTGCACCGACCGATCCTGGCATTCCCCATGAGGCGGTGCTGCAGACAGGATGAACGCTTCTTTCGTCCTTCGTCATCTTTTTTGCGCAGGTACCACAGTTAAGCAAACACCAACTAGACCAGCCTTCTTCCTGAAATAGTTTCTGCCATTTAAGTTTAGGTGCATAAGCATAAGCATGAGTGCATAACCCTTCGAAAATATCGAATCTCCACAAGACCAGTTAGGGCAAAATTACGACTTCCAGCAATTAATTGTTAGGTGCAACGAGCGCAAAATGCCGATTAACGGAAAAAGGACTGCATTCGTGGTTGACTCACCAAATAACTCCCTAAAAATTCCCCTCGTGAATTACTGCGAGGCTAATACCATTTCTATGCAGGAAGTAGAACATTACAAGCCTCTGGGCTTGTGGGTGTCTAATACGCGCTCCCAAACAAAACACCTGGCTTAATCACTACGCAAGTACTTCTTAAGGCGTTCCTTGAAATCCCCCACACTCAATGTGCATCATATTGTGAGCAAGCCAATTAAACTACCATTGGTGAAGTACGCAGTGATAATTAAAGATAGATTTACAAAACCAATCTTCATGATAAAAATATTGCAAAATGCGGCTTCAACAATCATTTATAATTCAGATTGTCAAACTTCATACCCACGCTCCTTTAACACAGTGGGATGTTGCCAGTACCACAAAGAAACCACATTTGTCACCGGACGTTCCTCTTTCGATTAATTAGGTGACATTAATTGCCAAACTCCATATTTTAACTCCGTCATCAGCCTATAGCACAAACCGCCGCCACGCGATTTCAGGAACCCCTTGCCATGTCCATGCCAAATCATTCCTTGAAATATTCATCACACAATTGTTGAGTAGAATGACTTTACTAACGTTGCAGCAACACGGAATGCAATATATGCTTTCGAAATGCACTTGCGACAAGCTTTGTTTAGTCATTGGTTTTAGTCTGTAAACTTAAATTTGCCATGTGGTTTGGTTGTTGTTTGCAGATTTGGGAGTGCCAGAAGATCCCAGGCCTTGCCCCGATAACCTCCCCTCCTACAAGCAGTGGGTGAACCGCCTGACAAGCCCGGACCTTGGGAAACAGAGTGAACTGGTGAAGAGGGCCTGGACCGCCATCCGAGCTCAGGGTATCCCGGAATCCCCCCACCGGGCGGGTGCCCTAACATCTGCACCAGCTTGACAAATAAAGATTTATTCATCATCAACATCATCTGCCGTGCTTGCATGCGTTGTATTTACATTTTACCACCATGCACATGTCTGGAGACAAGACAGCAGTACAAATAAATAAATAAATAAATAAATAAATAAATAAATAAATTTAGCGCTGTGGACTTGCCAGGTCACGTCCTACCTCAGCAAATTGGCGGGGAGGATGGGGCGAGGAAAACAACATTTTCGAACACACTTTTTTGGTTTAAAAAAGGCGCCTAGATCAGCCCCCCCGAAAAACTGAGAACATTGCCAGCGCATTGCTAGTCTTCAGTCGGGCGTGGTTATCAGGCAATGCTTAGAACGCATTAAGGCAGCTTTTTAAAGGAACACCACAGTTAATTCGGCGGACCCTCATTTGCGGGCGTTCACTGTACTTCAATTCGCGCAGATTCCCCCACGTTCTCGATTTAAAAAAAAGACAAGAACGCTACCTCTATCAAGTTTGGGACGTGAGAGCCAGTGTCAGCTTAAATAAACAGCGCATTCCACATACGGAGTGGTAAACCCTGCAAGTCTTCACTGCGAAGCCTCCTTTGCATACCAATTTCGCTTTCAACAGCCTGGCCGGCTAACTTGCAAGCCTGTGTCGCAAGTGCTCCCAAATACGCCATAGCAGCTGCGTTTAGCGTAAGAAGCGCTGCACATACGCACGCACACGCAAAGGTATTTATTCCCTGTTAGGCCCCGCCAATGTTTACCTGTGCATGGAGGCCTGTGAGGCTGTCATCATCATCATCATCACCAGCCTATTTACGCCCACTGCAGGGCAAAGGCCTCTCCCATTATTCTCCAATTACCTCGGTCCTGTGCCAACTGTGACCAATTTATCCCCGCAAACTTCTTGATCTCATCTGCCCATCTAACTTTCTGCCGCCCCCTGCAACGCTTACCTTCTCTAGGGATCCACTCTGTTACCCTTAATGACCAGCGGTTATCTTGCCTTCGCATTACATGCCCTGCCCACGTCCATTTCTTCTTCTTAATTTCTACTAATATGTCTTTAACACCAGTTTGCTCCCTGACCCACTCCGCTCTCTTCTTGTCCCTTAATGTTACACCTATCATTGCCCGCTCCATTGCCCGCTGAGTCGTTCTCAATTTAAGTTGAACCCTCTTAGTGAGGCTGTAGCGAGTAATTAATCCACGTCAAAGTACGTTTTGCATTTGAAGACTAATCATGAGATGAACTCTGCCTGCAAATATTTTTTTGCCCGACAATAGGATAGCTGCACCTATGTACACCTCTTACAACCTCACACTTTCACATTGCACGGGTACGAGGAAAACATAGCTTCCTCCACACTTCCCACCGTCAAATTGTCAAGCACACGCATACTCCAAAAGCCGCAGAAACATGTTACAACAAATGTTTATACAACCTCCTTGGTTACAACCTCTCAATCCTCTTAAAAATCTCCCCATCCCTCTCCTCGCCGGACTGCCCGCACTGCAAGTCACCCCTTGTGAGGCGCCATCTTGTAGTCTGCTGCCCACATGACCTGAATCATTATTCAACCCATCCTTTGAGCAGCGGGAGTTTGCGCTGACCAGCTCGGCACCAGAGCTTCAAGAAGCCATAATGCAACGATTCCTGGATTTGGAGCAGGCTCAGGGCACCCTGGACATGGGAGGCTCACCACAAGCCCGTTCTCTTGCTCAAACAAATGTTTATTCCTCCTCATTCTCTGCGGAAAATACGAAGCATACCTTGCTTCGAGCAAAATTTTCCCGGTGAGAAAGTTTGTTCGACGAGGCATTGGTATCGTCGTCATCATGGCTCATGGCTGGGTCGTCCCTAACTGAAACTGCTATTATTGCGGGAGCAACAGATGGTGCCCGTCGGACAAAACTTAGGCCCTCGATCCACCGGACTGAGGGCGACCGAAGAACAGAAAACGACGGGCCTCACGCGGAGAATGGTGACGACAAACCGAGCTGGCAACGGTGGCGCCACCTTCGCGCAGCTGCCGGCCCGGAAAGCGGATACTCGGCCACCTCCCGCCGCCTCATGCGCCCGCCACTCGCCGCCCGACATCCCAGCGGAAAATGGAGTGTGAAGCGAGTGCAGCGCCGAGTACGATGCGACCACGACGAAATGACGACACTGGATGGCAACAAAACTGTGCTTGATTCTTCTCTCGTAGGAATCGGTAAAACACGAAGGTGAAATCTGCAGCGAAATCTGCAGCTGAGCATGATTTGCGGGCCTGCGGCTGTCTTGTGGGTGTGCTTGGCGAGCGACGACCTGCTGGCGGGTCGCTTCGGCAAATGTGCACTGCCGTCATTTCCGTGACGGATATGACGTCAGTGAAATCTTAGGATATCGCGGCGTAAAACACTTTCGTGTTACAATATAAAATCCTAAACGAACAACCCTAAGTATAGCATACTCTTTAGTACTAAAGGTTGCTTCCCCGCAAGAAGACCCTGTGTGCAGGGGTACACCCTTTACAGGCCGCTTGCTTCGTTGTACTGGCGTCATTTCCGTGACGGATATGACGTCAGTGAAATCTTCGTGTATCCCGGAATAAAACACTTTCGTGTTAAAAAAATGAGCGACATGCAGCAAATGGCCGCTGATTAAGCAAGTAAAGGTGACCCCTGAAACGGTTAGAACGCAAAGCACGGCCACGATGTGCGAGGGGGTTGCGTAAAGCCGGAGCGAGGCATGCTCACCGGCCAAGGCTCAAGTTCGCGAGGGAGAGGGACGAGGTGCGCACACCAATGGCTGTTCCAATAATTTTTGTGTGAGAAATGACCCACGAAAGTGCCGCACGCAATGAGACATCAGCGCCGCACGTCCCAGGAAGCCCGATCAGTGCTCTTTTGCCACGTTCATCCCATATCCGATGACGCGAAACTACAATTTGAATTCGCTCTTCGTCGCCGCGGTGGAAAACGTCGCTGTACAAAAACGGGACTCGAGACAGCTCGCGCCGTGAAGCACCGCAACTCGCACGTAAGCCGGCCCTGTCCTTGACAAGCGCGCGGCAGTCGACGAGCTGCCTGCGCTGGCCAGTGCGAGGCCTCCTGTCGATCGAGGCCTCTCCCAGCGGAACGCGTCCAATCGGGCCTGTGTGCATGGCAAAGCGAGGCCTGCGGGCAAGCGGCAGCTCCCCGCTGCGCAGTACCCGAAAGCTGGATCGGTCGCTGCCGCTTGTGCGCCCGTAGCACGGGCGCACTGAACCAGTATCACACCCCCTTACCACCACCCCTTGTTTTTCCCCTCCTAGATTTGTTCTTGTTCGTGTCTTTGGATTTGTATGCGTCTCGCCGCGCTTTGTATATGTGCAGTGTGCTCAATATAGTTCCGTCGCTTCTCTTGCCTTCCATTCTGTCAGTTTCCATCTGCTTTCGCCGAGCCTTCCCGCAGACAGCAATGCCGACGCCGGGCTTCCGCGAAATGACACAACTGTTAGCAATGTGGGCTCCTGTGAGCGCGTGTGTTCGTGCGCCCGAAATTTCCCGCTCGTATACCTTCACCTATCGAACTACAGAAGGAGATGCTCAGAGCTTTCGTTTCAAGGATATGTGTGAACACAGGTGGCCGGCAGAAGGCAATGAACTACAACAAGACAAGGACGCCAGCGCCTACTTTTATATACAGGGACAAACAATGAAAATTGAAGTGAATGATGTTACGCAAGAACGGTGACACAAGTGTTCGTTCGCGTCCAAACTTGCACGGTACAGCTTTTTGCTGCAGCGTTAGCTTGTTCGAAAAAAACTAAGGTAAAGTGGCATGTCATGTAACAAAGTCGTACAGTAGCCATGGCAAGCGCCATCCTGCATGCATGTTCGGAAATACTCGACGAGTACCTTCAAGTGCTTCAACTTTCGCAATACTACTACTACTACTACTACTACTACTACTACTACTAATAATAATAATAATAATAATAATAATAATAATAATAATAATAATAATACCACAAATTATAATAATTACAACAACGACCCAGTGATTAGGTGCAAACAGTAGAAAAGGGGCCGTCATGGAAAGACGGGGCCGCGACGACACGACACCAAAGACGCCATCGGGGACAAGGTCCGCGACGTGCGCGTCGGCCCGGTGGTGGCGCCCTTCGGACCAGGCGACGCGTCCTAGTCAGCACCCGCCTTCTAACGAATGCGTCTTCGACAACTCGTTACCGGCTGCAACGGCGGCGGCGGCCCCACATATCTAATCCCTATCTCAATATTCCGGCCTAGCTGTTGCCCGACGGCTGCACTGGTTCTTGCGAGCGCACGCTCGCTCTCCATTGTGCATTCGGGCAGCGCGCACGAGGGAGGCGGCTATCGCCAAAGACGGAAGACCCGTCTCCGATCGGGCACGCGCGCTCGAAAGACGCGCCGGCGGGTGCACTGCGGTTCCCCAGCCGCAGCGGCGACGCCGCAGATAACAAAGCCGACCCACATACATGCCGCCTTCTTAGGCGCTGGGCGTGTCTCTGCCGCCGGTCGGGGCCTCAGCTGTGCGAGCTGCGACCGCGGGCTTATCGCAGTGAGCGCGGAGAAAAAGGACGCCCTGTCATCGATACGGTCGATAGCACGGTACTCGTTTTAAATCAAGGCAATTCATTTATTGATTCACTTCATTCCATATACACAATGAGATGTTTTGAAATAGACATTGGCAAGAATATTTGTGCTACTTCTTCCGCAGCCCTGTTCACCGGAACTGAAGCTTAGCAAACCTCCGTCCCTCTTCCTTTTCCTTCGGCCAAATTAACATTTCAACGCAGCCGGGAGCGACCGTGGTGCATTAAAACCCAAATAAAAACGCGCGTCCAACCACACACTTGTGTTGCTAAAAGCCATTAAAATTAAGTAAATACCCGTTCGCGTATTCATGGTTGTTCAACAAAGTTGCATGCGACACGAGCATAGTGCGTCCGGGCAGCAGTTCAGCCCCGGTACTGCTGCTTGACTTTCAGCAAAAATTTACACCATCTTCCCTCGAGGGGAACCATGGGGTAGATGCAACGCATGGGGGGTTGCCGTTGCGTTTCCGTTATGTTAGCGATGTCAGCGTGTGGATTGCTGTTGTTGTGTAACCTATTTACGCAGCATGTTCACCCCCGATGCGTGGCATCTACCGCATGGTTCCCCTCGCGGGAAGATGGTGTAAATTTTTTAACCGAGCGCAAGCTGCGCGCTGACCGCGCTGACGCACAGATGGCGCTGCGGTGAGAGTGGCGGAGCGCACAGCTGCCGCGGCGAGGAGCATGGGGGAGGAATGTGGACTACGCCGCGACAACTACTCGGGACAAGGCGAGTTAAAGAAATGCGTTGCATCTAATAATGCTTAACTCAGGACTAGCTCAAGCTTGGAGGAGGGGTGTGTTTCAAATGTCTATTTCTCGTAATCTTCCCACCCCCAAACTGAGTGAACAATTAGTTTCCCTTATCCAGTAGGGCACTCAAGCCAGCAAGCTGGTATTTCCACCTGTTGGCCTACAGGCCCCCTGCTCCAGACAGAGGTCGCTGTGAGCGCAGCGCTTTTCCTAATAAAGTTACCTGTAGCGCACGCTAGGGCATCGGCAAAGGAGTGGCGATTCCTGGACTCGTTATCACCCACTGCCTGCAGTGTACCGTGCCAACGGTCTAGGGGCTGCCACTGAGACAAAGCGTAAAAAAGACAGCCTTGATGAATGCATCGATTCTTCCTCTCATTACCTGAAACCTGATTGGTCGGGAACAATATCAGCGTTGACGTCTTGTCACTTGCGCCGCTTAAAGGGGCCATGCAGGCAAAACACAAGTGTCGTTCATCCGAAAGATTGCCTCGTTAGAACCATACGGACACCCCTTTTAACGCCCACTTCGCTCAAATAAGCTATATAATTACGAAAAAGGGAATGGCCACGTGGCTCACTAGCGCATTTCCCGCACTTGAACATATGCACAGCCGTGCGATTGGCTGAGCCCGGCAAAAGCAAACGCAGTCCGGTTTATAAGCTCGCAGAACGAGCTATTTTCGGTTTCGTGTAATGCATATTCTTTTTATAGCAGCTAAGAGTGGCGGGGTGAAACGGTGAAAGTTGCGAAAGTACACGTAAACATAGAAGTTCCAGTGTGTACTGCTGTGGGTACTGCGCACACTATGCTTGAGCTGCACAGCAGTGCGGCGCTTTGGGGTTGTCTCAGACGACCTACCCCATGTTTCACGAAACGATTACTACCTACCGTAACAAAACCAAGCCAGGTGCAAATACGGTCAAAACCAAAGGAAAGGCGAATAGCGGTTCGGAGAAGTATGGTGCCGCCATATAGGAGAACTGACATAGACAAGGCTCCGCAGTCCACTGCAGACTCAACAGCGGACTTTAATTTAGCTTGAAGGCCCTTCCTTGTGACGTCAAGGCCGACGTCACGAAACACACGATTTGACGGGAGAATCAAAATCTTGCCTTAAATTGATTAATTTAACTGTGAATAAAGCCTCACTTGCTGCCGGAAAAGCGCTAGGGGCGCTATAACACACCAAATCCTTGGAATGAAACAAACTTGTATTTTGTCTGCATGGCCTCTTTAAACTGTTCGTTCGTCCTCCGTTTATCACATTACCAAGAGCGAGCCTTATTTGTGCGGGCGCCGGGGATTCTCTCGTGATAATTATCGCTGCTAGTATCTCGCTCAGGGCGGCGACGCTTACGTATATTCAATGCTACGAACAGAGGTCGTGATGAGCATGGCATCTTTCACAATAGAAATGACACCCTGAACCACAAGGATATAGAAAATGGCGCTCGCAACGTGCCTATAAGACGTTACAATTAATATGCTTCCGGCACGCCCATTCGTCGAACTGCATGCTCTGAAGGTGTGGGAGCCAGGGCCAAGTAACAATTTGATATTAATGGGACATGACACGGATCACGGGTTCGATTCCAAGCCAAAGAGACCGTACTTTTGTGGTTTTCGAGAACACTGACGTGGACGACTTTTCTGTGCACGTTAAAGGCTCCCAAGGGGCCCAGCACGACGCATCCCACGGTCCAGGGCCAGGCGTAGCTCCAGCTAGTGGCGTTGCTTTGCGGAGGCGCCCCGATGCACAGAACAGCGTCACAAGGCAATAACGACGACTCCCAAGGCGGTGGCGCGGCATATGCCTTAAAACGTGGGCGGCAGCGAACCGTGTTTCGTCTACTACCAGCTCCCGGTGCGAATCTCGGTGATCCGGCAAGTCGCTCTTGCAGCCATTCACATGCAGCAGCTTTCTTGCAGTCTTCGCAGTTTTATCAGTATTTCATCTCGTTTGTGTAACAGCTTTCCTA